>NC_090268.1:14970462-15280648 GCF_040414725.1 Anabrus simplex | reverse complement strand
TATTTTACTACCCAAGTAACAATATTCAGCTACTTGCTTTAAGACTTTATTTCCTAATCTAATATTACCTGACTTTGTTCGACTGCACTGCATTACATTTGTTTTGGACTTATTTACTTTCATCTTGTGCTCCTTACCCAAGACTCTGTCCATACCATTCAGCAATTTCTCCAGATCTTCTGCAATCTGAGATGAAATAACAATATGAACAGCAAATCTCAGGCATTTGATTTCCTCTTCTCGGATTGTGATTTCTTTCTCAAATTTCTCTTTGATTTGCTTAACTGCCTGTTCCATATAAACAATGAAAAGGAGGAGCAACAAACTGCAACCTTGCCTCACACCTGTATGGAAAGCAGCTTCTTTTTCAAAGCCCTCGATTCTTATCACTGCAGACTGATTTTTGTACAGCAGATAATTCTTCGTTCTCGTGTCTCTTCCCAGTCACCTTCAGAATCTCATAAAAATTCGCCCAATGAACAATATAAAGAGCATTATCTAGATCTACGAACGCCATGTACGTGGGCTTGTCCTTAATTCGATCCTCTAAGGTAAGACGTAAAGTCAGGATTTCTTCACGCGTTCCTAAATGTCTTCGACGTATACAAGTTTTTCACTCGAGTACTTTAGGCCCTCGACTAACGCATTGTGATTACATCTCTGTACTCATGCAATAAAAAAGTGCATTTTACGTACAAGTTACATTAATAACCATTCTGGTGCATCTAAAACGCTTGTGATGACATTTATCGACTTAGATCTGCTGTCGAATTAGTATATGCAATAAATCTTGACCATTTCCTGTTTAATATCAGGATATATGGTTGCTTTCCATCGCTCCTCCCGCCCCCTGTACGATCTCACCAGACAGCCTATTAATACGGAATGATGAGCCATCGTGCACCCCTCGTGTTGGCCATATCTGGTCCCTATATCACGGGAGGAAGGGGGAGACGTCACTGTAGTAAATAATGTAGCTTGCACGCCAAGGGGTGTAGGACATGGAAATGAGATTCATTGCTCCATACTTCGTCTGCTGTTTATTAGGATTTTCTTCTGGAAATATGCATGGGGTCACAGCATGTTTTGCGGGACAAAGATGGAGATTCTTGAGGGATCTCTTAGATTTCTAATAAAAGTTTTTGTTTACTCAGGTATTGGTAATACTCTTGAATAGAATGTCAGGAGTTCTATGCCAGATCATTAAGTGTTGATTCAGAGATTGGCAGAAACTCTCAAATAAAATGTTTCTGTACCCATGGTGAATGAAGAAAAGTTTCAAGCAGGTTCATTGATGTGTTTCCATGGAAGATCGCTGGAAATTTCGAAGAAATTTGTGGGTTTCCTAGAGAGATAACCGTTCAGTGATATTTGTCGAGAGAACGGTTTGTTTCGTTGTGATGTCAGCAAAGGATTTGTGGGAGACAATTAGGAAAGTTTCACGGCGAATTATGTGATTTCTAGATAGATTGTTGTGTTTCTTCGAGAAACGACTGAGACATCGCAAGAGATTTGTGAGAAATCGCTGCGACAAAAACAAAGAAATTGCTGGTATTTTTAGAGATATCGACGATTTTCTTAGAAAGATCGTTGGGAGTTTCCAAAACATTTTAGCAGGTTACTGGGAGAATAAGAAATATATTACTGGGATTTTTGAACAGATCGGCAATTTTTTTGGAGATCGGCTAGTTTCTTTTAGTGATTGCTAAGAATTAACAATAAATTTACGGGAGATTGCTGGGAGCTTTTGACATTACCAGTCCCCCTTAAATCAGGAGACGAGGAGGAAGTGTTTCGACGCCTCAAATAATTACGTTAACAAGCATCATCGATTCAGGATTGTGCTTTGGAAGCAGCCCCTTAGTCAGAAATACTATTGTTTTAAGAGAGTTTCTGGGAAGGTAGAGCACTGCGGGTCGAATGACTGATTGCTTTTTAAGTTCATAATCATTGTTCAGCGTCTTTTTTTTGAAGTGTAGTCACCCTTGTGGGTGGGGGACGCAGACGAAGATTTCACCCACGGTATCCCATGCTTGTCGTAAGAGGTGTCTGAAAGGGGCGACCAAGTGATGATTGAATTAGAACCATGAAATTACTTGTGATTCGTACCTTGCGAGTAGTACCACTATTTTAGGTACACAAGAGGTTTGTGATTAGTAGCAGCAGACACTGTGGGTTTCCGGTAACTGTGAGTAGTGCCACTGATTGTTCATTGTCCATCGTAGTGGAAATTCCAGTCAGTGGATTGGTTTTGGAATTATTTTTAACTTTCAGTATTGTGAGTTTGATCCGCTGATTATTCGATATTTATATTTATCTGTTCATTCTTCATCGTCACGTTTTGAATTCTGGTCAGTGGATGAGTTCTGGACCTTTATATTGTCATTCCATTTCGTCTGATTTCGCACTATGAAAGGCAGATGACCAACAACCATCATCACCATCACATACCATGGGTCTAGGTTTACCACAATGCGAGAAAGACTATAGGAGGAACACGATGGTTCTGTTTACCATTAATTAGTACCATTATGAAGGGCCGGTTCCTGGATTTTGGACCCAGTTGGACAACAAGCATCATGTCCAAGAAGTAAGCGTTGTGAATAGGATCCACTGAATGTTTCGGATTCATGGTCATTTTTTCATCATCATTCGTTTGAGATTCTAGTCAGTGGATACATTTTGAAGTTGTAATAATCGTTTCATTTCGTTGAACCTCGATTCATCAGGGGCCGATTACCTAGCTGTAGGCTCCTTTAAACAACAAACACCACCATATTGAGCAGCAGCAAGACTGGAACTGAATAGCCTATCAAAGGTGTAACACTTTGACGTTGACGTGTAGTAGGCTAACAAGTGATGTGCAAGGCTGTCGTCACAGCATCGCTTGGGGTATTCGTTGATTGTAACATTTTTACTTTCACTTCATTCCTCGCTATTTTAGTTTTAGCCGCTCCGGGACACAGTTCATAATTTAATTAATCATTGTATCTAATTCATACAGTAAATACAATGATCATAAAGATGTTAGTAGATTTCAACTCATGAAGAACTCTTTAAGCCATGTTCTTGCTCTGAAAGAACATGCTCTTTTCTGCTACAATTTGCCTTTGTATGCACGTCTCTGTAGACATTTCCATCAGAGAGATTGGACCCGCGCCGTGCATTGTAACGGCTTCGACGTGCCTCCAACATAATGCAATTGGCTTTCTTTTCTTGAGGTTTTGTAAAAGAGCAGACGTGACAACCAAAGGTGAATAGTGTGGCGGAGTATGTCGTGTTGTTCGAGGAATGAGAACACTATCACTGCACTGCCATTCATAGTTCAGACAGGAGGGTGTACCAATATGGAGAACGCTATTGTGGATGGAGATATTCCTGTGCAAAGAGAGGAGGGATAGCATGTCTTCTATTCTAGGTGAACTACATTCTGAAGACTGATGAATTCTGAAAGGGGTGCAGAGGAATTTCAGCTTTCTTGTGGGTGACAACGTACGCACCCATCGTATTCACTATCTAAAGCTCTCTATGCTCTGGAACCAATGAACAAGAGTTCAAACCGCACAAGTGCAGCTGGAATTTTTAAGGGAGGAGAAAGAAAGTCTATTCAGCATTCCACGTCGTTTGACGATGGCTCATGAGGGATTGCTGGCGGTACATTTGGGGTCTACTCGACAAAATTAATTACAAAATCAGCCATAGATTGACACACAAATATTCAGCTTAGAAATGGAACGTCTAAAATGGTTCACGGGCATCAAATTGAAATACCTGCACACGATTGCTGAGGTATTATTATTATTATTATTATTATTATTATTATTATTATTATTATTATTATTATTATTATTATTATTATTATTATTATTATTAAGAACTGATTCGTTATGCCAAACAAACCAGCCAGTTTGAACTAAATTGCACTTTTTTGGTTTATCTTCTTGTCTTCCCAATATCTCTTCATCCTGTATTTAGTCAGGTGGGTTTCACAGAAAATTTGTTTTAATGAAAGTTTTGAATTTTATTCCATCTTGAATGGTTTTCTTCATTAATGCCGATTTCATTTCAGTCTTCACCGATTTCCTTGAGCCACTTATTGTGATTTGTCGTTGATAAGGCTAAGTTTGTGAGCCTGTTATTCTCTACAAGTGACCATAAAGTTGTAATCTCCGTTTCCTGATTGTGTCTGTGATTTTTCTAGAACTTGATAGATTTCGTGTGATTTATGTTTCATCCAAATTGCATTTCCGCATTTTGGTCCTAATATTTTCCTGAGGAATTTTCTTTCTTGTTCTTCGATTTGCCACCAATTACAATAGTTTCAGATAAATAAAGTGCTTCTGTTTTAAGTACATGATCAGCGAGAAATCCCCGTACCCCAGTAACTGTTTAATATCTGTGTGTTCTCCATCATGCTGTAAACACAGTTCTATACGCCGCCATGTTCTTCTTGACATATTTCTGAGCATGTCCGATGTTATATTGTGAAATGCATCCTCAACACTTTTGCGCAGTTCTTCGTTAGTAGCGTAACGACATGCGCCTTCATGACGAGTTGTAAGGTGTGGTCAGATCAGGACTTCTTGATGGCCATTTTAAGGGAGCTGGTGTCGCTACTGAAACACGACCTGTCCACCGTACTCGCTGACTGCAAGCAGGCGCTCCGTCCTTCTGCAACCATATTTGTTCTGGGGTATTAACCATGTTTGTAACATGAGTAAATAATTTGCGCCATTCACAGTCCCTTCGAAAAAGTACGGTTCAAGTAGATGTTGTGATATCATCGCTGCCCATATCATTACGTGAGGCGGATTCCTTTCCAGCTCAACTCTGTGAAAAGGATTCTCCTTGGCCTACACGACATTTCTAGCAGGTGAGCTCCAAAAATAGCACATTCATTTTAAAACATAACCTTGGCACGGCTCACTTCATTTGGGAATTGAGTTAACAAAGCGCTAACACGCGCTCATTCCGGTCTCTATCCGATAACTCGTTTAAGAACGTCGGTCGAAAAGGACCGAACTTCAGGTCTTTTACAAACGTAATCGCGTATTGTTGTCCTCGGTATACTGAGTTCCGAAGACTTACGTCCGGCCGCTGACAAGTGTGGTGCTTGCATCGTTCAAAATCGGCAATATTCTGAGCTCGTGGTGATAGTTTTGGGTGCGGTCGGATATATTCGGCTAGAAGGTTTCTTAGTTTGCGATGCTAGTTTCGGCTGCGTAAGTGGGTGATCAACTGCATTCGCGCCTATAATTGTTACATAGTTTTTGAGTTTAGACTCTCCTGTGTAGTTGATAGTTTTCTCAGTTTTTGCCTCTGTTGTGTGAGTGAAGATAATTAGACTAATACTACTATTTGTGCCACAGTAGCGATCAGTTTATCAGCTGTATTCGCCTCCCGCCTCCTGCTTGACATATACACTAAGTTAGATGACGATCAAATGGCCAAGAGATGTAAAAATCCGCAGTTTATAAACCCTCGGGGAAAGGTCGAGACCTTTGACGAATAATCAAGACACACCCATAGGATTTTATTGGTTAACTACAAACGTGACACTCAGAATCGAGGAAGAAGCCTGTGATAGGCGGAAAATTCATTACAGAAATTCGTGATTGGCTAAATTCAAAACTCGCGGAAAGAAAAGATCAATATTGCCAACCCAAAAATGAATGAACATAATTTAGTAAAAAAATAACTTATGAATACAAAACTTCTTCAAATCCAAAGTTTCTTCCACTTTGCACCAGAATGCCTGATCATAGTTTATTTGCAGTGACCTCTGTTGAACAAAGTCCAACTTTCTTGATGAATGGTAAACAAAACACGTAGAATTTCATGCAGTACACGAAACTTCACAATAAGAAAATTACGTCAAATTACAGTAGCGACATCTTCAGAGTAAAGTTTTAAAGGAGGTCTAGTTTCAAGTTCCCGGTTCCTCCAGTAGAGAAGTTCTTTTAGCGGCAAGATTTAAATGTGCGGCGTAGAAGTGTACCTCCTGGTACAATATTATTACTTAATTTTTCTCACTTTTGTATCTCGCCTATAGGTTATAATGCTCTTTTCTGCTACGTATACAATTGACGTGTACAGTTGATTAGTAGGTTTTCTCAGTTTTAGCCTGTGTTATGTGAGTGAAGATTTAATTTGAGTAATACTGTTGCTATTTGTGCTACTGTATATCTGCCTTGTGTGAATGTTAGCGTGATATTTGTCCTTATATTGTAGGGAAGATATCCCGTTTAAACAAGATATTTGATGAAAACATGGATCGCTTTGCATGCGGTCTTTGCGCTAAGACTTTTAGTCACAATAAAACTTTGGTGAACCATATAAAGCTGAACCATTCAGGTTCGAGTACACAGTTTATCTGCAATTTATGCGATTTTAGAACCGACTGGAAATTTTCCTTGACGTGCCATTTGAAAGGCTAGTGGCTTTACGTCGCACCGACACAGATAGGTCTTATGGTGACGATGGGATAGGAAAGACCTAGGAGTTGGAAGGAAGCGGCCATGGCCTTAATTAAGTTACAGCCCCAGCATTTGTCTGGTGTGAAAATGGGAAACCGCGAAAAACCATCTTCAGGGCTGCGGTCAGTGGGATTCAAACCCACTATCTCCCGGATGCAAGCTCATTTGATAGAGAAACACTCAACACCAAGGACAGAAATAATTGTAATGGCAAGGGTCCACTTTGCAACGAGATGATATTATACAGCACTACACGAGGTATCTATCGTGAATAAAACTATCAAGTTTTCGAGTAAAGGGAAGTTCTATAATTGGAAAAGTGAAACCGAAAAAGAAGAAGTCTGTGAGTTCGTAGTACGGTGGTCAAAATATGTTAATAAAAAAGAAGGGTGTGCAAAAATGTCGTTTAGATGTCATCGAGATGGTGCCTTTAAGACCGACAGCAAAAATATACGCCACTGTAAAATGTTAGGGAGCAACAAGATTAATGGATATTGTCCCGCAAAAATTCACGTAAGCTTTCATTCGTCAGGCGAAGTAACAGTTTTGTACCGTAAAACTCACTTAGGTCATCAACCAGAGTTAGGTCCCTTAAGACTATCACGAGCCAAAAAATTGACATTGCAGTCAAGATCGTAATGAAAGTTCCATTCAATAAAATACTAGACGACATTAGAGATTCCTTGAATAGCTCAGGGCTAGAACGTATCCACCTACTCACTAGAAAGGTTCTTTCTAACGTAGAGCAGCAGTACAATTTAAAATCATCCGCAGTTCGACACAAAAATGATTTTACGTCTGTCGAATTGTGGATTAATGGGATGGAGATTGCTGGTGACGTCGTGAAACTCATCCTCAACTGCAATCTGATGACTTCATTCTTATTACAATGAATGAAGCACAGAGGGAAATGCTTCGGCACTATGGCAACGATTCTGTATGTTTTGATGGTACTCATGGCTTCAGTAATTACGGATTTCACCTCACAACTCTTCTCCTCCTAGATGACCTCTCGCAGGGATTTCCATGTGATTTTATGTTTTCTAGTAGAAGTGACACATGTGACACGTATGTTATAAGAAGCCCTGAAAACGAGAGTATTTATGTCAGATATAGCACTTGGTCTGCGGTAATGCTACCTCCTGAATTTCGTCTATTTTGCATGTGGCATGTTGATCGTCCCTAGTGGAAAAATCTCTCAAAAGTGAACGGTCACGAGAAACAGGTTGAAGTGTACAAAGTCCTGCGGACTTTACGAGAAGAGAGGGACGAGGTAGCATTTTCTAAAATGATAGGCCAAGTTTTAATCATGTTAAAAATGACCCAAGCACCAGGGATTTTGGTTTGTATTTCGAAAATGAGTACAAAGAGTGTGTTTCGAATTGGGCCTACTGTCACCGCCTGCATTCAGGACTAAACACAAGTATGCATCTTGAACTAATGCATGATGTATTGAAACACATTTACATGGTTGGAAAAAAACATAAGAAGTTGGATATATCAATTAATATGCATAATACTTTTGTGAGAGATAAACTCTATACTCTATTCATATCTAAAAAGGTAAAATTACCAGCAAATTGTCGGTGATTCGACAACTACACCAAAGCTCACTGCTGCTCTCTGAGGAAAGTGCTGCCTGCGAGGGAGAAATATTGAGGGTTTCGTTACGAAACGGGAACGAAATTTACGAAGTGAGAAAGACGGACAAACCTAGCTGCAGCTGTAGTGAATGCAAAGCTTTTGTTCATCAATACATCTGCGGCTGTCTTGATTCATCTATTAAATTCAATATGTGTAAACATATTCACCTTGTCTGCAGAATGATACCAACAACTACAGAGGGAGGAGACGAGTCTTCAGAAAGTAGACTAATTAGTCAAGAACAGCCACACAATGAGCAGCAATATATTGTTCTTAAGCAGTTACAAACTACATATGTCACGAAAAAACGTGCAAACATAGAGCAAAGTAAGGAAAAGCTTCTACATGCATTCAAGGAAACTCTCTAATAAGCCGACTGCGAAGAAGACATAACCCTTCAGGCCCAAATATCAAAATTAACATTTCTAACACGCCAGAGTCTACTGCAGCAAAAATCACTAAATGTGAACCTCGGAGGAGGCTATTTTGAACAAAAATGTTCGGAAGAAGACATGCTTATCTCTTTCCAGACCTACAAACGATGAGCAGGATAATATTTCAGCATAGAAACCATTATCTTAATTATTAAATACATGAAAGAAAGTCTCGAGATCCATAAATTCGGCTCCCATCTGAGACTGCACGTACCATCATAATGATTCTTGATGGTCCAGCCCTCGTAACATGAACTCTCGACTCTGGGTATAATTAAGGCAGTCCAATCGGTGTGTACCACACAGTGGTTGTACGGCATGGACCCTTAATTGAATCGATGTGACCTGCGATTATGTCATGGACCGACCTCTAAACTTCTAAGTTATTTTAAAGTCATTGTGGATGATGACCGCAAGAAAATGATGCTACAGTGGCATATGGCCCTAATCTAATTCACTGAGGTTGATGACCAATTGACCATGCAAGTTTCTAAGCTGAAGGCTAAACAAAATTATATCGGTTGATGACCATAGTTTTCACTTTACTAACCCCAGCACATTTAATGCTCAATCAATAAATCTCAAATAATACAACAACAACAACAACAACAACGCTCACAATACCTTGTGGTAGTAAAACATCAATTACCTTCGGATATGTCCCCTTAATCGTTACGTTAACATTTGAATATTCCCAGAAAATAAACTAAGATTTCCAGAATGCATCTTCAAGTTATTCACTTGGTTTAAAATTATGTCACAAATACGGTTTCCACTGATTTTAATAATTAAATGATTTAATAAATCCTAATAAACAACAAATTCTATCTCCGCGGACGAATGGTTTCTTTCACAAGTCCCTACTCAAATGTTGACGTAATTAATTTTAATTCGTTTGATGTTTATCATATGTTGTAATCGTGCAGCTGGAAAAAATTACATTATTTATTTCCAGTATTATATCTTTAAATCTAATCTAATCTAATACTAGCCATTATTAATACTTGGATAACCCTAATAATTAAGTACAAAACCATAAGTAATTCGCCGTACAATGTAAGCCGATTACGATGTCATATCTTGTCATAACATTCCCATAACTCCTCACAAACAAATCAATCATCATGACCGTCACCCTATATTTTGGACGAACATGATATTGGTTGACCTCGTTCATTATACTCTAACTTTGTGGTTTCAAATATACATTACATTCTCAATTAAACAAATTCACAGTATCTAATAACCTTCGCGTTATTCCCGGATGAAAATTTCAAGTAGTTCACGCAATTAATGATCTCCGTTGCCAAGAAAAGCAATCTCAATTCAACACATCGCACGCAGCGCAACCCGTTATTCGAATTGCCCCTCTCGATCAGTTGTCGGCATTGAAACAAACGACCCTCACGGCTGTCAGCTTTAATATCTAACACATGTTGAGGTTATGCTTGACTGGCTTCTAAGAATGAAACCTTTGACTTCGCAAAATATAATTAAAATACAATATTCCTGACCACAAACAGATATGCACATAGATTTTTCTTTAAATGTCCTACAGTTATTGTACCCGTCGCAAATTAACACTTGCGTGAATTCTCTCACACTACTTTTCCATCCCAAACATTATACAGAATCTTCTGCAGGCTCACATAAAAGTCTCGGGTTCACTACAGGCTTCCAATCACCTGATTCACAAATCCTATGTCAACTCGTACGACAAATCTAGCCTCTTGTCTCAAACTCGACGACTCTCACTGACAAAAGAACCGGAATAAAAATCCTTAGAATCCACGACGCATAATCACGCACAAATACTTTAATAATGAACAACTTCGCACAAAATTATCTCGTATTTTAAAACTGGATTTTCACAAAAATGACTGACAAACTTTACTGTTATTTATTGTCACATAGACCCAGTTTAAACGGACATAGGATAACGTTACACTTCGTGACAAAATTCACCGATCTACATTATTCAACCCGACAGCGCTCTTCTACCCGATTGAAAATGGGTAACCACGGATTTCCTTTTCTTGCCCCAATTCTATAAAAATTCAAGCATATATTTTTACGTCGAATAAACATCTTAATTTGACATCACAAAATATAGACAATAAATTCACGGAAATTACGATCTACTTTGGACGTGATATCACTACGAAACCCTCACTAATAACTTTTAGAACATGTTACACGGCACTCGCAATACTTTAAAAATTATCAAAGCAGAAAATAAAACAAATGACCTTTCGTCATATTTCTGACATTCACCAAAAACGTATGGGTGACCAACTAGGTCGTACATTCCCATCACAAGTGCATATAAGTTTGACATCATAAAACAAGATATAGTAGGCGGTGAGATGGTATGTCACCTACCTTATTTTTACGTCAGCTTCCATATTTGGGCTTACCTATGACCCTCTGCCATTTATTTAGCCATTTTTACATTTCTGACAGTACATAGGATTTTCTTAATGTTTCCTGGAAATAAAACATAAGAAAAGAAGGAATGCCCTTCACTCGGCGTCTTCGTTGATCGCACTCGACTGATTGTATTTATTACCAGCACACGAATTACTTTCTTTACAACACAATTTTTGTATAACTTTATAAATACTTCTTCGGTATCTTGACCGTCCTTTTTATCAAATTACTTCTGCTCTAAAAACTATCTCCACATGGATTCAAGACCCCAGGCACATCGGCCAAAAATCTGTTTGTTGGACTTAGTCTACTTCTTGTCGATCGATTTACAGAACAGTTCAACCCGCTCAGGCATTTTCTCTTTGCCGCCAAGAAAATTTACATAACTTTTCGGACTTAGTAGAAGTGTATTAAAAAGAATTTTTGCTGTAACCGCGTACTTGTTAACTTGCTAGCGGCAGTATTCATGAACATTTAAAATTTATTCTTATTAAATTAACCTGTTAAATGACCTCATTTGATAGGCACTATTTTCTGTCGTCTTAGCGTGGGTAAACTAGACACGCTCGTCTCTCATTGAATTATCTACGGAAATAGCTTAGCAGTCTCAAATCTGTCTTACTAAAGGCAAATTAATGGACCCTCATTATACTGCGTTCACCATTAATTCTTTTATTTAAATATCTTTATTCAACATAAACTTTCTTCTGTATCCTTCTACTTTCGACACGTGTGGATGACGTCACACCTCACAGCGTGGGAATGAAGCTAGCCACCTCCGTGCCACGTGTCGCTTCCGTGATATCAAGAATCTGTTCAAGCTCCTCATTACTACTGTCATTGGGCCTCATGTAGTAACTTTCATACTGAAAATACTTACGGCACAAATGTCATGGGTTCAATATATGTACTGTTTTATTTCTGAAGTGAAACAGTTTTTTTTTAATATTACGTTTAATTTAGTGCGTTACGAGACTGCTCTCTTTTCTTGAGTGGCTGACTGTTGGTGTACAGTACTCTACCGTGAGAATGAAATGACCGAACTGTGTGATTTTAGCGTATTATTATATGTAATTTAGTGGTATTGGAATGCCGTTCTCATTTCTTGAACGACTGATTGATAGTGCATTATTCCATGAAAAAGAAGTGCCTAAACTCTGTTTTGAATTACGGTGTATTCTACCGTGAAAATATATCCGCAAGCCTTAACAACATAAGTATTTTGGTGAGTACAATAATGTTATTTCACATATAATATCCGAAATCTTTCCCGCTCATGCCTTCCTTTCATATACCAAGTTGCTCGTACAGTAGGGCGGGCGAGACCATTAACGAGTGTTACCGAAAATAGTCGATTTTCAACGATGCAGGCACCACATTTGTCAGCGGCTACACGTAAGTGTTCCGAAGCACGTTTACGCGTCGACTTCATAGAAGAATGTTCAATCGAATCACAGACTTCAGCATATGTTTCTTTTCGTATTTCCTTCCTTCCACTCCGCGGCTTGTCTTTAACACAGTCCGACGTAAAGGCACGCCTGTCCCAATCGAAAAGTGGAGCCTTAGTAAACCTTTCCTGGAATGCTCCTATAATCTCTCTCATTGTCTCCCTGTGTGTTGTCGTTCGTTCACCTACACACTTACCACTAACCGCTCCTCAATAATGTAACTCTTACTGCTCACATCTGCCATGGCTTCACACAAACACTCGACTGCGACAATATGTAGCCTCTTCCAACAATGAATAAGAATTAACAAACCTACCAACCTGCATAAATAATATTTGATACTAAGTAGTTACAGTGGTACGGGGACTTCTCGCCCGCTCTGTACTGCGTTATAATGTCGTAATTTTACCTATTTTGATATAGTTCCGTTATAGTATCTGTTCAAAGTAATTTTGTACGCTCTTTGAAGTTTTACAATTCTTTCTTTGTTAGCTTGCTGATTTAACTCTGCTTGTTCAATTGTTTCATCTAGATACTTAAATGTGTCTAGTTCAGCGATATTTCCATATTTGGTGATTAAAGGTTGTCTTTTCATAGGAAATTTGGAGTCTAGTTTTGGCTGCTATTCCATGGAGTTTTTCTACAGACTTGATTGCTTCCTGTCTTTAGTTAGATAGGATGGCAATATCATCAACAATAGCTGGACAATTAAGATGAATTTTGTATTTATACCGTTAGTTTCATTTTTCCATATTCTAATAACTTTTTTCAGAAGGAAATTAAATAGTAATGGAGATAATCCATACCTTTACCTGAATCTTGTTTTGATTTTAAATGGTTCAGAAATTTCCAACAAGACTTTACTTTCGTTGTTGTGTCGGTCAGTGCTTGCTTGATCAATTCACTTCTTTTCTTTGCAACTTGGAATTTGTATTATTATTATTATGATTATTATTATTATTATTATTATGATTATTATTATTATTATTATTATTATTATTATTATTATTATTATTATTATTATTATTATTACATGAATTTCAGTGGATCAGGGGGGGGGGGAAGGAGCGTGAGGTTTAAATAAGTGAACAAAGCATACACAAAAGATTACTTTTTTTGTATATTTATTGAAAAATATTTCCTTTTACTTGCTAGGTAAACGTTTCAAGAGACAACAACAATAAATAACGGACAATGAGAAGCTCAACAATACAAGAGGTAACAATAAATAACGATTAGGCTGACAATGACATACAAGCACTCACGCTTTTCGACACGAGACTTTGAAATCTAAACCAGACCTCTAGGTCTTACAAGAATTTCAAAACTTGGGTTTGGAAAAGAAGAATTTCCTCGGTTCTTTTCTTTTTTTTTTTTTTTTTTGCTAGGGGCTTTACGTCGCACCGACACAGATAGGTCTTATGGCGACGATAGGATGGGAAAGGCCTAGGAGTTGGAAGGAAGCGGCGGTGGCCTTAATTAAGGTACAGCCCCAGCATTTGCCTGGTGTGAAAATGGGAAACCACGGAAAACCATCTTCAGGGCTGCCGATAGTGGGATTCGAACCTACTATCTCCCGGATGCTTTCCTCGGTTCAAAAAAGAAAGAAGCAGTGTATGGAAGAAGCAGAAGAAGGAAAGCGAACCCTAAATTAGAAAGTTACATATTAGAAATGTATGGAACTCTGAACTACGATTTACAACGTCCCATACGACCATGAACTTCCTGTACACCTTACTCCTTCTCCGCTGTTATTACTGAAGGTAGTGACTTTTAGTTATTTCCTTACTGTTGTGTTCGATTCAGTGTTGCCAGCCATACAGTTTAGGGATCCTACTTGCCGATGCGACGTCTTACAGTTACTGTTAATCTTACAGGTTGGCACTACATAGTCATGGATTTCTTCGTGACTCACAAGATGTACGTATTTCCACCCCCGTGTTGCGAAAATCACTTGTGTTACATTTGCGGGAATAAGTAAAGCATATTATCTCCTTCTGTAGGGTTGTAAACCTGTATGGATAATATCAGGTGGCATGTTCAAATAATGTACTCGTAGTTGCTGTGAAACGAAGAACGCATCATTCTCTTAATACGGTCTTATTTCGTTCAATTCGCATGTACCGAATGCAATGAGG
The DNA here is from genome assembly GCF_040414725.1 of Anabrus simplex. NCBI lineage: Eukaryota > Metazoa > Arthropoda > Insecta > Orthoptera > Tettigoniidae > Anabrus > Anabrus simplex. The sequence goes on along the minus strand of NC_090268.1, from coordinate 15,266,078 downwards.
ATGCGTAAGAAATAAGAAAAACCTGCAAGAACTTCTCCGAAAAGGAAAGCAACATTACCTTCTCTGAGTTCAGTTTAAACGGAAGGGAATTTCGTTATCAACCTAAACTAACGTTGTCTTGTCACGACTTTGGAGTAATATACAGCATGCTTTCACGTAATTCCGACAAGTAACAACAAGTGCATCTATCAAGAATAAAAGCAGAAATATATGACATTAAATTAAGTGACGGTAACAGAGAGTGCATTTCCTTTATTCCTCTTTGAGCTTGAAAAGCGACTTAAGTAAGATCATTTACACGAATAGGGGAGAACCTCCATTATTGACATTTACATTGAGGTTAGTCTTCTGACAATTATATCTCGTGCGTTCAATGGCCAACTAGTCGAGTGACGAGCAGAACGCTACTCTCTGCACTTGAAACCTTAAAACAGCCTTTTCATTCGCCACATACAAATGAGGGATCGAAACGTCCAGAGAAAAATAGGAACCGAAACTCATACTACACGGCCAAAAATTGGAAAAATAATTGCAAATAGAAAGGCCGAGAACAAAACGAAAGTGACAGCGAACACCTCGGAGGATCCCGTGACATGACTTGTCAATAAAATCTAATGGGGCAGAAGGCCTGGTGACACAGACGATAAGGAATTATACGTGGTTACTAAGGCAGAAACGAATGTTAATCAAAACTCAGCATAGAAAATTTCGAGTTAGAAAACCTAGTCACCAGAAAACAAAGTGAATAGGGGAAACGAGGGTACACACTCCTTACATGAATCAAGTCCCCGTGGAGGGTTTACAGCATGACCATAGACAGACTAGAAAACCTATATACATCCAACTTAGAACCCTACTTTAAAATTGAAGGTAATCCCAGCTCGTCCTAACTGTTTACATGCTAAAGGGGAATGCCATGTGTAGATATAGTTACACGTTAGGAGATTCTCTCCCTTACTCCAGCCTCCTCCCAAGAGGAGACCTCACTCTATGTTACATTCTCGAAGGTCCTATTGAACACAAACTCGCTGGAGACGAATTTAGAAAATGACGCAGTATGGCAGTCAGATTGCTTGAAAATAGCAGTAATCTGATTGTCAAGAATACAACCAGAGGGACAAACGACAAGACCCCGCCTGGGCCACCTAATATAGAAAACACTATAGTAGTAAATTAAGTGGTCATAGTTCTCGTGAGATTTTTCATCGACAGACCAGAATTTAAAACTTGATGATGAAGAATGATTGGATGAATATGATTGTAAAATAATCAGCGGATCCAACTCACAATGTTAAAATTTAGAAGTAATTCCAAAATCAATTCACTCACTAGAATTCATAAAGACGACGATGGATAATTATAATAAGTAAAAACAATCAGTGGATCCGACACGCAATGCCCCACCTTCCCAGAAACTAACAATGCTTCCAAACGATCGATGCTGCTTGTTGTCTAAAGGGTCTAAAATCCAGGTCAACGCCCGTCATAATGGTACTTATCGCTAGTAAAGTAGAACTATGGTATTTTTCATGTTGCGGTACTAATCGCAAGTAAGATAGACTCACGGTGTTCCACACATTCTGGTCCTACTCTCATGTAATGTACTACGCACGGTAACGTAGACCTATGGTGTTTCTAACATAATGGCACCACTCATACGCAATGTAAACCCGTGGTGTTCCTCGAAACGAAGACCCATGATGTCCGCAACGATATGCTGAAACACCCCAACGAGTATAGCCTCTTTGTATCTCCTCGGGGTGCGAACCTGGATAGAGGGCCTCCGTCACGGTGGCGGATGCTTTACACGGGTACTGTAAACCCATAGTGATCCACCCACCGACCCAAGGTTTTCCTCACATAGTGGTACTAATCTACCAGCACGCGGGGAACACCATGGGTCGCCTTTACTTGCTAGTTGTACCACTATATTAGGTACACAATAGGTTTGTGATTAGTAGCAGCAGTGTGTTTGTGGACTGTGGGTTTCCAGTATTCGTGAGGCGTACCCATGTGAGCAACACCACGGGTATGGGCGTTGCCTGTGAGTTGTACCACTATATGAGCGACACCGTGGGTCTGTGTTGCCTGTGATGAGTACCCACTATGTGAGGAACACCACGGGAATACCGGCGCCCGTGATTAGTACACCTAGGTGAGGAGCCTCATCGGTTTGCGTTGGCCGTGAGTGGCGCCATTGTGTGAGAAACACCACAGGTCTGCGTTACCTGTACGACGTACATTACTTGTGAGTAGTAGCATAATGTTTGGAACAACGTGAGTTTACGCTACCTTTGATTAGTACCGCAACTTGAGAAATACCACGGTTCTCCTTTACTAGCGATAAGTGTCATTATACGGGATCGTTGACATAGATATTGGCCCATTTAGACAAGCATCATCGATTCAGGATAGGGCTTTTGAAGCAGTCGCTTGGTCAGTAATATTGTTTCTGGGAATGTGAGGCATTGCGCGTCTTATCCACTGATTGTTTTAAATTCATATTCAGCAATTCATCCCTCATCATCACGTTTTGAATTCTGGTCAGTGGATGAATTTTGTACTTTTAAATTGTACTCGCATTTCGTCTTATTTCGTACCATAGCGGCCGATGACCTAGATGTTAGGCCCCCTAAACAACAAGCGTCATCAACATCATCACGTGGTACTAATCTCAAGAAAAGTCGACTTCCTCGCGAGATGGTACTAATCACAGGTAATTTCATGGTTCAAATCTCAGCAACCCTTGGACGCCCCCTTTACGCAACTCTTACGACAGGCAGGAGATACCGTAGGTGTGTCAGCGTCCCCCACCCCAACGGGGTCAGACAGAGAAGATAGAAGGGATCCGATACTCCGAAAAATGAAGTATTTGGCAGAGGACAAGGGCACGAACGGTGTGAAAATGAAAGACTCCCTAGGCATCGAATGCTAGGAAAAGAACTAGAGTTGGCCAAGGGAGGTCCAGCAGGATAGATGAAAGTGAGGAGTGGAAGCAATGCCAGGACTAAGATAAGGGCCCCGTGATCGCCAACCCACGCTTATAATATGAGAGATTCTACGGCCTCTTTTAGTCACCTGTTACGACAGGCAGGGGAGACCGTGTGGGTGTTCTTCATCTGTGGCCCCCACCCACAGGGGGTGAAATTAGAATTCTATATTCCTCAACATCCTGTGGACGAACCGAAACTATGCCCTGATGTACCTACTACACTTATACTATGCCAGGTATGTAGCCTTAAGTAAAATAAAATAAAATGAATACAATTTTATTTGTACGGTGTATATTGCACAACATGAGATCAATTAGTATTCTGTTGGGTTATTTCAAATGTCATCATAATTACAACCTCATATTCATATTAGAGTTTCTGAAGCATACGATATCAGATGTTATGAATTCCGACGAGACTGGCGTCCCTATTATCACTGCTAATGAAGAGGCACGTGTTTCTCCCTGCGGTCAAGAACTGTAGGGGGTCATTTCTGCTCCACGTGTGTACACAGACCAGAGCAGAACTAATTGCAATATTCCTTATTACGACCAACATAAAGAGAGTTCATCTAACACGTGTGTCTACTGCGGCCTCATTCAAGCAGTTCGTATGTCATAGTCGGCGTTGATATAATCCTGTGTGCTTCTACAGTGCTTCTTTTCTTTGTTGTGTGTCCAATGCATTGTTTTAGGAAAGGGTGACAGCCAGGTAATTTATTTCTTAATAAGGTAATTCCTGTCAGATACAGCATGTCCTTGAAAAATGTTCGAATATTGACAGAAGGGGCAGTACGCTACAACTGAAGGAAGAAAAGCCTTATAAACATTGGTCACAATCCCCGTATCCTAGGAGTTATGGTACGCTACCACTAATGTTAATAATCACATTGTGATGATGATGATGATGATGATGATGATTGTTGTTTAAAGGGACCTAAGATCTAAGTCATCGGCCCCTAATGGTACGAAATGAACGAAACAAAATTAAAACTTGAAAATTAAAACTGACTAGAATCGAAAACAATCAGCAAATCCAATTCACAATGCCTTAATTACTGGGGTGATGCTTATTATCTAAAGGGGTCACCGGCCTGTCATAATGGTACTAATCAAGGGTAAAGCAGAACAATGGTGTTCGTCTTATATGGTATTAATGACTGGTAACGAAGATCCATAGTCTTCCTCGTAGGTGGTTCTAATTACAGGTCATGTGCACCCTTGGTATGCACACATAATAACACCACTCACAGGAGACCCATGGTGTTTCGCACATAAGGGTACTACTCACAAGCAAAGCAGACCCATGGGGTTCCTCATATAGAAGGACTAATCACGGACACCGGTATTCCCGTGGTGTTCCTCACTTAGTGGAACTAACCACAGGCCACTTATATTCATGGTGTTGTTGACATAGTGGTACGAATCATAGTCAATGTAGACCCACGGTATATCACATATTATGACAACGCCCACAGGCAGCACAAACCCACAGTGTTCCTTATATACTGGTACTACTCTGAGGCAATACAGACCAATGGTTTACTCACATACTGTAGTGGTACTAATCACAGGTAACGTAGACCCATTCTGAATGCAGTGAAACCGACCAGTGGAATACACACGATCATAATTATCTCAAGCAACGCCCAGACCCATAGACGTAATGGTACCGCCTATGTAACGTAGACCCATGGTTTTCCTCCTAAGGTCGAATTATTCACAAGTAACGTCGACCCGTGGTGTTCCGCACGTAATGGTACTAATGACAAGTAGTCTCATAGTTCTGATGCCATTTCCCTTTTCGCTCCTTTCAGTCGCCTCTTACAACAGGCAGGGTGCGCCGTAGGGCGCCCACTCACAGGGGGTATCAATGATCACCATGCTGCAATAATTTACAGAGGGTAGCACGCAACAAAAGACCGAAATACGTTCCTACCTTAGTGGTGGTGAATGTTGTTTTATGAGGAAGTACAACCATCCTCTAGGTAACACTAATCAGAGTGAGAAATGGAAGGCGACACTTCGAAAAATGAAGATATCGGCCAAAGGAACACAAGGGCCACGAAGGGCGAGAAAATGAAAGACTACCTAGGCCTCGAGTGTTTAAATTCCGTCGGGTTCGGAAAAGAACAAGAGTTGACCAAGGGAGGTCAGACAGAATACATGAAAGTGAGGAGCCTGTCACACGTAAGTGGAAGCAATCCCAGGACTCAGCCATGGGCCCTGTGCTTGCCAACCCACGCTACAATGTTCAGAGCCAATGGGGCCCTTTTAGTCGCCTCTTAAGACAGTTAGGGGATACCATGCGTGAATTCTTCATCTACGTTCCCCACGCACAAATAAAACATGAAAAATAAATACACTAGTGTCCAAACGTTAAGCGTAAGTTACTAGTAAGCAGGGTAACATGACGCAAATCGCACGACATGTGCACCTACCAACCATACGTGTTCGCTCTGTATAGGAAAGGAGTGTTCCCTGCAATGACTAGCGGCGAAACCGCAAGGTAAACACAGCCAGTGCCTGCGCCCCGTGTTCCCTCAGTCGTGTTTGCCCAGTTATAGTGTGCGGAGTTGTAGCCTCGTGGTGAACGTGACAACATAACGGCACAACGACACCATTTGGACCCCGTTTTGCAGGGTAGAATACTCGGCCGCCTGGAAGCAGGCCAGACACAGGCCGAAGTCCCCGCATCCTTGAATGTGCCACAAAGTGTCATTTCCAGGCTTTCGAGACGATTACGAGACGCAGGAGATGTTAGTCGTAGGCCAGTACCAAGTCGACAAAGGGTAACCACCCCACAGCAGGGCCGATATCTGGCCTTAACCGCCGACGAAATCGGAGTGCACCTGCAAGACAACTGTCGACGGAGCTTGCAGCCGTATCAGGGTTTGCCATTTCCCGGTAAACTGTGTACCGGAGGCTCAGAACAGCAGGGCTGTTTGCCCGACGTCCAGCGGTGTGCATCCCGCTCACTCCAGCACAGAGACGGGCCCGTTTACTGTGGAGCCGTCAACATCGAAACTGGACCATGAATCAATGGAGGCATGGCTCTTCAGAGATGAATCCCGCTTCAGTTTGCAGAACGATTCCCGTCGCACATTAATCTGGAGAGAACCGGATAGGCGATACAACCACAGGAACATAGTTCAACATGTTGAATGGCCGTACGGACCTGCACATCTTCATGGGTGGTCCTAGGTACACTGTTAACGCTCGGAGATACAGGGATGAGGTACTGAGACCACATGTTTGACTCTTCAGAGGTGTGGTCGGTCCAGACTTCCTCTTAATGGACGATAATGCCCCATCGCATGGCGCTGCTCTGGTGGATGAATTTATGGCTAGGGAAGACATTCATCACATGGACTGGCCAGCGAGGTCTGCGGATCTGAATCCTATAGAACATGCCTGGGATGAATTGGGGAGGCGAATTGCATCCCGTCAGCCTCCACCAAGGACCCTCTAAGACCTTTGCTTGGCCCTTTTGGAGGAACGGGATCAACTGCCAAAATAGCTCTTGGACCACGTGATAGAGAGCATGCCACGTCGCTGCGAAGCATGTGTGGCCGTTAGGGGTAACCATACAACTTATTAACAGCATGTTTTGTTGGGGAAGACCTTGCCATGTTTCGGTAGTTGACACTGTTTCTTTGGACAAGTTGTGAGTCATATTGTATGTGAGTCAGCTTCCATTTGTTCAGCAATCCGTCTGACATTCTTATCAGGCGGTATGGCCTCGTTTAGTGATTATGCTTAACGTTTGGACACTGGTGTACATTAAAACGTTAAGAAAGAAGAAAAACGCGGTAGGCTATGTCGAAGAGATACTTGCTACATATTGTCGATCAGAGGTATGTTCTGTGCGATGCCAATGTTGAAACCACCGGAGATAATGATAGAATGGTCGTATCGGGCTTCACAACGTTCTTAAAACTCTCGGAGTAATTGAACAGCATCCTACACAGATCGACTCGAACATTATATTCGAATGGATATAAACAACGCCGAGAACAAATGAGGAGCAACCAATCAAAACTTATTATGTACACCTCTGGAAAAAATTGAGTTTGTTGCAGTTGCAGGGAGTATTTAAACTGCTGTACATGTTCCCGTATTCAGATTTTATCCATCTGTATATTGCAACATTGAAATAATATCTTGAAAGTCAGCGGTTAAAACAAATCGTAAATTGTCTACGAGGGTGACTGAATCAGAACGTATAATGTCCACCAATGACGTAATTTTATTTTATTTTCCTTTCATAAAATGCACAAAATGTAATAAATATAACCTATTCTAGACAATAGTATTCTGGATATAACAAATTATTGTACTGAACCAGTTTTTCAAAGTAATTTTAGTGTCTGTTGAATTCCTTCAGGCCACGAACCTGCTACGCAGGCGTAGCAGGGGGAGAGGTGATACTCCCACGTGGCGCGTCCCAGGTGGCGGATAGGGGGGTCCTAACCGGCTTGCCGGCGGACTTGAGGGAAATAAAATACCTCTCGCGGACCAAACACACACCCCCTGTGGGTGGGGGAGGCTGACGAATAATACACCCACGGTATCCCCTGCCTGTCGTGAGAGGCGACTAAAAGGGGCGACCAAGGGTTGATTGTATTAGAACCATGAAATTACTTGTGATTAGTACCGCCACGCGGAGAACACCAAGGGTTGCTTTTACTTGTGTGTAGTACCACTACATTAGGTACGAAATTGGTTTGTGATCAGTAGCACACAGGAGCACCGCGCGGTCGGCTTTTGCAGTACCTGTGATTAGTACCACCATATGAGCAGGACCATGGGATGATAGCTACCATGGTTCTGCCTTGCCTATGATTAGTACTCACTATAAGAGGAACACCACGGGATAGGGAGAGGTCCCTGTGGTTAGTACTCTTATGTGATGAACACCATAGGTTTGCGTTGCCTGTAAATGGCGCCGCAAAGTGAGAAAAACATAGGTCTGTATTATGTCGAATTTCATAAGCTCTGAGTAGTACAATAATGTGTGGAATGCCGCAAGTCTCTGCTACCATTGATTAGTACCGCAACAGAACAAATACCATGGTTCTATTTTGATAGCGATCAGTACCTTTATGAGGGGCGGATAACTGCGATTTAGGCCCCCCTTTTGACTGCAGGCATAATCGATTCCGTGTTATGCTATAGCAGTAGACCCTTGGTCAGTTATACGATATTGTCACGTCTGTTTATGTGAATGTGAGACATTGCGGGTCGCAACCACTGATTGTTTAAAATTCATGTCCATCCATTCATTCTTCGTTCTCACGTTTTTGAATTCTGGTCAGTGGAGAATTTTAGATTTTTAATATGTCATTCCATTTCGTCTCATTTCGTACCATTAGGGGCCGATGACCTAGATGTTAGGCCCCTTTAAACAACAATCATCAATCATCATCATCATCAATTCCTTCAGGAAGATACTCATTTTATGCTGTTCTAAGTAGGTACTGTAAATTTGAAGTGATTGAAAGGCTATTTTTTTCAGTTTTAATTTTCAGGTATTGAAATCAATGTGAACTAATGATGAAAAATATACAGTTAACTCATCAAAACATATTATATGGTATAAAATAGATCAAAACATGAATAACTTTCTATCATCTCCAATAAATTCTTGATCTCTTGCAACATGGCATACAATTTAGTATTCCAATAAGAAACTAACTGTGAAAACTGCGTTACATTATTATGAATACTTTATGAGCTATCAATCTTTTGCTTCTTCTGAAAAATTTGCTTTAACGGACATTACTCCTTTTCATTGGTTGCTCCTCAAATATCTATTTACGATTTACCGTCATTTCAACGAGGCGTATGCCTCCAAAGCAGTCGTCTCCACTCCTCAATGTACGATTCGTATTAACCAGAGGTCGGCAGTTGGAGTTTTGATATTTCTGTAAATCGCAACTCCAACACCAGTGCGTTTATACTGCCAGTGGTGTTTCTGCTGCTGCTACTGTTAGACGTCAAATTCGATTATTAGTGTCGTCGTAGGTGTGTGGTAGTACTTTTCCAAACTTTTATTCCGAATCCAGACACTTAAGAGTTATATATCCAAGTCTCATTCAACGCCAGGTAATCTCAACTGTTGAGGAAGTAATGTGTTTCCTAATGTCTCTTGCATGAGACGGAAGTCTTCACTTTACCTACACTCACAAGTACAACCTAGTGTTAAGTTTGTTGAAGTATTGTATGTCCTCACAAATGTCGTCTTCATTAGCGTTGCGTTGGCAGAAACACGAGCGTTGCCCATGCAGGTCTTTCAAATGTGGAGGTATCTTTATTACGGTGATCAGATGTTTAGATTTGATCCGGACAGTTTACTTCTCATATGGAGAGCCCGAGTGTCCGCTTGGGTGGATGCATAAAGGCCCATGACCCAGATGTTAGGCCCTTTAAACAAGAAGCAGCCTCTTCATCATCATCATCATCATCAATAATTTCAACACCGTTCGACATTAATTCACACAAGATTTATATAATACATTTAAAGATTCGATCGTTACCTGAATAATTCCGTGTCACCCTCACTGGAGTACGAATTATTTATTTCTGATCAATCTCACCACTACTGCGATTTATTGTAGATGGAAAGCTACAGTGACTTAGTCTACTGCTACTTGGACATATTGTTAACAATATCAATATGTATAAATGTACTCAAAAGTATCTGGTTACTGGAGTATCCAACGCTTTTGGGAAAATGGCAGCAGGTAATGTATTCCAACTGAAAATTCCCCTATTTACAATAGTTTATTTTTTGTCGTTTTCATTTTAATTTACTTAACTGATCGCCCCTGCTCGTGTGACAAAGCTTTTCTAGTCGACTGTTGAATTCTTCCCAAGTTGGTATACGTATAGGCGTTGTACTTGGTATATAACTATGCTTTTACTACTGTATTCTCCCTGTGGGTCTGGGCTGTGGAATAGCGACCACGGTATCCCCTGTCTGTGGTATGAGGCGACTAAAGGGGCTCCAGGGGCTCTGAACTGGGAAGCGTGGGTTGGTGACCATGGGGCCTGTTCCGTCCTCATACGGATAGGTCCCTGAGAACACGTAGTGCTAGGAACCACGTGCTGGTTCATACACATAGAAAGATGAACTGTACTTAATTATCCATATACTAGTTTTATTACACTATACACACATCGTGATACATTTGTTTAACCTGTCGCTCACACGATGGTTTCGATATTTACAGAACGTGTCCGCATAGCACATTTTAACATAGTTCGGCAGCCATGTTGCTTTCTCTAGTCACTCACCCACTCACCCTGTTGCATGCAAAGCTGCCCGACCACTTCGCCATAAAAGCAACCCCAGGAAGTGGCGCTCTGGTCAATCACAAACAGGGCCCTAGCATTGCTTCCACATCCTTGTGCTACGATCGCCACCTTCACCCTATCCGACCTTGAGTGGTCCATTGCTGTTGTTTAGGACACCGGCGGTATTAGGCTACGACTCTCATTTTAACGTCCTTCGTGGCCTTGTCTTCCTTTGGCCGATATCTTCATTTTTGAATTGTCGGATCCCTTCCATTTTTAATCCTGAAAACATTTCTTAGTAGACAATGCAGGGTCCCCACACTGCGAACAACGTGAAATTAAACAAGTTCCTCAATTATGCCCAAAGTTTAAGGTCTAAAGGGCCAGGAAATGTTTAGAATTGTAAGCCTTGGATAACTCTAACAAACTAAATTTAAAAAATCGAAAATCACTTTCCGCTTAAGCGGGAAAGCATCCGAAAATAGCTTGTTTCTTTACTCATTTTCTACTTGATGCAATTCCTAGCCAAATTAAATTATTAAGATAATTCTTTCTGTAATGTGTTCCTTGGTTCAATACCCTTAAGGTTTTTGATTTTTGAAAAATATCCACACGGAATGTAGTTATAAGTGTTTAAGTGAAACTCTGCATTGACTCACATCAACGCTCGTAGTGGTAGAAAAAGGCAAACTGCTAATCTAACGATGATTAATAAATGTTTAGGAATGAATAAAGAACATATTCTTATACTGTATATTATTTCGTTTACCTAAACCTCGTAGCTCATATCACTAGGATGTTTCCAACATTCAGTTGCTTGTCTGAACTGTGGATTTTCTCTCCGATTAATTTTGTGTAGCGCATGGTTGCCTAGTTGTACTACCTCTTAAAATAATAATCACCACCACCGCCTTACAACTGCACAAATTGTACCGACAAAATATTATCGGGTGGAGTTTACACACAATAAGAGCAAGACGTTAATGAACACGTTGTCTTAAAACAAGAATATCGCCGTAATCATTCAGGAAGAACGTTTGGCTGATACACAAGTACTTCAGAAGAGATCCATTGAAGCACATTAGGCTGGGAGTCAGGATCTATTGCCTGGCCTGTACCACTCCCCGTTCGAGTCACAAGTACTCCCGCTTGCTGCTGACAACGGTATTTTATGGGCCTTATTTCACTTCCCAAAAGAATCCCAAGAGAACTACTTGTTAGCTACTTGGCGGTATTTACCCGCAGATAGAAGATAAATCGATCGTGAAATATATCTAACGTAATGTGGCGGCGATTACACTGCAGAGACTGCGAGAAGAAGTTTTCCTTAAGAATTACATTTTCTATGTACATCTCCGCTTTGACTGAGGAGCAATGGGGTCACAGAGTGGAAGGATATAGCAATTAGATGTCGAACTCACCTATCGTTGTTGCTGGTGATTGTTATACGAGGGTCATTACAAAAGTCATGGCAAGCATAACGCGACAATATGGGAATTCCACGATATGCATTGAACCCTTAGGGCAGTGTGTATGTAAACGCCAACATAAAACAGGGTTGCAGTACTGTAGGTCAATCCAAACGTTGAAATGAACACACGCATTGGATCTCTGTGTAAATTTATATTACACGATTAAAAATGCCTCACAAACGAATCAGAATCAAAATGAAACTCAACGACTGTCCTTCACTCAACGTTGTCAAAGATGGAGAAGGCGTTGGATGCCATTGGCATTGGCATCAAAGTGTGCCACCCCTACCACTGTACACAGCAATTCTTGATGACGTCTGCAGTGTGAGCAGCACAATTGCATTATCCATCAGCGCCGTGCTTTTGCGCTCAAGAGTACGTCGCAGGCGGTACTGCAGGGTGACACTCCAAAGTACTGCAGCTGCCGTACACCAGAAGGAGGTGATGGATTCTGTCCACCTTCCGTCGTCGTGCTGAACCTGTGTCATACGCTCGTGTCCAGCTTCCATCAATTCATTCACTGTGAATTCGATCCACTGATTTTTTTTCACAATTACTTTTTTCATTATAATCCATTTTAGATTCTTGTGGCTAAAGTGACCAAGTAAACCAGTTAGTCATGAACCCGGGTGTACGTTATGTTGAAAGGATGAAGTTGCTATGGTTGAAGATGACACTGGGTTTTAATAACTGAAACTGTGTCTCTGTAACCATTGATTCCCTTGCGACTGAAATCGCTCCAGGTTTTTTCTGGTTCGCGTCCACTTCTGACCTCTGTTACGTTCTTGCCTACCTTTAATTCCGGCCGTAAAATGGGAAACACTATTGCCCTCGACATTCACGTCCGTGTCATTAATTCGCACACAGTCCAACCTTGGTCCTCTGTTAAACACTGTTCAATTACAGCCATGGACAGGTCAGCACGAGCAGACGTGGGCAGCGAGTCTATCGTTGTTGCACATGACACCGAGCAAGGCCGCTGTTCCATCTTGTAGCATGGCCCAGGCTGCAGACTCTGCCACCCTCACATGCGGTCCCAATCTGTCGGTTCATTTCGGTACTGTTTGCTGCCGACTTTCGAATGTATTTACTGCGATTACGGTGACGCCACATGTTCGCACGATATACCCCACCCCACCTCCATGCTGAAAACGCTAGAAATCATGCCATACTGTGGTTTTATATGTTATTTTCTCAGGGCCGAAACATAATTCATCGTGAGAAGAGGAAAGTATTTATTTTCACCTGAATCCAAACCAGTACTAAATAATGCATGTTACATATTAAAATGTATATTTGCCTCATAAATGACCATTCTACCTTGATAGCACCGAAATGAACGAGCAGGAAAGAGAAATAGGTGGGAAACTTCATATAATTTAGCAGGAGTGATTATCTCGACATTTGTATCCTTACACGAATAATCAATACCACTACTACCTCTCCATATAATTTGTAAATCCCCTCTATGAGTGGAAGATAACGGCTTATGTTGTCGACAACCGTCGCGATGTATGGAGCAGAGTGATTAATTCCCTGTATATCCTTCAGAAACTAGCCTGGCACTCATTTCTGGTGTAAGTTCTCTGAAACTCAGGGGCATTTGCCTCTTTAGATGTGGAAGTCACGTGAAATTGTGCCAACGCCCTTCTCTATGAACAAACCTCGTCGGCTAAGCAATACGCATCGAGCGGCGCGTAGCCCTGAGCTTGTATTCAGGAGATGGAGAGTTCGATTCCCAGCGTTGGTAGCCATGAAGATGGTTTCCCGTGGTTTCACTTTTCAAAACCATGGGGGTTGGGGACGCAGACGAAGAATACTTCCACGGTATCCCCTGCCTGTCATAAGAGGCGGCTAAAAGGGGTCACCAAGCCATGATGAAATTAGAACCATGACATTACCATTACGCATGAGTCGACGTTATACTGGATCATCACCAGTATGTGAGAAACACTACGGGTCTGGGCATTGCTTCTGATAATGGTCATCGTGTGTATTCCCTGGTCGGTCCCACTGTGTTCAAAATGGGTCTGCATTATCTATGGGTATTACCACTTTATGAGGAACACCATTGATATACCTTGCCTGTCAATAGTGTTTTTTTAAATGCTATTTGTTCGGGGCGTCGAACTGTACAGATCTTTTGCCCCTACTTTCTTATTGGGATTAGAGTTACGAAGTGAGAAACACCACGGGTTTGCCTGGCACCCGTGATTGGTACCACTATGTGAGGAACACCATGGATTTGTGTTGCGTGTGGATAACATAATGTGGGTTCGGCTCCATGACTAAGTGGTTAGCGTGCTGGCCTTTTGTCACAGCGGTCCCGGGTGCGATTCCTGGTAGGGTCGGGAATTTTAACCATCACTGGTTAATTTCGTTGGCATGGGGGCTGGTTGTATGTGTCGTCTTCATCATCATTTCATCCTCATCACGAACATGTCTTTAGGCATTCCCGGCACTGCAAGCCATACGCCATTTCATTTACCATAATGTGTGATACACCGTGGATCTACATTGCCTATGATTAGTACCACTATATGCGGAACACCATGGGTCTGCGTTCCTTGTGAGTAGTGCCCTTATGTCATGAGCTGGGTTTGTGTTACCTGTGATTAGTACCACTATAGGACGAACACCATGGTTCTTCTTTACCAGTCATTAATACTATTATGAGTGGCCGGTGACTTGGATTCTGGACCCATTTAGATAATAAACATCATCCCAGTAGATAAGGCATTGCGAATTTGATCCACAGATTTTTTGACAATCATTTTTCATTGTCATTCATTTCATATTCTAGTCACTGGATACATTTTGAATTTGAATTTTCATTTCTTTGCACCTCGTGCCAGTAGACGACGATGACCTAGTTGTTAGAACTCTTTAAACAAGGAGCATAACCGTTATTATCATCATCAAAACCTAGGAACCTCTGCCTTAAGTAAGTAGAATTATGAACTGGCGACTACATTAAATATTGTGTTTCGTCGCCATAAGACCTATCTGTGTCGGTGCGACGTAAAACAGGTAGCAAAAAATATATATATATATATATATATTGTGTCATCAAAACAAAAATCGCATACTATTATCTTAATGGTGTGTAGCTTCGGGAGTTTTATTTCGAGGTAACGCCAGTGGGTGACCTGCACGTCTTAGAGGATGCTCTCCTACCTAGAATGAAATCTAAAGTTGAACACGGCACAGGCACCCAGGCCCCGAGCCGGAGAAAATAACCAAAGGAGTTTAAAATCCCTGACTTGGCTGGGAATCGAACCCGGGGTCTCTTGTGCAAGTTAACCATTTAGTCATGGAACCGGGCGTGCGTTATGTTGAAATAATGAAGTTGCGGGCAATGTTTGCTTCGACACTGGGTTTTAAGAAGTGAAAATATGTCTGTGTAATAATTGATTCGAATTTCCAACTTGCATATCTCAGATAACGCCGAGCGGGCAAGTTGGCCATGCAGTTAGGGGCATGCAGCTGTGAGCTTGCATCCAGGAGATAGTGGTTTTCAACCCGACTGTTGGCAGCCTTGAAGATGGATTTCCGTGGTTTACCATATTCATACCATGGAAGTGCTGAGACTTTGCCTCGGTTAAGGTCACGGCTGCTTCCTTCCTGCTGCTAGGCCCTTCCTACCCCATCGTGACCATAAGATCTATCTGTGTCGGTGCGAAGTGATGATTTGTATCTTTAAAGAGTCAATCTTAGGTGGCTAAATGGGTTCCATTCAATTCTATTCTTCCACTATCGTCGCGCAGGTGTGTCTCCCCCACATCACATAAATTATAATCATCGAGCTTTTATATTTAGAAACTGCCGGGCTGAGTGGCTCAGACGGTTAAAGCGCTGGCCTTCTGACCCTAACTTGGCAGGTTCGATCCTGGCTCAGTCCGGTGGTATTTGAAGGTGCTCAAATACGTCAGCCTCGTGTCGGTAGATTTACTGACACATAAAAGAACTCCTGCGGGACTAAATTCAGGCACTTCGGCGTCTCCGAAAACCGTAAAGGAGAAGTTAGTGGGACGTAAAACAATTATTATTATTATTATTATTATTATTATTATTATTATTATTATTATTATTATTATTATTATATTTAGAAAGTAAAATGAGATGAAACCTCTAGTCAGTTAACACTTCTTCTACATTAACTCTGAAAGCCACTCGGTTGTTCATGGTAATATATGCATTGCTTTCTCCTTCATGTGCACTTCGTGTGTGAATGCAAGTTGGAAGCATTACTCTGCATGTACACCACGGGCTGACATGTTAATGCGGCTAGCCCGACAGGTTTGTCGCACGCTCCTACCCTTCTCTGTTGCGGTAATCGTGTTACGGGTATGAAGGAAGCCTCTTCCGTTCAACCATAATCTCTCACGAGACCATGGTTTGGCTCTCGTTCGCCCCAAGGACTGGTTTAAAGCTGATATCCTCACATTCGTATTCACATCTTGAATGCAGCTGAAGATTAGAAATAATCAATTTTTGACGTAAGAGACTTGAAGCTTTAACAAAAACTAGTAGACCCGCAACGTTCCTTATAAATAGGTGAGATGGCATCTTGACATGCCTGTCACAGTCAGCTTTTCTTGCCTGCTCTATTGAATGGTTTGAGAATGAAAATCCACAGCCTGTTTCCAGGTGGCGGCAGCAATGGGATGAATGAAGACAGATTTTTTTCCCGGGTACTCCGGATTTCCCTGTCACCTTCCATTCCAGCAACACTCTCGAATATCATTTCATTTCATCTGTCAGTCATTAATCATTTCCCAAGAGGAGTGCGACAGACTTCGGCAGCCGGCACAATTCCTATCCTCGTCGCTTCATTCATCCCATTCCTGACCCGGTCGAATGACTGGAAACGGGCTTTGTGAACCTTGAATACCGATACATAATTCATTAGTAAATTAGTTGATAATACTTCTTTCCATATAATATTCTCTGTGGCTCGACCGTTCGGCCGTATAGGTCAAACATTTTCAAACAATCTTGCCCGAGACAGTTCGCCGTGGTTCGGGTACGTAGACACCCAATTTTTCAAGACTTTGTCCCTGCACTTTATTAATGGTCACACAGAAGCCTAGTCGACTTGATACCTTCCCGTCTGTACAGCGAGGCCTGGCAATACGATTCGTGACGTCACGCGACTGGGCCCAGCGCGAGTGGATAGTAGATGAAGCTAATTCCTTACGATAATTGAAAAATACGCTGGTTAAATTACATTCTACGAATATTCTTTCTCGTAGGCTCGCATATCGGAAGGGAAATTAGTAAACTATCGTAATAATTAGGGAAAAACAATTAAAAATGCAAAAAAAATTAGTTTTTTAAGAGCCTTAATACTGAACAACTTTAATAATATGCCTATTTGACACTTTCTTTCTTATATTCAAGAGTCAAAAATGATCAGTTCCTTCTACAAAACACGCCATAAGACCTCTCCATGTCGGTGCGACGTAAAGCTATTAGCAAAAACATTCTAACTCAAACTACCGAAGGAAGCGGTTGTGCTGAGTGGAGTGTGCAGAACAATGGTGGGTGTGGAGCAGTACCGAGCAGCAATAGGAAGGTGGTTACGGAGAATGAAATGGAAAAACTGAGAAGAGAGTGCATAAGAGTGACTTATGGAAGATAGGGCAGATGGTGCTGGTGGCTGTGGTGGTTACGACGCTGTTAGTTATTGGGGGCGTGGAACTTAATCCCGGCCTAAATGCTAACGGCAATTTGAATTGCGACTACATAGAGGTTATCAAAGGAATAGTCAGAGAAGAGGTGAAGGATATCTGTACAACAGAACAACTAAAGCAGTTCCAGAACCAGTCAAGTAAGTTCGAAAAGCTGGAGAGATGGATTAAGGACAAAACTGAAGAGGTAGCTGTAAAGACGGGAAATAATGAAGAAGAAATCAGGAAACTGAAGGAAAAAGTCCAAAACCTGGAAGAAGAATTAACGAAATTGAAGAAACTAGAGGCGAATTGGACGGAAACGCGTAAAGGAATGTATTTTTATATACGGAGTGAAGGAAGAGGTAAAAGAAGCTAAAGTTGAACTCATATACAAGGTGGTCGATGTAATCCAGACTAAGATGAAGATCAACTTCAGCGAGGTGGATATCGACGATGTGGAAGGGGTTGGAAGAGTGAGGGGGCGCAGGCCTATCAGAGTGAAATTGATATCGACTATCATGGTGGAAATTATCGTAAGAAATGCGAACAATCTTCAAGGCGAGAAATTATGGGTGCGAAGAGACATGGGAAGTGAAGGTAATAAGTGCTTAAATACATTAAGAGCCCGTCTATTTAGAGCAAGATATCAAGGGCTCAGAGGACATATCAGAGGACAGCAGTTGATAGTTTAAAACGGAAAGTGGGTAAGGCGATGGACGGTGGAGAAGTTGCAGATGTTTGACGAAAACCTAAAATGAGAAGAAAACAGGCTAGCAGACAGGAAGACAGAGGAGGAAACAGCGTGGGTCAGCGAAGCAAGTAAGGAACTCACGTCAGGGGTCAGTGCACCTAGCAGTCCAGTAAGCAGTGCGGAAGCCGAAACGGGGAGTCAGCAAGTGCAGGCAGAAGTTGACTCACAAGGTCCGGGCAGTTTAAATGTAAGTAGGCAAGTGTCCAATAAAGAACAAGGAGCACGCGAGGAATCAAAAGGTCGAGATGCCTTGAATAGAGGGAGAAGTTTAAGGGTAAGAAAATTAGACTTTCGGAAGAAAAGGATGACAGGCTATGCTCCAAAGGGCAAAAGAAAGATGGAATGGGAATAGAAGAGGAAAGGGCCGTAATAACAAGAAGCAAAAATAAGGGAGATAACCGGGAGGGACGGGAGGGAAAGTCATAGCTAGACTGGAAAGTAGAGTTTCTAAATATTGAAGGGCTACTAAATAAATTAGGTAACGAGGCAGTTATTAATACGATAGACAGCTTTGACATTGTGGCGCTACTAGCAGACCTGGCTTGAATTTGGGAAAGAGATAAAATGGAAAGGATATGAGGTAAAGCATACATCTAGGAGAAAAAAGAGCGGAATAGGGAGAATTCCGGGAGGAATAGCGCTACTGATAAAAGAAGAGATTAGTGAGCTAGTAGAAGTGATGGAAGAAGTCATTTGGGTCAGGTTTAGTAGGGGTAGGGAAAAAGGGCGGGAAAGGAAGATATGTTTGGCCTTTGGGTATTGCCACCCACAGAACTCTGCCTACGCGAACGAAAATTTCTACGAGGAATTAATTATAGAAGCGAGTACCATAAGAGGGAAATTTGATGAAAATGGATTGTTGTTATTTGGGGATTGAAATGCCAGAATAGGAGAATTGTGCCCTGTTTACAGTAAAGAAGACGAGAAGACGATGAGGGTAAGAAGGCGAAGTGCAGATAAAGAAAATAATGGGTATGGATCAAAACTGTTGGAGCTATGTGCTACAAGCCACCTTTATACTTTGAATGGATGGTGGAAAGGAGATAGGGGGGTAAGCTAACTTTCATTACGGAACGGGGGGGGGGGGAGTGTGATTGATTTAATATTGTGTACAGAGGACGTGCTAGAGCATATCAAAAAGATGCAGGTTGGAGACTGGGCTGAGTCCCATCATGCACAAGTATGGGTAAGGTTAGAAGGAAGCAAGGGGAAAATAGAGGGGGAAAAGGTAAAGGAATGCATGGGAAAAGGCACTAGTTACACTAAGTACAGGTGGACGGAAAAGACAACACAGGAGCTAAATGCCCTTTTAGAGGAGGGGCTGGATGTAATTAGGTGTGGATGGGAAGAGGCCTTGAGAGAAGCTAAGACTGATAAAGCACTTGAGTTAATCGAATACCCAATTAAAAGAGTAGCAAAGGCTAATAGAGACCCTAACAGGTCTAAGAAGAATGAAGAGGGCTGGTACGACAATGAATGTAAAGAAAAAAGAAAATTAGTGATGGTGGCGCTAAAAGAGTTTATGAAGAAGGGAGGGTGTCAAGAAAGAATAGCGTTCTGTGACCTGAGAAAAGAATACAAACTAAAAATCGCAGAGAGAAAGAGAATAGGGATGAAGGAACAAACAGAGCTAATAAGTAAGGAGTGCAGAATGAAACAAGTGGATAGAGTATGGGACAGAATTTATAAAATGCATGGGAAAAGGCACTAGTTACACTAAGTACAGGTGGACGGAAAAGACAACACAGGAGCTAAATGCCCTTTTAGAGGAGGGGCTGGATGTAATTAGGTGTGGATGGGAAGAGGCCTTGAGAGAAGCTAAGACTGATAAAGCACTTGAGTTAATCGAATACCCAATTAAAAGAGTAGCAAAGGCTAATAGAGACCCTAACAGGTCTAAGAAGAATGAAGAGGGCTGGTACAACAATGAATGTAAAGAAAAAAGAAAATTAGTGATGGTGGCGCTAAAAGAGTTTATGAAGAAGGGAGGGTGTCAAGAAAGAATAGCGTTCTGTGACCTAAGAAAAGAATACAAACTAAAAATCGCAGAGAGAAAGTGAATAGGGATGAAAGAACAAACAGAGCTAATAAGTAAGGAGTGCAGAATGAAACAAGTGGATAGAGTATGGGACAGAATTTATAAAATTAACAAGGCAGGGAAGAGGGTTAGCAAACCGAATATAGCGGACGATCAATGATTTGATTATTTTCGGGAACTGTTAGGAGGTAAAGACAAATGGAAAAAGGTAGAAATGGAAATTACAGGTGGGAGAAATCTAGAGGTTCGCATTCAGGAACTGGAGAAAGAGATCTCGAGGGATGAAGTGATGAGGGTGCTGAACAATCTTAATAGTAAATCAGCGGGAGGATATAATGGTATAAGCAACGTTTTTTGGAAGGAAATAGGTAAACACGATCAGATAGTAGAAGGTATAGCTAAACTGTTTAATAGGATTTTTGAAGGAGGGAACTACCCAAAGAATGGGAAGTTGGTGTAATATATCCTATTTACAAAAAATAAAGGCCACAGAAATCTGCCAAAGAATTATAAAGGAATAATACTGCTAGACTCGCTGAGTAACGTTTACACAGGGGTACTGGCAAACAGACTAAGTGATTGGGCTGAGAGATAGTCGATGTTGTCAATCTATCAAGGGGGGTTCGGGAAACAACGCAGAACAACAGATAGCATAATGACCGTCAAGATGATCATAGAAAAATATCTGGGTAGGAAAGGGGGTAAAGTGTACCTAGCTGCAATAGACTTTGAGAAAGCATTTGACACGGTTAGTAGAAGAGCTCTATTAGAAAAATTAGGGAAAGTTGGGGTATCTAGGAAAATGATCAAAGCGATTGAAGCTATCTATAGGAAGGTATATTGTAGGGTTAGATTGGAGGATAATCGGTTGAGCGGCCCAATAGAATGCAAGGTAGGTCTGAAACAGGGCTGCAAGTTATCGCCCATATTATTTCTACTGTTCATTAATGACATCCTCCAGGGCCACGGTAGAGATGGCTGGGCGGTGCCGGCGGTAAATGGGTTAGAGGTACCAGGCTTAATATTTGCAGATGATGTGATCCTACTAGCCCTGATAGGGGGAGGTTTACAGAAAAGCCTCAACAAGGTTGAGGAGTTTGCAAGGAAATGTTCCCTGAGAATCAATGGAAGTAATTCGAAGGTGATGGTAGTAAGTAAAACTAAGAGAAGGAAGAATGAAAGGATATGGGTGGTACAGGAAGTGAAGATTGAAGAGGTAAGCAAACTAGAATATGTGGGGGTAATTATAAACAGTAGAGGAGACTGGAATGACCAAGTGAGGACAGCGAAATGGAAGGGAGCCGCAGCACTTTCGGTGGTCAACATCCTAGAATAAAAATTCCCTGGTATAAATTACAGCCTGCAGAGACTCGTTTTTAAAACGCTGGGGATAGGCAGAGTACTTTACGGGGAAGAACTATGGGGTTCAGAGGACAAAAAAGACATGTTAAAACAGATTGTATCCAGATTCATTAAAATGATAATGCAATTACCACAATGCACGGCTAATGCCGGAGCATTACTAATGTGTGGGGAGTGTATCGAAGCTGATTGTGTCAAAAGAGTACTAAAATACTGGATGAGACTTAAAATAGGGAAAGGGGGTGTTGTTTTGCAAGCAGCGTATCTCCAACAGTCGAAGCATATGTATAAGGGGTGTTGGCTTACGAAAGTTAAAGCGTATTTGAATAGGATCGGTATGGGGTATATCTGGAAGACAGTGTGGCACGGGAAAGATAACTGTAGACTGAGAGAGATAGTAGGGAGAGTTAAAGACAGCGTCTGATAGAGGAAGGTAGGGAGAAGTGTTCCCTTAGCCTGTATAATGAAATCACCAAAGAAGCAAGAATAAGCATTACCAATGTAAACAGAGCAGAGAGAAGAGGAATGTTATGGTGGTTAACGGGGTGCATAAAAATAAAGGATGGACCAGAAGGGCTGATAAGTCACGGTGTTTATTATGCGAGAAAGTGACCAATGACCTGCACTTGGTGAAAAAATGTGTTGTTTTAGAAAAAGTGAGAAATAAATAGTTGAATCCAGAGGAGCAAGCCCTACTTAGGAGGGGATGAACGGAAAGTTACTAAATGGGTAGTGAATGAATGAAACAGGAACTGTAACTTAAATAAATACTTATGTGCTGCAAAAAAATTATGTGTGGGCAAAATAGAAGAAGGAATTGGTCAAATATCTTAAAGAATCAGTGTTAAAAAAGAATTGGTGAGTGTGTCTTAAATGCTGCTCTTAAATAATGAATCAGGGTTTAGGAGACTTCGAGTTGGAAGTAGTTAGTGTATAACTCAGCAAACTATAGAAGTTATGTGTGTGCTGCGAAATGGAACAATAGAGGATGCTTAAGAGCAAGCAGACAGGTCCAACCATATTGAACAGGGTTCAAGGACAGTGCCTGCTTGCTAAGACGTCTGAGTGTGAGGAGGAAGTGAATGGACAAGTGTTGCTGACACTAAGGATGGGGGCAGGACATGCACCCCCCTAGAGTGCCGATATGTTTTATTTTTAATAATTTTTGTTCCTCTTTTTATCGCCGAAAGGCATTATTTTATATATATATATATATATTCAATGTTACCGTTCTGCCATGGACTCCGATAAGGAGCGATTCATTTCTCTGTTTTATCAGTTCTATATATTGTATATTGGGTTAGATGTAAATTAGTAATAATATTTAGTAAGAGGTGGTAAGGGGAATAATATATTTGGTTCTTTGGTATGGTGAACATGTATCTGGGCTAAAGCCTGCTATGTTTAATGGTCAATAAACAATATACTACTAGCAAAAAAAGAAAAAGCTTTTACAAAACAACATATAAGTACAGTAAAATCTATTAAATAAAAATAATAACGTATAAACTACCTTACTTACAGTATCTTAGTATCATTCCAGGAACATACAAGCTGTAATACTCAGTGTTGTCGGTTATGAAAACAGGTAAACATTCTTTTACAATAGAAGCCTAACATAAATGAAGGGGGTGAAGAGCTCACAAAATTTGTCTGTTATGCAAAGAGAATGATTACAGTACATGCCAACAATAATGTGTTCATCAAGTCATCAAAATTATATTTTCACTCCCTAGTGTATATACATGTACTCATATGATTTTGGACCCTGATTCAAATAACCAGAACAGCGGAAAAATTGAAGTTAAACTGAATATAAAACAACTTATTAAAATATATGAACTTAAATTTGAAAAGTAGTATGCCAATTCTGATAATATTTGAACTGACCTTCACCCAGACATTTTATGAAATTGTTTTCAATTTAACTTCACCAGGATGCTTAAAACTGAAATGGACATGAGGTGAACATGACGTAAGAAAATATAAAACAAAATCTCTATGAACATTAATTGTTAAAATCCAAAGAAACCATATTAATAACTTGCATCCCTGGCATTACATTAACAATATAGCAGAACACACATTGAACTACTCATATCATGCTTTATGAACCAGCTGCATTGTATAGATATGACACACATGATATCAATTAATTAATCCCCAATGTTTCACAGATGCATGTTACATTCATTGCATGCAATAACAAAAGGCAGGAAGGAGTACTTTCTCCAAGAGAAAATTCATAACCAAAGTGTGAATAGGCTATAATGCTGGAAGAGGTAATTCATAATCGAATTCACAATTACTCGAAGAGGAATGTTTACTACTGAAGGAACTTACAGTGATTAACCCTGAATTCTGAGTTTACACATTCCCTTTCAATGGAATTCATAGAGGTTCATCAACTCGGTAATTAATAACGGCAATGTACTGAAAAAATGAGAAAGCCTCAGCTTACCACAGACAAAAGGAAAGGATGGTTAATGATTTTGTCGGATAGGTGCCACCAAGTTAATGAACCGCATTTGTTAAATGACAAAATACGTGTTTAGCATAAAAAGTGCCCTCTCAAATGTAACATCACCCCCTGAAAACATAAATACGATAAAATAAAAGTGCTCTTGTGTTATTACTGTGTTCTCTTCTAAAGAAACTACTATGGGAAACACAGCTACAAAATTTGGCAATGTGTCAAGAAGTACATACTGTAGATACATAGCCCTTGTTGCCCAAATAATTAAAGAATATCTCAATAAACTTATAATATTATCACATTATCAACATAATAAATAATATGGCATGTACAAAATTAGAATACTCTCAGCATACATACTCAAATATTCCACAAGCATACCACAAGTTCAGTAATACCATATTTCAACCGTCCATTGCCCGGGGATATTGAGGGTTCGTGGGTGTTATAATTAAGCCTCGGCCGGAGTCAACGGTGATGCATAAGTCTCCACTCAGGGCATGGACATTCGATGAGTATTTATGCAGTTCTACTAGCATTTAACACAAGACCCTTATTATCGTAATAAATAATTGTTCAACAGACTATGCAAGGCCAAAATATATCTCATTTGAATAAGAAGATATAAATTAGTTTCTTGGAGGGATCTTCCGAATTTAATGAAATCATAATAATTAAGCTAATACAATAATGTTTACATCGTAGATGATTGGATAATATTCAGATAAATGATATTAAAATCATGGTTGGCTGATATGTTTATAATTCACCATCATTAAAATCTTAATTTAAATTGAAAATTATACCTTGATGAAAACCAATATGGAACTTGCTGAAGGCTTAGTCTCATTCAGAAAAAAATAATTCATTATTGTTAATCGTCCGCCCGTCATAAAATAATAAAATTAAAATATTAGACGCCTCACTTGTTTCTATCGTTCATTTATCCAAGATTTCATCTTTCACTGCCCTATCATTCTATCGTTCTTCTCATAAATTTCCTAAGTGCTAGTCAACTTGAGTTTCCTAATAGTGATCTGTCATCAGCATGACCATCCTTAAATGTACGATCATACAGTATTAAAAGATCTGATAACTGCATTCAGCAATGACTCAATTGAAATAAAACAGAATGCGCCAGGAACTCACGTTCGCCACCTAAAAAAAATGCACAATATCTAGATGATACTACATAATCAATAACGGCATCTGGTTTCTCCGGAACTGTCCTCCTGAAAGAGGGTCGTGTAGGTCTATTATCTACAAAGATTCATACTACAAGCAACTACACAAAGAACACAACCTACATTACACCACGTAATAATAATTTTATTAATATGACATCCTCCTACATCCATATTATGTTTATTTAATGTCTAAGACCTCTTGTCAATAATCATTCGTTCAAAATATTCGATATCCGTACCATATCATGCCGCAAAATAGTGTCTCGATGATCGTACGCCAATCTCTACTCATAACCTTCGGACATGTTACACAACAAAATTAATAACAACCTTACTGCTTGCCTATCTCGGATTCTTAACTTGTATGATGAACGCTTAAATCACTTCTCAATCCTAAGTTCAGTGAAAACCTTCCGAAATTACTTATGACGCTTCGTAATGCCTATTCTCAACGAACCATTTACTATAACAACATTATTTCACCATTAAACGCTTTATCGACGACCTTATCCTTATATTATTCACCATACTTCAAGCGCACCATGCTTATTCACAGTTACTTACCCCAAGAAATTCACAAGCATCTGTCCGAAGAACCCTACCATCATTACAAACATATCACGATCATCACGGCACCAATATTACGCAATATATGCAACTGTACAATGTACGCACATGATATCACATAAGAAGACCTTTTAAAAATAGACATTAAATCACATCACCTTACGAAAATATTCATGCAGGGCTCGTGTGGTTCAAATTATGAAGACAACGCCTCCTTACATTCGCAGTAAACATAAAGAGATTCCGAGTAACTCACGGTAAAAATGCGTATTCTACGAGCTAAATCCCGCATAGGACAAATGATCTCAATACCTTCACATCAGACTTAACCGTAATCACGAGTATAACTGGGCACTTGCGACGATCGCTTTAGGTCACTCAAACTGTTTCAATTAATATCACTTCATTATGAAAATGAAATAAAATCTACTCTACCACTATGCATCTACAAGATAGAGTAAAGAAGATGAAATCTTGGGTACTTATCAGCACGCCCACATACTGGCATTCATCATTACATCACAAGAATAGTCTTCCTACATTATGAGTCCAAGGATCTGAAACTTATAAAATAGAATTAGTATAGTGATATAGGCGTTGTACAATGCCCACTATTATTCCAGAACACTTGCCTTATTTTGACAACAAATACGGGATCGTTATTAAATACAGTATAGTTATCTCCCAAATGCGTCTTTCAATATTTCTTTTGAATTCTATTACTTCAAATAATCCCTCTTAAGACGTGTGAATCGCTATTAGGTCAACCTTCAATCTCAGTTTTTCTCATTACACTACAATTGTTCATAAAAACAAAAGTTCATTTTAAAATTGTTACATTAATAATATTGGTCCGCGTTTCACATCTTAGGCTAAGTTCGTTAACTTCTAACTTCTCTTCCATATGTTTTTAACATTTGAGGAAATGATTTCCGAGATAACATCATCTCTTCTGATTAGAAAGATGCACAAAGGAACACTTCACCATTTGTTTGTCTTCATGACGTAGGCAGTCGATTTATTTTCTTCAGCGCCTTCTTGATCATTAACCTATAACGTCAAGTCATGGCCTCCACCGCGTTATTACTGGACCTGAAGATCATATGGTAGACTTGCTTTCTCATGCTGTTTAAAATGTAAACTTTACTTGCTAGCCTCAGTTCATCGTATTAAATAACATCTCACGACTGTAAACATCCGATGACCCCGGGTTTCTGAGCTTATGAATCTCCGTTCCTATTTTTGTACCTATCCAATTTCTTATTTGAATGAGCGAGTTATTCCGGCTATTTGACACAATTGGACGTATTAAAACTTGATCTGCGTCTGCTGGACGTATTTTCCGAGTAAATCCAGTTGATCTTTTCCTTAGCGTATCCTTCAATGGCTCAATCGCTGACTCATATGCCATTGAACGGTTTTAATATCCATACCAGGTAGGAGTTTCCGGAACCTATAAAACCCAACCCAGCATAAGCAATTCTTGTACTGAATGATAATTGTTGCAAAACAAGTAGCACAATTACCACAGTTTTGAGTGATGGAGCACTTGTGTTGCCACAGGTACTCAAACGCCTGTTACCAAATCAAACAAAAATATTGCGATTCTGAAATTAACAAAGGCAACCAATCATTGCATTGAGAGATTTAGTAGACAGTATTACTTTTCTATCATAAGTAATAAAAGTACACTATGAAGTATATGACATGAAGTTATAATCAATTTTGTGTTGTAGTATGCAATTTAATAATACTTCATATTAACACAAGAAGTGAAAAATCTTGTAGGACCTAAATTGCATACCACGAGACACAAAGCTATCAAATAACAACACACCAATATAAATGCAAGTGTTTCTAGATTAGAAAATACTGTATTCACTACTATCAGTGTGGGATAGGCTCTTCCTTGATTAAAACGAAGTAAACACACTGTTCCTTTTCAATGCAGTTCCAGTCTTGTTTTATAGATATTGAACTTAATATTTCTTTAAATTCCTGGAAGTTCTTTAAAGAAACAGTACTGACATGAGCTTTATAGGTCTCTAAACTTTGAGCAAGAGCCTTGGCCAAACTTTCATTATCTACTCGACAACGCCTATCATCTGGAGCTTCTCGGTGGGCAGATGTGGTATTACTCTGGGCAGTTTGGAAACTGAGAAGGAATAGCTCCTAAAATGTTTAGACCAAATTAGAATGTACTGTATTCACCTAGATAAAAATGCTCTCGTCCATTAATTCATGGCACCACTTACTTCACAGGACCATGTCATGTTTTAGATATATCTCGTTGATTTTAATATAAAATGAATAGCACGCAAGGAGACCGAGAAAATAATTGAGTGAATGTAATTTACAATAATTATACAAAACCTAACATAATTGCAATAAACACAACAACATTGCTTGCTAGCCTGAACTAAAAATAATAACCCACACTAGTGGTATATTCCCTTATGCGATGTAATAAATAGAACTGTCTTACTTGCAGTTAAGGGTCCAGCACAGAAGGAATACTTGAAAGGCATTAGCTTACATGTCTTCATAATTTAGGCCCTATAAGTTTTCCCAGAATATCACTATACCCACAACATTAGTCCTATAAAGTAAGGTGAATACTCAGCACGTCCCAAACTAAAAGTAATAACTCGTAAATTCAGTACAGCAAATGCTTACATCAGTAAGATATAAATCACCCCGAAAAAATCTACCATTTCATTTATAAGTAGCAAAGATATAAGAGACCTATCCACAAACCTTTCACAAGCCTTGGATGAGATAAAGGTGCAGTCAATAATTTCCCATTTCTCTCATCATACATGCTGGTCGTCCATTCAACCTCGTCAGTTTTGAAATGGAGCTCGCACACCTATAACACAGGGCTCCATTTCAAGGACCGTTCCACAACTTAAGTCATTGAATGATATAATACACTAATAACTAAGACTTACCTTTGCATTTTTGGAAGGAACGAAATCAGCGAATAGCTGTTAACCACTTAGCTCTCCCCGAGACGTCAGTTGAAAACGAGAAAACACTCACTTTAGGGCCAGTGCGATAATTGCCCTTACAATTTGGAACACTGAATTTCTGAGGCATCGTTATTCATAATTTGAAAAACAGTGATCGCAATTCATAACAACACACCATTAAAATAAACTCATTTCTAACGTCACTTGGTGGCCATGCCGGCAATTTAAACACAATCTATATAAATAAAAATGAATCGCTAAGTGTGTTGCTAAGCGCATAACTCGGGAACGGCTGGACCAATTCGGCTCATTCTTTTTTTCAAATATTTGTCGCAGTCCGAGTAAGGTTTTTACAAAGAGAAAAATTGGAAAAAATGCCAGAAAAAACGTGAAAACCCCACTTCTCTTTTTCCATTCAAACTGTTCGTCTCTCTTTCCTTCTCCCAGGTTTGCGCTTAGCGCTGTCCTCCTCTAATCCAGCGCTTTGCCAAATGTCCGTAAATCTCAATGTTATCGGTTAAAATGGGTGAATATCAGATTATGTACAACATTTCAAGCCGCATTTGATGCCGTTAACAAAAGAAAAGTTTACAAAACAATTGAGTGTGAAAATGTTAATATAATAGAATGTTACCTCAAATGCAAAATCTTCATTGCTTAGAACTTATCATGTCATAACTCCTATTTTATATTCACTGCTGGTAAAGGAACATTCAGCTCGATGTAGATAAGTTTGTTTTTAAATTCAAATGATAAGAACATGCACTATTTGTGTTTCTTTCAGTCATGTTCCGAGATGTTTATGTGCAGGCACGAAAAAGTCAGTCGCTGGCCAACTTCTTTGCTATTGAATTTGCATGGGGGATCAAAGCGAGGCAAATGGTCTTCAGATATGGAAGTTATTTTTAAAACAAACCCAAAGTTCTTACCTTGCTTAGTTTTCAGTTTGTGATAGGAAGAATGCCTCCTTGGATTTTGGTTTCGCGCGTACGCTCTCCAGACAGTCGTATGCAGTGTCGTGTTTTGTTATAGTTGGAGACCTTTGTCTACCCTGATTGTTTTTAAATCTTTGCTTCTCAGCAAACAAGTTCATTGATGTCTTTGGTTGATTGGTTTATTTTGCGTGTGCTTCCATATACAGCATACTCATTTCAAGACTCATGCCGCCTATAAGACGCGGGCGGAGCAACTTCGGTCGAAGGACTTGAAATGCTACAAGCCAAGCTACTGTAATTTTCAGTCTAATCGGACTGCACAACAACGTGAAGAGTGAAATGAAACTGAAAGGATTTGGATATCACAAACCTGTGCAGCGCGTCGTTCAGCTAATAATCTTCCAAGGTTGAGTCGAACTGCTTTCAGTTGCCATGTTTCAATTGACTACAGTGCCTACCAATGCGCTGCTATTGGATCTATGAACTCAGTTTGCCAGAACTGTAAGGCATTGAAATACAAAAATGAAGCCGCTGGATTGTGTTGCGGAAATGGCAAAGTGAAATTAGTCCCATTGATTCCACCACCAGATCCATTGTACTCATTGGTTTCAGGAACAGGAACAGATTCCATGCATTTCCTTACAAATATCCAAAAATATAACAACTGCTTTCAAATGACTTCATATGGGGCAACAAATGTACTTCGGGACAATTTCATGCAAATTCTCAAGGTAACATATAACAAACAGACTTATCCCCCATATTGCTTTCTTTTCAACTATTCTAACGGGGAAGCATAAAGGAGAAGACGTTTTGATACCACGCATCCCTATGATTCCGACTGACATACCATTTGAATTTAAACGACTGCAGTTTCCAGTGCGGCTCGCTTTTGCGATGCCCCAGGGGCATTCACTGAGTGTTTGCGGCATTAATCCTGAAAACCCATGTTTCTCGCATGGCCAATTGTATACTGCCGGTTCCCGTGTTGGAAAACCATCAACTTTGTTTGTTTACGCGCCAGATAATGAAACAAAAAAAGAATATCGGGTACCTTAAAGCTTTACAATTAAAAATATCTCCATAGTGTTCATTGGAATCAGTGTTTTCTATGATAGTTATTTCCTACGAAGAAAGAGGAGAAAGTTTTGCTATATTATCTTCACGCCATCAACTTATCAAATTACTTGACTTGCAACGGGGGATAATTATTTCTCTGTGACGGATTTGAAGACCTGCTGAACATCTACGTTACAGTCAATCAGGGTTATTTCTGGGCAGTGATAAGCTGTGACCTATTTGAGCATTTCCTTATTCGCAATCAAGATAGTAATATTGCAGGTAATGAAAACACGGTTTTCCAGTAGTTTGTTACTGACTTTTGGTAGCAGTGGAAAATTAACTCATTTGATGATGATGTAGTCATTTGCATTATTCTGATTTTTGCGTGCAGTCAGACTGCATTTTTGCCAATTCTTTTTTTTGCTATTTGGGAAACAACGGAAAACCACCTTCAGGGCTGCCGATGGTGGCGTTCGAACCCACTATCTCCCGGATGCAAGCTCACAGCCGCGCGCCTCTAACCGCACGGCCAACTCGCCCGGTACAGACTGAATTTCAGTTCGTTCCATTGTCATTTACTTTTGACAGAACGACGTCTGTCGGGTCAGCTAGTTTATTAATACACTGACTGACAGAGCAAATGCAACACCAAGAAGGAGTGGTCAGAACTTTATGCCAATTGCAGGGTAGACTGACGTCACTGAGGTATGCTCATGATGTGAAATGCGCCGCTGTGCTGCGCACGTAGCGAACGATAAATGGGACACGGCGTTGGCGAATGGCCCACTTCGTACCGTGATTTCTCAGCCGACAGTCATTGTAGAACGTGTTGTCGTGTGCCACAGGACACGTGTATAGCTAAGAATGCCAGGCCGCCGTCAACGGAGGCATTTCCAGCAGACAGACGACTGTACGAGGTGTATGGTGATCGGGCTGAGAAGGGCAGGTTGGTCGCTTCGTCAAATCGCAGCCGATACCCATAGGGATGTGTCCACGGTGCAGCGCCTGTGGCGAACATGGTTGGCGCAGGGACATGTGGCACGTGCGAGGGGTCCAGGCGCAGCCCGAGTGACGTCAGCACGCGAGGATCGGCGCATCCGCCGCCAAGCGGTGGCAGGCCCGCACGCCACGTCAACCGCCATTCTTCAGCATGTGCAAGACACCCTGGCTGTTCCAATATCGACCAGAACAATTTCCCGTCGATTGGTTGAAGGAGGCCTGCACTCCCGGCGTCCGCTCAGAAGACTACCATTGACTCCACAGCATAGACGTGCACGCCTGGCATGGTGCCGGGCTAGAGCGACTTGGATGAGGGAATGGCGGAACGTCGTGTTCTCCGATGAGTCACGCTTCTGTTCTGTCAGTGATAGTCACCGCAGATGAGTGTGGCGTCGGCGTGGAGAAAGGTCAAATCCGGCAGTAACTGTGGAGCGCCCTACCGCTAGACAACGCGGCATCATGGTTTGGGGCGCTATTGCGTATGATTCCACGTCACCTCTAGTGCGTATTCAAGGCACGTTAAATGCCCACCGCTACGTGCAGCATGTGCTGCGGCCGGTGGCAGTCCCGTACCTTCAGGGGCTGCCCAATGCTCTGTTTCAGCAGGATAATGCCCGCCCACACACTGCTCGCATCTCCCAACAGGCTCTACGAGGTGTACAGATGCTTCCGTGGCCAGCGTACTCTCCGGATCTCTCACCAATCGAACACGTGTGGGATCTCATTGGACGCCGTTTGCAAACTCTGTCCCAGCCTCGTACGGACGACCAACTGTGGCAAATGGTTGACAGAGAATGGAGAACCATCCCTCAGGACACCATCCGCACTCTTATTGACTCTGTACCTCGACGTGTTTCTGCGTGCATCGCCGCTCGCGGTGGTCCTACATCCTACTGAGTCGATGCCGTGCGCATTGTGTAACCTGCATATCGGTTTGAAATAAACATCAATTATTCTTCCGTGCCGACTCTGTTTTTTCCCCAACTTTCATCCCTTTCGAACCACTCCTCCTTGGTGTTGCATTTGCTCTGTCAGTCAGTGTATTAATAATTTATAAGTACTAACACCTTTCACTGGACTTACACTAATAAGAATATTAAGCGAGTGTTAACACACAAGACTCGATTAAGATTAATATAATCGATGAAAACACACACATAACAGGGAAACGCGTCCAAATAACCAAGCGGCAACAAGCTGAGACTGGCATGGGCCCAGTTGGACATACGTCATCAGCTACTCTCATTCGTGTTGCCAGGCCTTGTTCTCTAGGAGGCACTGGTCTGTACGTACGTTGATTGTTTTCTCTTAGTAGCATGTAAGTTATTGGGAACGTTCTGCCATCTGTTGAGTATCTTCAGAAGCTGGTTTCCAGCAGAGAATAGTAATCGTGATCGGAGGAAGTGTATACGCTCCGGCTTGACAGGTAGTAATCAAACATAGCTATTCGCTGTGGGCGGGGGACTAAGGCGAAGAATACACCCACGGTATCCCCTGCCTGTCGTATTAGGCAACTAAAAGGTGTGACCAAGGCAGTGTTGCAATGGTACTGAAATAGGTTTCAGGTCCACTCGTGAAGTGACAAATTAAAGATGAAAGAGCGTGTAACGGGTTACTTAGAAGAGCTTTTCACCAATTAAAACAGGAAAATAATTGTATTAAATGAGTTATATTTAAATGTCTCAATATACCTCTGCATATACTAAGAAAATACAAAATCAGAAGGGCAAGGAAGCTGTACACCATGGCTATAGCAATACATTAGAATTATTTTGCTGCGTTACCGTAACTCAAGTGTTGATAAATTTAAAATAGCTTTGTAGGTTGCACTTGGTGTCTCTCTCTATATATATACAAAGTTCAAGGGGGATCCCCTGTCTGTTTATTTTGCCAATTTTTCAGAAATGTGTCCCTTTAGGTCAATTCAAGACCGAATCAGTGGTTTCCACGAACCTACTACGCTGGCGTATCAGGGGGAGAGGTGATACTCCCGCGTGACGCGTCCCACGTGGCGGATAGGGGGATCCTAACCGGCTTGCCGGAGGACTTGAGGGAAATAAAATACCTCTCGCGGAGCAAGCACACAACCCCCTGTGGGTGGGGGACGCAGACGAAGAATACACCCACGGTATACCCTGCCTGTTGTAAGAGGCGACTAAAAGGGGCGACCAAGGGATGATCCAATTAGAACCATGAGACTACCTGTAATTAGTACCATCACGCAGGGAACACAATGGGTCGCATTTACTTGCGCGTAGTACCACTTACGTACGCAATAGGTTTGTGATTATTAGCGACAGTGTCTGAATCAAGAGATGGGTCCTACAGTACCTGTGATTCGTACCCCTATTTGAGCGACACCATGGTTCAGCCTTACCTGTGTTCAGTTCCCACTATGTGAGGAATCCCACGGGATAGTACGAGTCCCTGTGGTTAGTCCACTTATGTGAAGAACGCCATAGGTTTGCGTTGCCTGCAAATAGCGCTGCAATGTGCGAAACACCATAGGTCTGTGTTACATGTGCGCATCACTCTACCTGTGAATAGTACCATAATGCGTGGAATATAGCGAGTCTCCGCTACTTTTGATTAGTACCGCAACATTACACATAGCATGGTTCTACTTTCCTAGGGATCAATACCATTATGGGGGGACGAAGACCTGGATTTAGGACCCGTTTCGACTGTAAGCACAATCGATTCAGCATTGTGCTATAAAAGCAGTCCCTTGGTGAGCAATACTATTGTTTTGTGTCGGCTTGTGTACATGTGAGGCACTGTTGGTCGGATCCACTGATCGTTTTAAATTCATATCCGTCCATCCATTCATTCTTCGTCCTCACGCTTTGAATTCTGGTCAGTGGAGGCTTTTGAACTTTTATGTTTTAGTTCATTTCGTCTCATTTCGTACCATTAGGGGCCGATGACCTAGATGTTAGGCTCCTTTAAACAACAAGAATCAATCAATCAATCAATCAATCAATCAATCAATCAATCAATCAATCAATCAATCAATCAATCAATCAATCAATCAATCAATCAATCAATCAATCAATCAATCAATCAATCAATCAATCAATCAATCAATCAATCAATCGAATGAGTGGTTTTCAGCTTTCGTGTCTGTCTGACCGTCTGTTTTACCATCACGGCGAAACGGTTGGATAGATCTCCAGCAAACTTCATATTGCCCCCATTATTGCTGAGCTAAGCCCAGCCAGTGAGCGAGAGATCCCGGGGTGGACCGTTCGTTCCTGGCTTTCCGTTTTTAGAGGCATTTAAGGGAAAAGGGGTGACGACTAAGCACAAAATTTCAATTTAAAACAACACTTTTACATTTATTAACATAAGCATCCAAAGCACAAAAATATCCTTGCTAGACTTTGATTACAATAATTTTTCGTAATGTCTGGTCTTCCTGTAGCAATTAACAACCAAAATGTAATCCTCGTCCCCCAGGTTTACTGTTCTGGAATGAAAATTAACAAAAGATTAGGCCTTCACTGCCTTAAAAATTATTTAAATAAAAGTGTCTAAAGATTTCAAGGAAAATTTACACAAATTATTAGACAGCTATCTCGCTTATTATTCCACCATAAAATTAACTTAAGGTTCCATTGATTTATAGTAATCTCAACACGTGGTCAATGTTGAATTCTGATGAATTTCGTCAATTAAAGTGTGTAACGTTCATTAATAACACCAGTAGAAATTCTGATTGAAAATCAAGATTAATTCCAAAATTTATAATTAATTAATTATTATTACTATCTCCAACCTTATCTGTGTAGCATTTTACTTTATCATCACACGATCGTGTTTATAAATGAGTGAATCTCACTAAATTATTCTCATGGTAATTATAATTTACATTTTTATAATTAAGTAGATTCCCAATTAATGATAATTATCATTACTCGTTATCACCTAAATTCAAGCTGATTATGCCGTTTGTGAACATTAAATTCATATTTGCATGCCATTTAAAGTTTCAAGTCAGTTTGAAAATATTTTGGAATTTTAATATTAATGCATTGAAAATTTCCTCATATCTACGTGTGAGTTAGTTAAAGATTAATTTATAAATCGTTTGCCTTTGAGGAAAAATACCGAGACGATCTTTCACTTAAATCTTTAGAAAATGTAAATTAAATCTTAGCCTAGTCTTCCTCGACACTAATCTCATCAAATTGTTCCTTAAGGTGTGCTAAACAAGTCATCATGGTGGCAAACAACGTTGAACACAATTCGTGCCGTTGCGGTAAATGCACGACCAGATTAAATTACATTAGACAATCAAAAACATGGAAAATATTCA
This sequence comes from Anabrus simplex, assembly GCF_040414725.1. NCBI lineage: Eukaryota > Metazoa > Arthropoda > Insecta > Orthoptera > Tettigoniidae > Anabrus > Anabrus simplex. The sequence continues at coordinate 15,229,973 of NC_090268.1, read as the reverse complement.
TAATTACAACACACACACACACACCACATTCACACAAGGTAACACGTACATTTTTTATATATACACAATATTTACAACGAATCCTGGCCTTATAAATTTATTCATTATTTTAGCATGGTCGCGTCAATAATATTCGGAGGATGAATTCGTGTCTAGAAATATTGTTATTCCAATAGTGGCTAGTGATCGAAATTCGTGGTATCACTTGAATTGAAATACTCCTTAAATAGCGACGGAGATTCATCTAAATTTCTGAAATTAATTTGAAGATTCTAATAGAACTCCATAATCATCACCATCATATGGGTTACAAGTCGCAAATGTAGCGTTCGTGAGCTTTAATCACATTATTATTATTCCCTATTCATGAAATATATTCAACGTGTGCTCCACTTATAATAAATCATATTGTGCTCCCAAAGACACAACAACAAGTCATTCATTAATAAATTCTCCAATTAATAAATTATTCAATTAATATCCCGAAGAACTGCCATCATGAACTGAGCACATTAAATCTCACATATAAGGAATCAAAGATACTTTATAGCTTACGACCGTCTAATTCCATTCTTAACCCGATCTTTACTTAATTTTATTATTATTTTAAATGATTATTAGGTCTATCAGTCCTCCTGAAATGTCGTGAAATTAGATAACTCGATCCTAAAGAATGCAAGTGATCTTAAAATGACGCTAAATTCGACCCTCTCTCACAAACATTTACATGTAACTCCAATCCAGATTGATTCCAATATCACAGGTAAACAAATGAGGTTTATCGCGTGGTCAGTGATTTTTAAATCTGTCTAAACCCTATGTATGAGAACTCATTCAAAGACAGACTACACAGCTAATCTAATAGATTTCAAATTTCAGTCACACACATGTAACTCGACTACCATGACACCTCAAGAAATGGAAAATGAAATAACTCAGTATACAACAAGAACTAATAGAGCTACGATTTAGAGAAGAAAGATCCTCTAGCTTTACAAAGATGAGACAGAAAATACAAGGTTAAAATGGTACCCAAGTTTAGCTGAGGTTCGATTCAAGGCTGAAGTCAGTCATTCCGGCATTTTTCCGGTCAGTCACCCTCTTCGACCAGAAGTGCCTTACATGTCTAGAAGGTCATGGAGACACGGCAGTAGACGTCCCACGATTAAATTAAGATGCACATTGTAGAGGAAGAATCCATCTTGATGTACACGGCGATTCAATGGGATGAATTCCGACGCGTTCCAGAATTGTAGGCTGTAACTAATACAACAGATATTAAAATGTGTGTACACATGCTGGAATACTAAATGTTCTCGTGGAGAAATAAACTAAACTTGGATCACTAATGTTGAGGTTCACTCCATATGATTTGATAATTAAATTGCACTGATATTAGCAGAGTGGATGTCTGCTTGCACGGCAGAACTTTCTTCTCACGTGGTTCCGATGAAAAAGTTGCGTTGACCTGAGCGGAGTAACAGCGTAGATCGGAGTAGAGCAAAGAAGAGCAGCAGAGATCAGAGTAGAGAATGATTTACGGCGAACATGATATTTTATAGTCTTCGCTCGGGAGGCGTGTACTTTTTAGAGACGATCTTTGGTGCACGGCGTCTCTTGTAATTGGCTGCGACTGTTTCTCGAAGCTTGCTCGCAGTACAGGTTGTCGGCGCGTGGATCGCTGCGAACACTGGCTTGTCACGTGATCTACCCTGCACTCAGTCGAACACGGATCAATACATTGTCTCTCTGAATGACAGAAAAAACCATTTTGGTGCTCACAAACAGCTTTCTAAATGATGAATACAACTCCCGGTGAACAATAAAATTGTTAATGTCGGCTCGTCGTAAATAATCTAAAGATAGCCAAATTTGAAGGGGACAATATTGTACCGGAAACATCGCTACGTGAGAACAAGTTCGAAGTATGTGTGTTAAACTTCGCGCTAGGTAGAAGATAGGCAGCCCGCCGAACTCGCTGACGTGCACACGAGGCCGACGAGAAAGACAGGCCGCGGCGTGCACGTCATACACTGAATGTCACGTGACTAGGCCAATCTTACTGTAGAGGATGCATCCCCAGGCTTACGCGAGAGACTAACGTAGCGCGGTAAATAAAATACATTTCAGCGCATTTTAACCTACTAAAAGAACACTACTGAACTACAGATCAAAAGAAACATAGTGTCTCTTACTATCCATGGTTGAACAAAAACTAAAAATAACATTCATATAAGGAATATCTTATTGAATCCAGGGTGAAAGGTAGGCCTATTGTAAGCTATTTACAAGTCTTACATTTGTTCCACTCCATACCTGGCTTCAGCATTATATCTAATACTTAAATTATGTTCCCTTCCTGAAAGTTATCTTGGAACCACCCTATTCCATTAGAAATTAGATGAAACATAGTGTCTCTTACTAACCTTGGATGGCAAAAACTAAAAGTCTTACTGCAGTAAAAAATACACAGTCATAGAAATCAAATATTGTTAATGAAACTGGTTAATGTACAAGTAAGCCTATATTTACAATAACATTCATGTAAGTAATATCTTATTGAATCCATAGTGAAAGGTAGGTCTATTGTGAGCTATTTACAAATCTTATATTCATTCCACTCCATACCTGGCTTCAGCATCATATTTAATATTTAAATTATGCTCCCTTCCTGAAAGCTATCTTGGAACCACCCTATTCAATTAGAAATTAAATGAAACATAGCGTCTCTTACTAGCCTTGGATGACAAAAACTAAAAATCTTACTGCAGTAAAAATATACACATTCATAGAAATTAAATGTTGATAATGAAACTAGTTAATGTACAAGCAAGCCTATATTTACAATAGCATTCTTGTAAGGAATATCTTATTGAATGCAGGATCAGACGTAGGCCTATAGTAACCTATTTACAAGTCTGATGATGATGCTTGTTGTTTAAAGGGACCTGACATCGAGGTCATCGGCCCGATTTACAAGTCTTACATTTGTTCCACTCCATGTCTGGTTTCAACATCATACTTAATTCTTAAGTTTTTCCATCATCCTCGAAGTCACCTTGGAACAACATGGTTTATCATTCGACTTTTTCTCAAAATTATTGAGTAGAGTTTTGTTTGTACAGAGAGAGACACTTTCTAGTTTGTTTAACAGTGTGTTGTTAAGAGAACACTTACATTCAGCATTATGTATGACTGATTTCTCTAATTTTAACAAACTTATCTTTTGAGACACAAAGAGTTCTTTCCAATATGACATAAAATGCTGAATGAAATCTTTTACAAGTAGAGAGACTGTATGCCACACCAATCGAACTATAAATACAACTACCTCAGATGGCAAAGTGAGTTTACCCCTATCCAGTTCCTTAACAAAATCATATGATGGATCCACTTCAACTTCCTTACTTAACTGAAGCCATACACTACATATATCACATTTAGACTTTTGTAAAATTTTTCTAGCTGCATATCCTCCCATATAGGTCAGTATGGGTAAAGCATTACAAGGAATAACATCCATTTCGAATGGTACATCCAGAATTTCAGAAAGTAGTTGTAAATCAATATTACAATCTTGCTTCTCTTTAACAGGGATCAAGGTTTTTAAGCTTATATTACCATTCTGAGCTGCAAACAGTACATCATTTCTGAACCTTAGTTTCCTTTCATTTTCTAGAACCTGAATGTAACTAATGTAGTAATTGTCACCACTTAGCTGTCTGTAGGATCCAAAACGACCTTCTAGCCTGTCACTTTGAAATTTACCCAACAATATATAATCCACCCTATATTTGTCGAACAAGTATGGAATGATCTGAAGAAAAGATTCAGTTGTTGCAATCAAGGACTGAAAGGTCTGTGATGTTAAAGCATCACTCGATCGAACTGAGGCCCTCCAAATTTTCAGCCACTGACACATGCCACATAAGAACTGAACCAGCTCATCTGTTAGTTTTCTAATTGCTTCCCTAAAGGGATCGTTGAATCTCTTCCCTTCAAATGCACTTTTAACATTAACGATCTTCCACCAGTTCACAATAATTTGTAGAAAGATGACAGTCTGCTTTATCTCTTCAGAAACTCCAGGTAAGTCTTTCGTGGCATGCTTCAAGGCTACTATGTTATTATTATTAAATTATTTTAATGGTAATTTCACATTTTGCTTTTGAATAGATGATGGGTACAAAACTTTAGTTGAAAGTGTATGCCCATATTTAACTAAAGCGTCTTTTTCTTTCTCAAATACCAGTTCCAAATGTCTGTACTGTGCTGACAATATTACTGAATGATTATTCACATCAGGAAAATGCATAGTCTTGTTGACATCTCCCAGTTGTTCCTAATACATTTCAAAATGTGTACAGTGTCAAACATAAAAAAACAGTTTCCTGGAGGAATTCAAGGGATGCTCAATACGGGGTTGAAGAATTTTGTTAGGAGTGAAAAGTTCAAATGATTTCCTATTCACACTGTTTTAGTCTGCTATGAGACTAACAACTTTGAAACCAACTCTCTCCACCATGCACAAAACATAAGAAGTTAATGATTTCAACTGTTCACTTGTCACATTTGCAACTGGAATTATAGTCACCACATCAACATACTTAGACAAAAAAGATGATACCATGAACACTTGAGCAGTTTTTGCACATGCCTGTGCATCAAAATTGCTACCGGTACTTCCATATATCTCGCCACCCTTAAGTGACAACTGTGGCTGTATACATATCTCGTCCATCAACAGAGAAACAATGAGCTCATGTACCTTTAAATGCTTAACCCTGTTTTCCAAGTAGGAACTGCTTTGTAGTAAGCTAGCTGATAATTACTGTTACCGTATTTTTGTGGTAGGTAGAGGTGAAAGAAGGTGCGGGGGTGAACAGGTCTCAAGCTACGAAATTAAAGTTAATTTAAAATTTAACAAGGTTATATTTTCTTTCCAAAATTCAGAAAAAACACGAATGGCAGGTACAGAGTGGCAAGGTAACAAATTACAAGTACAGTATTCACAAGATTTGGGCTTTGAGCCCCTAACTCACAATACTTGGGCAATTAGCCCAACTTTACCCCTAAACAAGTTTCAACAGAGGGGCAGAAAACCCCATTCATGCCCAGGAGCACTTGCTCCAAATTACACAGTAAGGCCTCCTTGAGGCGCGCAGAAAACAAAATTTTCAAGAAAGAGCAACTTGCTTTCAAAATTTAAGCCTGTCAAAGGCCACACCAAATTCCACCTTCAAGCTGTCCTCTAAGGACATATACACAGGGGTAAAATACCCAACCTACAGAGACCTATTAAGTGAGAAAAAGGTTAATTACATGACCTCTAAAATAACAATTTGAGAGGAGGCGATCTGCACTCCTAATACATTTTGTTTAAAACCTAATCTGGCTCTAGGCCGCTAATGCAAGGGCTAATCCCATACTACGGAGGTGACTTTAGAAAAGAACAATTTACATTACATTAAGGAAGAATCGGTTGTGAGAAATAAGTTCACCTCAAAACAATATGAGTGGGAGCTCGAGAGGGTTAAGCACTCTCTATCCCAATACGTAGCTTAAAAGAGAATAGATACCAAGAGTCTTTACATTTTAGGGAAATGTTACATGGTGAAAAAGCTTCGGACCCGCCCCGAGAGTTAAACTGCTGAGCTAGCAAGAAAAGAAGTTATTATACGGCCATTACCTGGTTGTTGAACTGCTGTCCGAAGAAAGAGGCGCTCCCCGCCCCCTGCTATGTACTTTACACACTGAAAGATGGTAGAGAAGTGAGAGACCCTAAAATCAGCAGTTTATATACTCTCGCGGAAAGTTCGAGGCGTTTCAAGAAAGAAAACACCCGCCCACAATCATTTATTGGTTAGGTTTAAGCAGCATATCCAATTTGAAGAAGAAACACCTTATTGGTCGTAAATTAATGAAAGAAATTCGTGATTGGCTAAATTCAAAACAAGGGGAAAGAAAGGGGAATACAGCCAACTTAAACAATACCAGAAAGAAATTTAACAAGAAACAAACTTTTGCAAAAAAAATTTCTCCAAAAAAACAGTTCTTTCACCTTGCACTAAGGTCGACCATTGTAGTTTTTCAGTAGTTTCCTCTAGAAGAGAAAGTTCACACTTCTTACTATAAGCAAAACAAAAATACGTCGAAAACGACCCAGTTCAGAAAATTCAAAATTTCCAAGTAGTGACATCTTCTGAGAAATTTGAAAATTAACACCATAAATAAAGTTCAGGCTTTCTCCAGTAGGGGAGTTTCAACTGGCGCAAATTTGAATTAGCGGCGTGGAGGTGTACCGCCCGGTACAGACCTCCCCCCCACAAAAGTTCCTCCAAGGGGTAGCACAGAGGAACATAAACTTTGTTTCAAAGTAAGTTCCAAGTTATGATCTTGATATAGACATTAATTGCAGAAGCATTTAAAAATTTACTAAATTTGGTTTGATCCAGTTTCAAAATTCTTGTAGTAACTGTTGAAGTAATGTCTTTATGTTTGTAGAAGTTGAATTCAGAAGGAAAATTTTAGTTTTTTATGGTTGATGAAAAATTTACTAAGTCCACCAGATATTGCAGGAAATTCAAAAAAAGGTAGTAATGTTGAACTGGAATGTCCATGTAGGTGATTAAATATCTTCAAGGTTGATTAAGTTGGATGGCCAGACCGGCCGCTGCAGCTTGTGTCCAGAGGAGGCCGCTCGGACCCCTCAAGTGCCCTGAGATACCGCTCGCCCGCACTATGGGAGGAGTAGTGGTGTTGAAGCACGCCGCGCCCGCGGTGAACATATACAGGCTGCGGGCAAGTAGCAGGTCGTGCGCCGCACACCAGCCTTGGCCGGGAGGAGGGCTCCGGCTCGCCGTACACTGGTCGACCTCGCTGGAGAAGAGGGGGCCCTTCCTCTATTCCAGTAGCGGTACGGCGCCGCGCGGCTGCGGGGGCACTGAAACATTAAAGCTCGGCGGCAGAATTTTGTTGAACCAGAATGATAGTAGGGTACATTCATTGTGGTGAGGTTGAGGGGCCAGCGGCGTGGAGAAATTCTTTTCATAAGCAAGCCACTGTGTGTAGTGGAGCAGGAGACGGGAGCGTGGTAATGGCCGTGGCAACGACAGGATGGCAGTTTAACGGTTCGGGGAAGGTTTTACAAAATGCTTACATATAAAACAAAATATTATAGAAGGGGCAGAATGCCTTAAAAGTGAAAACTCAAAAAAATAAATATAACCTTCATATTCCTTTCAAGATTATATGAGGCAAGTTAGCACAGAAATTATACAGGTTTCACCTGCGACAGGTGAACCCTAAATATCCTCTCGGTGGCTGGATTGCTTAATAACAACGTAACCGGCGTAAGGAAATCGAGGATGACACACGGCTCATGAAATCTGGGGGCAAGCTTGCCCGCGGGAACAAAATTCTTGACCATCACCTGGTCGCCTACCTTCAAATTGGTGGGTCTCCGTCCACGATCATATCTTTCCCTGACCTTTTCATGAGACACCTTAAGGTTGGCTTTAGCCTTCTTCCAAAGATCTTTAATGTTGTCTGGGTCTATTGTCTCCGGTAGAATGTCACTCAGAGACCAGAGGTTAGAGAGCGGCGTGTTGGGAACAAACTTGAACATCAAAGACGCTGGAGTAAATTTATGTGATTCATGAACCGCCGAGTTCAAAGCAAAAGCTAACCAATGCAGGGACGTGTCCCACCTGGAATGATCGTCATGATGATAGGCAATAAGCGCGGACCTGAGATTACGATTAACCCGTTCAGCCGGAGATGGTTGAGGGTAATAAGCAGAAGTCGTCACATGAGAGATGGACAAGTCAAAACAGAATTTACGAAAAAGATTTGATGTGAACGCCTTAGCATTATCAGACACAATATATTGGCACGGACCAAAAGAAGCAAAAATAGAATTTAGGCAAGTAATGGTGGACTGAGCGGTAGCCAGCTTAGTCGGAAATAACCAGGAAAATCTTGTAAAACCATCTACACATACAAAGATGAACTTGTTGGCATTTCCCTTTGACTGAGGGAAGGGTCCTACATAATCAATATACAGGCGTTCCATGGGGCGCGAAGCCTGATGCGAAGACAAAAGGCCTACCTTGGTGGACATGGTGGGTTTACTAAGCAAACAAGATTTACAAGCTTTTACTACTTCACGAATTTCACCGTCCATACCCTTCCAGATGAACCTTTCACGAATCTGTTCACGAGTTTTAAAGATTCCAAGATGCCCCCTAATGGGGTCTCATGATAGTACTTGAAGATCATAGGCGCAAGAACCGCTGGAACGACAACCCTCATCATCTTATCATGCCTCGAAGGGCAACATAGAACACCATTCCTCAGTACATAAGGGACAACATGTTCCCCAGAAGAAAGGGTTTCCATTATCGGAGCCAGCGTCGGATCTTCACGTTGGTATATCTCGATATCCCTAAAGAGCATGGGAGCATCTGTTAAGATGGCATTAACCTCAGATAGTATGGACTCGGGAGGAGATGAACTATCGACCGGTTCATGTGTCTCGACGTCGTTGGAAAACATACGGCTGAGTCCATCAGCAACAACATTTTCGGTACCTCTGATATGCCTGACATCGAATTGGAAGGCAGAAATACGGATGGCCCAACGGGCTATACGACCAGTACAACGCGGCCTACCTAAGACCCAGCTTAAGGCTTGATTATCTGTCTCCAGGTCGAATTTGACATGTTCCAGAGAGAGACGGAACTTTTCTAAGGCAAATAAGACTGCCAAACCTTCGAGCTCATAGATGGAATACTTGGCTTCTTGAGCCGATAGAGTCCTAGATGCATAGGCGATGGGTCGCCTCCCTAGTTCAGTCTCTTGAGGAAGGACTGCAGCTACCGCCGACGACGACGCGTCGGTTTGGACGATGAATTTCTTTGAGAAATCAGGCATAGCAAGGACAGGGGCATTACAGAGAGCTAATTTAAGATCTTCAAAAGCGGCTTGTTGAGAAGGTCCCCACTCGAATTTGATGCCTTTCCTACGAAGAAGGTTCAAGGGCGCCGCTCTATTAGCGAAGTTAGGAATAAACTTCCTGAAGAAATTCACCATACCAATGAACCTGGCGATACCTTTAATGTCCTTGGGAGGTTTAAAATCACGGATGGCCTGTGTTCTAGAATGATCGACGGCAACACCATCAGGTGACACAATATGCCCTAGGAATGACATAGAGGGCTTAGCAAAGGCAACCTTGGACAACTTGACAGTTAACCCAGCCTTACGAAGGCGATTGAGAACTTCTCGCAGATGATCTAGATGTTCTTCAAAGGTCTCTGAAAATACGACGACATCATCCAAGTAGTGATACAAGTACTCAAATTTGATGTCGGAGAAGACCCTATCTAGCAGCCTAGTGAGCACAGCTTTTCCCGTGGGGAGCCCGAAAGGCACGCGGTTGTATTCATACAAATTCCAATCCGTGGCAAACGCTGTAAGATGTTTAGACTCTTCCGCTAGGGGAATTTGATTATAGGCTTGATTCAAGTCCAAGATAGTAAAGAACTTGGCCTTACGAAACCATGAAAAACAAGAATGAAGGTCAGGAAGGGGCACAGATTGTAACACCACCTTCAGATTGAGAGCCCTATAATCAATGACAGGCCTGAAGCCCCCTTGGGGTTTCGGGACTAGAAAAATAGGCGAAGAATACGCCGACTTAGAGGGCCTAATAATACCATCCTTCAACATCTGATCGATAATTCCTTTCAGAGCCTTCATTTTTGGTGGAGATAGCCTATAAGGTGGAAAACGGACAGGAATCGAATCCATGACCTCAATTTTGTATTCAATAAGGTCAGTAACACCAAGCGTATCATAGAACACCTCTGGAAACGACTGACACAACTTACGAATACTATCAGCCTGCTCCTCAGGTAGATGTCTAAGGTCTAACAACATCTCATCCTGGGTAGGCAAAATAGATGAACATGATGCAGAATTACATTTTAACAAGGGGATTTTACAATTGGAAGCAAATTTGAATGTGCACGACTTACTCTGAAGATCGAGCACAAGACCAGTGTGAGAAATGAAGTCAGCTCCCAATATGAATGGGCAAGACAAGTGCTTAGCCACAAACAATTTGATTTTCCATGTAAATTTAAAGATACGAATTTTGACCTGTAAAGAACCTAGAATTTCTAATGGAGATGAATTAGCCGAAACATATTGGATCGAAGAGGAACAATAGTCAGGAAGTTTACAAACAGATTTCAATTTTGCATACCATTCAGCCGAAATAATAGAACAAACACTGCCTGAATCTAATAGAGCTGTTATAGGCTCATTATTTAACTCAATTTTGAGAAAGGGGACCGATGCGGGGGTATCCGCCGCAATCCTAAGACACTCTTTGGGGCATTCAAACGATGGATTTGCAGATTGAACGTTCCCTGAATTTTCGATCTGTTTACCAGGGGCTGAGCCTCGGAAAAATGGATTAGTCGACTCAGCCGAAGCCACTAGTCACTTTTTATTATTGGCATTGGTGGAATTTGCACCAGAGGTTGAGCAGGAGGGGGTGCTATTTGAATTTGGGCAATTCTTGGCGATATGTGAGAAAGCCCCACATTTAAAACAGCCTTGTGATAAACCAGCTCCATTATTTTCCCTACTAGTTTTGACCAATGGACATTTATTGCGAAGATGGTCAGGCGACCCGTAAGCATAACATTTACGGGGTGTGACTGGTCGGCGAGGTGGAGGCCGAGTATTACTAAACGAAGGAGGGGGTTCTTTCGCGACACGCAAGGAATCGGCGTATCTAACTCCTTCCGCTGAGACGGCCAATGCTTCAATTTCAGAGAAGGTTTGCGGGCACGCCGCGAAACACAAATATGACCTATAAGATGGTGAAATGCCTTCCACCATAGCTTGTACAATCTGATCCTCAGGGAAGTGAAGCGCAAACACCCTAGTATAGAACTTAATGTCTTGTATGAAATCAGCCAGATTTTCATCCAATCTCTGTACTCGATAATAGTACTTCTGAATCAGAGATGACCTCGCGCGAGCAGGAATAAAATTTGCAAGTAGATGTGCATGAAAATCTTCAATAGATGACTGTTCGGCAATGGCTGTTACTATTTTATCTGAGAGAATACCAATTGCATAGGGATAGATGATTTGCAAAATCTGACATGGAGAAAGAGAAAAAACAAGGGCATGATCCTGAAATTCAACTAAAAATCTTAAAAATGAAATTACTTCACTGGTGGTATTAACGGAAAACTTAGAGATGCCTCTGAGCAACATTGCTAATGGATGAGGCAAGCTGCTGAACCCAGGTGACATAGTAGGTAAAGGTTTCAGTGGCAAAGAAGTTAGTTCAGAACGTACATTATTCAACGACGTACGGCGTTCAGACTCGTTGTCCAATGGGGCAGAGATAGTTTGAGCTCCAACGGTTTTCCTATTGACTTCTCCCTTAGGAGGCTCTTCCTCGCTACCTACATTCACCGTAGCGGGTTGATCAGTTTTGGGAGGAACTTCCCCAGTTAACAATTGAGTGACCTTACTAGATAATTCAGAAATATTTTCAAGCACCGTACTAGCTTCCTTCCTCTGAACGTCATTCAACTTTAGAGGCAACAGATCATTAACTCTATTTGAAAAATGAAATAGCCTGGCTTGCACACGCTTAATTTGATTACGAGAAGGATCATTTTCGTCAAAAAAACTAACTACAGATGCTAGCCCAGTAATATTATCGTTGATCGTGGAAAGAGAGTCGTCAATTTCTTTCTCTCCGAAAGTGGGGATGGAAATGGGCAAATCAAGGGACTCTCTAAGCTTGTTTGTGTCTACCGCAACCGTGCCTCCAGATTGCACATTTCTAATAGTCAATTCATAGATCAACTCCTCCTTGCGCAAATAGTTAAGATGGAGAACATCGCGAGGGCCGGGCATGATGACAGAACAATTTTGAAACAGGACAAATAAAAAATTCCAGCAACTGAGAAAATTGTTAGAGTTCGGATCAAAGCAATGTTTAGCCTTCAAAAGGGGCTAAATTGAGACCCATTCAACCACGCTCTGCTACCACTTGTTACCGTATTTTTGTGGTAGGTAGAGGTGAAAGAAGGTGCGGGGGTGAACAGGTCTCAAGCTACGAAATTAAAGTTAATTTAAAATTTAACAAGGTTATATTTTTTTTCCAAAATTCAGAAAAAACACGAATGGAAGGTACAGAGTGGCAAGGTAACAAATTACAAGTACAGTATTCACAAGATTTGGGCTTTGAGCCCCTAACTCACAATACTTGGGCAATTAGCCCAACTTTACCTCTAAACAAGTTTCAACAGAGGGCAGAAAACCCCATTCATGCCCAGGAGCACTTGCTCCAAATTACACAGTAAGGCCTCCTTGAGGCGCGCAGAAAACAAAATTTTCAAGAAAGAGCAACTTGCTTTCAAAATTTAAGCCTGTCAAAGGCCACACCAAATTCCACCTTCAAGCTGTCCTCTAAGGACATATACACAGGGGTAAAATACCAAACCTACAGAGATCTATTAAGTGAGAAAAAGGTTAATTACATGACCTCTAAAATAACAATTTGAGAGGAGGCGATCTGCACTCCTAATACATTTTGTTTAAAACCTAATCTGGCTCTAGGCCGCTAATGCAAGGGCTAATCCTATACTACGGAGGTGACTTTAGAAAAGAACAATTTACATTACATTAAGGAAGAATCGGTTGTGAGAAATAAGTTCACCTCAAAACAATATGAGTGGGAGCTCGAGAGGGTTAAGCACTCTCTATCCCAATACGTAGCTTAAAAGAGAATAGATACCAAGAGTCTTTACATTTTAGGGAAAGGTTACATGGTGAAAAAGCTTCGGACCCGCCCCGAGAGTTAAACTGCTGAGCTAGCAAGAAAAGAAGTTATTATACGGCCATTACCTGGTTGTTGAACTGCTGTCCGAAGAAAGAGGCGCTTCCCGCCCCCTGCTATGTACTTTACACACTGAAAGATGGTAGAGAAGTGGCGCAGAGACCCTAAAATCAGCAGTTTATATACTCTCGCGGAAAGTTCGAGGCGTTTCAGGAAAGAAAACACCCGCCCACAATCATTTATTGGTTAGGTTTAAGCAGCATATCCAATTTGAAGAAGAAACACTTTATTGGTCGTAAATTAATTAAAGAAATTCGGGATTGGCTAAATTCAAAACAAGGGGAAAGAAAGGGGAATACAGCCAACTTAAACAATACCAGAAAGAAATTTAACAAGAAACAAACTTTTGAAATAAAGATTTCTCCAAAAAAAAAAAAAAAAAAAAAAACAGTTCTTTCACCTTGCACTAGGGTGCACCATTGTAGTTTTTCAGTAGTGTCCTCTAGAAGAGAAAGTTCACACTTCTTACTTTAAGCAAAACAAAAATACGTCGAAAACGACCCAGTTCAGAAACTTCAGAATTTCCAAGTAGTGACATCTTCTGAGAAACTTGAAAATTAACACCATAAATAAAGTTCAGGCTTTCTCCAGTAGGGGAGTTTCAACCGGCGCAAAATTTGAATTAGCGGCGTGGAGGTGTACCGCCCGGTACAATTACAAATAAGTTTCTGTAAGGTACGAGGATGTGGTAAAAACGTTAAATCACATTTTCGAATAGCATCGTATGCAGAGACTGAATAAATATATATATACAAGATGCTACTATCATAGTACTGTTACCATATTGTCTGTTGTTTTTTGAGGTCTGCGACACATTAAGTTGTTCTACAATAAATTTTAACTGTTCGCTGTCATCATAACTGAGAATAGTTTGCAAAAGTTGAATAGCGCAGTCAACCTTATACCTCATATTAGGCACTATTTTCCCTTTTCCACGTGTGACATTATATTTTCTAGAGCGTTAATAGAGTACAATATCTTAATGTTTTTGAAGGAAGCATTTACAGTGAAGTCATTACCGGTTTTTATATTTACACTGTAGGTCAAATCTTCCAGTACAGTGATAAATGAAGTAACGCGTGGCACTCCCTTATCAACTCCCAGGAGACAAATACATAATTTACCCTCATGCTTAATTACAGTCTACTTATTGGAATAAACTTGCTGGGTTTCTAGAAATAAACCAATATCGTTCAGAAACTTCAATGAATCCTCTGCCAGGTAAATTTTATTGGATTCGATACTATCCTGAATAGCTGTTCAAAGATTATCCTCTTCTACATCAGCAAGCACTTCTTACTTTGGGAGTGGACTTCGAACAATATGAAGGTGTATTTGGAAATGTAGTTGGCACAGCATTTTCAGTCAGTTTCGGAATTATTCTTGGAAACTCTTTCAGTTCTCCCTTAACTGTAACCCTGTCCACTCGAATTATGCACGACCCATCAAACTGTTTTATGCATACTATTGGGTTTTTCAGTTTATAAAAATGTGTCGGAATGTAACGAAGCCATAGCTTACGGCGGCTTTCATCCGTCGGTAAGGAAAAAGTCGATGTTTTTTTCAGTTTTAGTGTCATAATTAGACCGACAGCCGAAGACACTACAGCGACGAGGCATTGTCATATATCTGTAATTAAGTACGATATAAATGTATTACCTCTAAATCATCAGCACTGGAGTTGTAACTTATCCAACTTGTGTATTGCAGCCCAGCATTGCTGAATGAAGTGAAGAACGTTGAAGTTATATACACATTTTTGTAAATAAATACTTACTTGCACTTCCGCACACAACACTATGAATGTAAGGAACTGTTGCACAACACCAATATATTCAAATAAACACAACATCTCCGTTATTTCCTTGCATAATCCACAATAAGCTACCAATAACACCGCAAGAACACATGTAACAACCGGCTTCGCTCTGCCATTCCTGGGACTGGTCTTGTCACGTGACTTTAGCGGACCATGGCCTGTCTGTCACGTCGGCCTCGCGTGCACAGCCGTGACGTAGCCGCTTCGAGTGAGCTTCACACAGCCAGGCGTGACCATATATGGTAATGTACCGACCCATGTGTAAAAGTCTACTTGGAGTTAATATGTTGTTGTTTTTGCACCGCCAACCTGGAGGCCATCGTAACAGGTGCAATCTATCAAATTCTGGAGAAAATCCACCACGTATTTTGGGAGTTATAGAGGTGGATAATACCCACGTTTCTAGATGCTTCGTCACAACCAGGTATAAAAGGAGGGCGATCCAGGCTACAGATTCAGTGTTACTCCACCGTCTCTGCAATACGGGTGACGGGTGGAGCTCTGCAAGTGCGGCAGACCGAACCTTTGGTCGGACGAGACATTGCATCTCGAGTGCTCGGTTCCAGTGGAGTTGGAACTTTATAATTTTCTTCAAGTGGCGTGTTAGGACTTGTATTTCTATGACTAACTGAAAAACCTTAAAATTTCTCTCGTGAGTGTTGTAACCCTCCCAAGTGCTATATTTGAACTTGTGTTCGTAAACCTTCTTTGAGAACATATACATTTTTAGCGTGTCATATTTGAACTTGTGTTTTGCGACAAGCTGTGGGAACATATAACTTTTCTTATGAGTGTTGCAATTTTCCAAATACCGCATTGAACTTGTTTTTTGTGACGAACTGCGGGAACTTAGAGTATTCCCGAGTATTATGTTCGAACTTATGTTTCATAACAAATTGTGGGAACATTGAATATTTTTGAGTGCCGCATCTGAACTTGTGTTTAAACTTGTGTCATCGTAACTGACTGTGGAAACATAGAGTACCCATGCCATATCTGAATTTGTTTTCCTTTCGTGAAGTTCCGAGAGAACATAGAATTTTTCAGTGCCATAATTCCACTTCATAATCATTTTACACGAACAGTGTTAGACTATTTCCAAGTGCAGTTTAACTTTAATGATCGTTTAATGACGTTGCTAAACAGTCTTCAAGTACACGTAATTTTGTACATAGACGGAATAGGACATTTCCGAGTGCCATTAAATTTGTTTAATTTATTACGAACGTGCTAATGTGTCCTGCACTTGCATGAACTGTGCATCTTGCGCTCAATATTGTGTTCTAGTCATAACCTGATGAAATCAGTAAGTTAGGAACTGTGATGATAAAGATTAGTGATCCAATAGAACGTTCCAGTCTGCCTTGCCAATGTTAGCAAACTTATGTCGTGAATTTGACATTATAATTTTCCCAAGTATTAATTCGGCTGACATCCAATTTATGGTCAGATATCCAGTTTAATTGTTTTACTTTCAAGTAATAATTTATGAACCTTGGTGATTCAACAAGGTGTTTGAATCAAGATTCGAGTGTCAAGATTCTAGCGTCAATTTAATTAACATTCGACACATTCAACTTACAATGAATGAATGAATACAATATTCAAAAGTCAATGTTAATTTATTAAACAGTGCTACGAATGAATTGAGTGCCATACGGGGGATTTGTGTGCTCAGCACACCTCACCTCTCAATATTATCGTGTGAGATCGAACCCCGCAACGTGTGCACCTAGAAACTCGAGACTCCCAGATCCTCTAGAACTTCGAGAAATCCTAGAACGTCGAAAACTTCACATCCAGGACGGGCGTGGTTCCTGTCCAGCCCGTCCAGTAATCGTCCCGGAGTCCGGAGATTCCAGTCTGCTACAACGCTTCAACTCAACTTGTATGAAAGGTGATATGAATTTGTTTTCAATGAACAATAAAACTAAATTTCCAAAGAAATCTAAGTTCAATGAACTCTCTGTACCGACTCCAATGTTTACATGCCACACCCTTAGAAATATTCCATGCTCTTCAAGCTAGTGTCAGCGGCCCCAAAGATAGACATTTTTTCCCGGTACAATATCTAGAGCATATTCACCGTCGACTATATGGGAAACGTACCTTCATTTTAAACAAATTCGCTTACTCTTCAAATGACGGAGAATATTACTATTTTCTTCGGGTTTCATGCTCTGCATTGAGTGACTGACAAGGAACCTACCTTGGCAAAGTATCTGGCTGATTGCCAGCAGGGAAGTATCGTAATGCAGTTTTCTTCGTTATTTCTGTAAGTGGTGGTGGTGATTATTATTATAAGAATAAGTACAACTGGGCACCATCCTCTATATAACATTAACCAGAGGAAAAAATGGAAGGCATCCGGCACTTCGAAAAATGAAGGTATCGGCCAAAGAAAGACAAGGGCCACAAAGGGTGTGAAAATAAAGGACTCTATAGGTCTCGGAAACCTAATATCTGCGGGGTCAGAAGTGACCAAGACTTGACCAATGGAGGTCGGATAGGATAGATAAAAGTGAGGAGCCTGGCACAAGTAAGTGGAAGCAATGCCAGGACACAAAAATGACCCTTGGTTCCCAACCCACGCTCCCAACTTAAGATATTCTGGGGCTTTCATGTTCTTGTGTAACAATAATATTCACAGGTTCTTACCGAAATGAGTGGAATAATTTACGGTTAGTGAATTATTATTGAAATTAAACGTAATAAGCGAGAACTGAAGCCTGTAGATATTATGTTCAAATTAGGTTAAATTGAACATGTTATTTATAATTGCTTCTCATGTAAGGTGAGAAGGGAACATTTTATGTAGCTATGTATTTAGATTTTATGTGGACTCTCGGGTCGATGAAAGCCTCGATACGGCCTGTATATCACGAAGGAAGTGTTCTGAATAACTGTAAATAATATTGCGGTTCAGTTTATGGAAGCTTGATATGTCGGACTTGTTTCTAAGGAAACGTACAAACTTATTATTGCCAGAAAAACGTATTAAAAGATGCGTAAATGGCAGCTTGTAATACATGGGATACATAGTAGTCACTGTTCATTGAGCGCAGTACACCATCTACAGGGTTGAGGTAGTAACACTACTACAGTATTTGATATCCGTAAAGGAATATGTGTCCAGAATAGAATGCGAGAACAGGAGTTTCCCAGACCAATTCAACAATCCTCCAGTAGGAAACAATACAATATAAAACAGAAACTCAGTTTTTTCTCACGACCTCATCCTTAGTGTAACATACTTTTAAGGTCTGGTAAGGAAATAATGGGATAGGGAGAAGCCTTCATTCTGCTCTGTAGTCAGAACGTATTCAGTACTCAGTCAACAACAAGATACGACAGAAACATACTATTGTTGAACAGGTCGTTTACTGTGCAGTCCGCATTCAGTTAATATAAGAAGGGTAAGAAAGCTTTTCGCTATTCCCCGTTCACCCAGCACGCGTCCCTAAGGATTCCGGGGCCAATCAAGCGTGCTGACTCTCAGGATGGTTGCCACGGGTGATGGCGGGGAGGGGCCATCACTACGGGAAAGCCTGCTGCGATCGCAGTTGGCACTTCCTCACTGTACTTGTTAATATCGTCGGGGTGATAGCCGAACTCGACACGAGGTCACTGCTCCTCAGAACAGGGGTTTCCTCTGTTTGGGGACTCAGTCCCGAGTGTCGGGAACGGCTGAAACTTCGGGGATGTTAGCAAATACGTGGGATGAGGTGCGCGTCCGAAAGGATTCCGGGGGCGACAAAGCGCATCGACTTACTGGATGGTCGCCACGGGTGATGGCGGGGAGGGGCCATCACCACTACGAAAGCTTCCTGTATTAGGTCAAGGAAGCAAGACACCCTCATCGTATTTGGTGGTGTCCTTGGGGTGACAGCCGAACTCCAGATGAGGTCAGGGACTGTTGATCTGTTTTGAGGATCAGTCCGCGCCCGAGTGGCGGGGACGACTGAAGTCTCGGAGAGTTGGATACGGTGCGCGTCCGAAAGGAGACAAAGTGCACCCACTCTCTAAATTGTAGCCACTGTTGCAACTTGCTGCATTTAAGTCAAAACTGAAGGAATTCTCCTTGGTTGGCGGTTATGTCCTCATATCCTACTTCCTTTGCTGCGAGACCGCTGGTGGCTTCCAGGCAGATCTGATGAAAAGTCCTGTGTAAAATGTTTCTTAAATGCTTTTCTCTGCTCTATAGGTGGGCCGGCGTAAGGTTGCACAATGTTGGTCACACTGCAATGGCGCACGAAGCGATGTTGCCGCCGCAACAACAGCTGGTTGCACGACACGTGAGTTTTAAAAAACATGGGAGAAATGCTGTTAATATCATCGCAATGATACACAACACAAATACAAATGAAATCGGCCGACAAAATCGAACTTTTAACACACCGATTAAGTTTACAATAAAGTACTTCATCACACAAAATAATACGAGATAAATATACTACGGAGTTCTTATTATCGCGATGTTAGAAAATACGGAAGAAATCGGGCGACAATAATCTCATTTTTAATACACCAATAATATACACCGGTGCTAACACAAAAAGTTTCAAGTAAAATACAGTTCATACAATTTACGAAAATTCAGAAATCTTATTTTCATACCTAATTCACTCAGGTAGAGGCTCGATACCCTCCAGATCACTGCCATCACTACCGTCGCCTTCGTTGTCGTCTAGGCAGATCATCACCTCCTGACAGTCACTGATGATGCCATGTATTGCCATTGCCGAGTTAATGAATGTTGCGACATGCCTAACTTTCTTCCTCCACGAAGCCGCATCCATTCGAGCAATACTCTCCTGGAACACTTCAGTAATTGTGAATGACTTGTTATTAGTGCGTTCGTAATGTTTCACTTCACCCCATACTGTACCAACCCAATGAGGTTGAAGTAACAGTGGTACGGCGGCAACCTAATAACCTCGTGCCCTTGTTCCTTCGCTACCTCGTCGGCTAATTTAGTCATACACATATGCTCTGGGATATTTCTTTACTGCAGCCATTCCACTAATTACAGAGTGGTAAGGCGCATTGTCCGTGACAATGACAGAAAGGACTTTGAGCTGTAATAATCGTACACGTATCTTCGTATTGCATCAGCATGGAAAGAATTAATTCCTGTTACAGGAGTTGGCTTAATTCGTTTCTTTCTCAGAGTGCTGTGAAACAAATCCCTACTATCAGGCCCGTTTCCGCTACTGCTATGTAGCCCAGTCCCTTTTTCCTTCTTTTCTTGGAGGCGAACACCTGTCTGAATAACAGTACGCTTTGAAAGCCCTAATGTTTGACATATGCGTTCCACAACTTGATCTGCAGGAACAGAGAGGCGGCTGTACAAGCCTCTGCCTCCTCTGCCTCTCGTAAAACTCACTAGTTCTCCGCACTTTTTTTTTTTTTTTTGCTAGGGGCTTTACGTCGCCCCGACACAGATAGGTCTTATGGCGACGATGGGATAGGAAAGGCCTAGGAGTTGGAAGGAAGCGGCCGTGGCCTTATTTAAGGTACAGACCCAGCATTTGCCTGGTGTGAAAATGGGAAACCACGGAAAACCATCTTCAGGGCTGCCGATAGTGGGATTCGAACCTACTATCTCCCGGATGCAAGCTCACAGCCACGCGCCTCTACGCGCACGACCAACTCGCCCGGTCCGCACTAATACTAATGTCTGACTATTAAGAGTCACTCCGCGGCGCAAAGGGTTATCACTTCGCAGTTCATGACTATGTTGTCGTTTACGTCACATCGCACTGCATTCGTTAAAATAAAATTTCACATTTATCTCACAAAGAAAACAAAACTTTCTTAAACGCGCGAATCACACCTGACCACGTGCTAGCGGCGGCGGACGAAACGGCAACACTTCAATATGGTAGTCAAGCTAGTTATAGATGGCGCCACCGTACTACACACATTGCCAACAACAATCAACTGAAAATAGTTCGTACTTATTTTGTGGCTCGCTTAAACGTCATAATATAAATGGTCATTTTTGTATAAGCAAATAAAATATTATAAGCACTATACGGAATTAAATACGAATTAACATGAATAAAATGCGTAACTGTATCTCACATTAAAAGTAGTAGATTGGTGATTCTGATTGACGGGTGACGTTCTTCATTTCATTTTTATAGTGGTGCCAACATGACTTACAACTGTCAAGTGCAACCTTGTGCCGGCCCACCTATAGTTGTTGCTGCAGCTGCTGTTCTTCGTGGATTCATAACATACTAGCAGAAGTACCCGTTCTTCGTACGGGTTATCAGAAACTGGCTTTAGTTACTCATACTATCGGTGTGACTGACTTCATTAGATATTTATATCACTGGTGTATTTACTTAAGTACATAGAAAAATTTGTCATTTTTGGAATTAGAGTGTACCTTCTTCTTCTAGGGGCCGATGACCTTCGATGTTAGGCCCCTTAAAACAACATGCATCATCATCATAATCTTCTTCTTTTCTTCATGGGGCCTCTAAATATTAGTTCCTAATTAGCGTCGACCTCTAAGATCTTTGCTACCAGGTTTTTCCTTCAATCCCACCTAGATATACCTGCTCCCTTGACAAAGCTGCAGGTTTAGTGTAAGTATACTTCCGCTAGATAGGACCACAAATATAATTATTATTGAATGTATTTGTTTGATCCGACATTTCATAACTATTACAGATGATCAAGAAAATACGCGATGCATAAAATAAACTACTATAATTATCGAGAATTATAATTCTCAGGGCTTGTCTCTCATGTCGCACAAACACGTAGGATGAGGTGCGCGTCCGAAAGGATTCCGCGGGCATGAAAGTGCATCGACTTACTGGATGGTCGCCACGGGTGATGGCGGGGAAGGGCCATCACTACTACCAAAGCTTCCTGTGTTAGGTCAAGGAAGCAAGGCGGTTGCCGTCAGGAAGGGCATCCAGCCGTAAAATAGGGTTTAATCCACATGTGAGACACAATTCTCACCCGCAACCTCACAGGCGTGGGTAAAGCGATAAAAGAAGATACTTATTTTTAAAAAATTCACCCGCTGTTTTATTCTTTTCACCCCCTTAAGTGGATTTTCCAAAAAGAGTGTGTTCATTTTTAAAGGAGTATAAATGTTGAGAAATTTTTTCAAGTCATCTTGACAATTGTGTACAGTATATATAGGTTTCATGGTTACAATGATCGTAAAAGTGGACCAAAATATCGGCAGATTTAACATCAGTGATCCTACTACTCCATGATTTGATAGAAAATACTTTAAACTACACATAACAGACTCCGCAAAATGCTGAAACCTAAGCCAGTACGTAAAATCGGAGGCCCGACGGCAACCGCTGGTCGCTGTACTACGGAGATCTCCGGGGCTATTATTTTTATCACTTCCTTTCCACCCCACCCCCCCACCAAAAGAGTGCTATGAGCGTCTTAAACAACAGGTTTTTTTTCTTCAGATAGTAAGTCATTTGTGTATCAATTTTGGTTGGCAGCTATGCCGAAACGTACATGCATAATCTCGCTGCTGTAGAATCCCGGAGCTGACGTTGCCATGGTTACGGCCGTTCGTTTCTTTATCCGATTCTTAGAGCAGGGGTAGTGTGCTTCCAATATCTATATAACGGATGGTTTTAGGGCTTTAAAACATGGTTTTCGAACCCGAAGGATTTACCGAGTTTTGTTTTTTGATGAGCTTTGTCTCGTCCTTGTACGACAAATTCGATTTCGCCTATATTAGCCTATTATTTAAATATTTTTATATCTCCCCTCGACGCTCACCCTCAAATTGTTTTGAAAATAAAATACAGCCCATGTTACTCACTGGCAATGTAGCTTTCTACAGGTGAAGTAATTTTTAAAATCGGTTCAGTAGTGTTTGAGTCTATCCGTTACAAACAAATATACAAATTTTTCCTTTTTATAATATTATTGTAGAAGTATAAATTACATCCCTACACATACGGTTGCCGTCAGGAAGGGCATCCAGCCGTAAAAAAGGGTTTAATCCACATGTGCGACACAGTTCGCACCCGCAACCTCACAGGTGTGGGTAAAGCGATAGAAGAAGAAGATACTTATTTTTTAAAAATTCACCCGCTTTTTTATTTTTTCACCCCCTTAAGAGGATTTTCCGAAAAGAGTGTGTTCATTTTTAAAGGAGATTCCAAGTACCAATTTTAAAGTCTGTAACATCTTCTTTTTTGAGATATAAGTATCCTCATATAAATAATTCAACTCCTTCCTCACTTTTTAACCCCCCCCCCCTTAAATGGTTTTTCTGGAAACGAATATTTGTGTTCTTTTATTTTTAAAGGGGATTCGTAATATCAGTGTTCATGCCTGTAACGTTAAGTTTTTGTGATTTATTGTAGACTAGCAAATGTACCCGTGCTTCGCTACGGTACTCTACATTGTATACGGATATCGAAGTAAATTAGTGCACATTAAGTGAATAAGATTTTTAAATTGGGTTTGTCTTGGCTTTATCCGAGAATCAGTATTGTGAAAACCACAGACGTTGTTTCCAATGAAAGTGTGATTTGCGGAATTGCGATGATAACGGCAAGTCCACTTGTTTACTGCAATTCACAACGAAGAAAGTAATTTTCATTTAACGGCGGACCCCATTGCCTAGTGCGCGGCTAAAATCGATTTGGGGAGGTTTCATTACAATGGCAGACCCCAATTCCTACTTTCAGATAGATTACAGTTGAGGAACTTTTATTTTATTTGCAAGGACCTTCCTTACTGCCAGTCAAAAGTGAGTTGCGTTCTTATCTTTATAATGGCAGACGCATTTTCTAATGCCAGTCAGCTTCCTGCCAGTCACACCGAGTGGGTGAGATTCCATTATAATTAGCAGGCCACTATGCCTATCGTCAGTCACATTTTAGACGGGTCAATTTATTTAAAATGGAAGACACGCTCCCTAGAGTTCTGCTAGTCGAATCGAGAAGGGATTTATGCATTAAAATAGTGCACAAGAGATGGAGGACGACCCCATTCTTATTGCCTGTCAAAGTCGATGTGGGGAGGACTGAAAACAATAGCAGAAATCATCCTTCTGAGAGTCACTATCGATTTGCAATGTATTTAATACCAATGGCAGACAAACACTTTCTCGATTGCTACAAATCGACGTCAATGAAAGAAAATAGTCGTCATACGGAAGTATAAGGATGTTAACCATCATTTACAGAATAACTGCTGCAAAACGGTACATCAAATCGAAAAACAGATTGTACGATAAGACGAACTTTCTGGCCATATCTTGGGGTCATCAGCTTACCCGTACCAAGTTTCACATTTCCGAGATTTCTGGAAGTGCCTCATTAATTCACGTCTTTTTTCATTTTTGAATATTTATATATACATCGCTCTAGCCCGACTTGCTTTTATATATATAGATAGATGACGGATAAGCATGAGCACGTTGAAAAGTGCAGACTTCCACTTCGAGATTCATATCTCCTAAACGGTTTATGATATTAAGAAACGGTTTGCGCCATCACACGCTTCATTTATTGCTCTACATGTTTATTTCTAAACCATATCCTCGTATCTCCCATATTAAGGGGGTAAATACAGTTCAACTTTTGAATAGGGTGAAATTTGGGTGCATTTTTAACATTTTGCATTACTTTTTGCCTACTTATGTATAAGCTAGAATCATGAAATTTGGTACACATATGTCCCTTAATCGTGCCAATGTGCGCACCCAACGTGATGATTCTATCATTCTTATAAGTGTGTCAAACAATGAAATATACGTGTAAAAATCACCAAATTTACGAACAATCCAGAAATACGGCCAAATTTAACGTATAAGGGAGAGAGATACGACAAAATGTCACAGGACCAAAGTTGTAGATCACTCCGAATTGAAGCGACGTTGTGTCATCCGTTTTGTGATACGACTTACCGTTTAGCCACAAAATAGCTCAAAAGGAATGTCTGCACAGTCAATAAAATTGCCTCCATATTTCGATATCTTTGGGGGTAAAAAGTGAAAAATTTGAACATCTTGGAATTTTCCCGTCGGTTAGGGACCAAAAGCTATAATTTCACCAAATTTCAATTGTCTACCTCGTCTGGCAGGTTGTGCCGCCATCTTGATTTGGGGGGATGGGGGATAAAAATGAGGAAATTCCCGAAAATTTTTAAGCCCACGAAACCTATAGGTTATCGTTTTGGATATACTATACGACTGTGTTCTTATGCTGAGCCCAAAATTTGAGCCCCCCCTGGCGTGCCCCCTTCAGGGAATTTTGAGAATTTCCGATTTTTGTAGGGATCCTGGGGTCATCAGTTTCTCCCGTACCAAGTTTCAAATTTCTGAGATTTTTGGAAGTGCCTCATTAATTCACGTCTTTTTTCATTTTTAAATATTTATATATACATCGCTCTAGCCCGACTTGCTTTTATCCTATAGATAATTTCGCTGCTCTAGAATCCTGGAGCTGACGTTGCCATGGTTACGGCAGTTCATTACTTTATCCGATTCCTAGAGCAGGGGTAGTGTGGTGCCAATATCTCCGTAACGGTTGGTTTTAGGGCCTTAAAACATGGTTTTCGGGCCCGTAGGGCTTTCCGAGTTTTGTTCTTTGCGTCAAGAGGATTAAATTGAGCTTTGTCTCGTCCTTATACGACAAATTCGATATTTTGCCTATATTAGCCTATTATTTTTATATCTACCCCCCGTACCCCCACTTCGAATTGTTTTGAAAATAAAATACAGCCCATGTTACTCACTCGCAATGTAGCTTTCTATAGGTGAAGAAATGTTTAAAATCGGTTCAGTAGTTTTTGAGTATATTCGTTACAAACAAACAAATTTTTCCTGTTTATAATATTAAGTATAGAAGTATAGACTACAGATATGACAGATGGACGAAGGAGAAGTTGCACCCACTACCTGACAAGAGAGAAGAAACGTGCGGTGAATCGACAAAATGACGCATATTCTGTTGCTGTGAAAAGCTTCAATTGTAAATTTAGGTATCAATGGATGGTCATAAAATCTATGTATGGATAATTTTGTATATCTCTATGATAATCGGCAAATAAAATTCAACATCAGTGTTCTTAACTGCAGTATTCTATCCCTTCAAATATAGAAGACAAAATGTATTTACACTATCTGTACGGTTGGCAGGAGATTTAAGATAAAATAAAAGCCATCTCCCATAATCTCAGAAACCGTAGATCCGGGAGAGGATATTGATTCTTTTAATCTTGATTTTCGATGCATGCAGTTTACAAAACTGAATATAGTATAACTGAAAAACATGCAGTAAAACACAAATAAAGGATAAGGTGTTGGGAAAATATCATGAATTAAAATTCAACATTTGTGATTTAAGAATTGAACAAAGAAAGAACGGCCTGAAAATTATCAGAAACATTATTGTAAGAAATGGAAGTTCACGGACATGCTATCGAAGTTAGTCACATTCTCCGGAAACATGGTCACCACACTAGTCATCCTCAGTCCCTCCATATCGCGTCCGACACCTGAAATGAATATTAATATTGACTGTCAAAGAAAAACGATCCTAAACTGACCTCTGACTATCGCCCAGTTTCTATTCTTCCAGCGCTTTCTAAGGCGTTGGAAAGACTGGTGTACGAGCAAGTATTGAAATATTTAAATAACTATTCTCTCCTTGACCCATTACAATCGGGCTTTAAGAAAGGGTACAGCATTGCCACGGCTCTCCTTAAAGTGACAGAAGATATCAGACTAGCTATGGAACAACGACAAGTTACAGTACTAACGCTACTGGATTTCAGTGGTGCATTTGATACAATATACTTACAGCTACTAATTAAGAAAATGGAATCTTACTTGTTTGACCCTTAAGTACTGAAGTTTTTACGTCATATTTGAAAGATCGGAGGCAGAGGGCGATAACTCGCGAAAGAAATTCAGAATGGCGTGCAAGGAAAGTTGGCACGCCACAAGGTAGTATTTTAGGACCGTTGCTTTTTACATTGTATATCAATGACATTTCATCTTCTCTAAAAACGTGTAATTATCACCTATATGCTGATGATCTCTAAATTTATTACAATTACAGTTTAACCGAATTACCAAACGCAGTAAAATGCATAAATGATGACATGAAAAACCTCAGTGAATATGCTCTCGCAAACAGACTTCTCATAAATCCATCAAAATCGCAAGCTATCATTTTCGGCTCCCAGAAGCTCCTACACAAGATCAACGATTCGATCATTCCTCCTATACAAATAAATAATAGCACAATCCCGTACAGTAAAACAGTGAGAAATCTTGGGGTGACTATGACTGAAACTCTAAATTGGACAGAACATATCAAAAACGTAAGTCAGAAGGTGTTTGCTACTCTACACCCACTGAAATTAAATTAAGATATTATACCACTAAATATGCGGCAGAGATTATCACAGACCCTAATTCTCCCTATCCTTGACTACTGTGATGCAATTTTGGTAGACGCTACTAAAGAACAAACTAGGAAACTGCAGCGTATTATGAATTGTTGCCTTAGATTCATTTTTAACCTAAGGTATGATGTGCATATTACTCCTTACTATCAAGCACTAAACTGGTTAAAACCTGATAAGAGACGTGAATATCATAATACTTGTCTTAATACACAAACTCCTGCATAGTAACTCCCCCCAGTATATTTCATCTAAATTTCACTTCCCCTCTTCCTTCCATAACCGTAACACTCGCTCGGACTCCACTCTAGCTATTCCTCTTCACCACTCTTCTGTGTATAATAAATCTTTTATTGTAACCGGTTCCAGGCTTTGGAATTCCCTGCCAGTAAGTGTCAGGGGCATTGACTCTTTGCCCAAAATTTAAAATATCTTGCCGAGACTTCCTGTTGAGAGTTACCGATTGAAGTGTGTATTGGTGTGTATTGTGTGCGTGTGATTGGTAATTGTAAAATTAAAAATTGTTTCTGTTAGTTTTGTATAATGTAAACGTAAGAGTGGTTGATAACTGTGTACATTGTAAGTGTATGTGCAAGTGTCTGTGTGAGATAGAAAAGTGGTCTGAAGTAACGAGCTAATAAGCTGCATATTGTGTGGGTGTGTAACTTAAACTTAATTTAAGAAATAGTATAAGTAGTGTAATTAGTATAATTAGTAATAGGCAACCTTAATATTATTTGTTGTATTGCGGTTAAGTGTAAGAGAGGGCCGTGTGCCCTAACTTCGGCACATGAAAGAAGCCATAATAAATAAATAAATAAATAAATAAATAAATAAATAAATAAATAAATAAATAAATAAATAAATAAATAAATAAAAAACAAAAACCATGCAGACCATTAGAACTACGACGATAAATTAAGTATATGCTACAACTATAATCAACGTACGTAACTGCTCTAGACTTTAACAGAGTTATATTGTCTAGGTTGCCTTAGACACAATTCTGTTGCTAACTAGCATGTATCACTTCTTTTCCTTCTACCAGTTTGCTACTCCACATTCCCCTAATAATGTTGAATAATTTTGCAATGCTTCCCGGTTGCATCCACTTTCCGTTGAACAACTTTACACAATCGTATTAAGCTGATTTTCGTTACCAATTTTTCTCATATCCTCCTTATCTATAAATTTCTCTCTTATTTCCCTTGTCTGTAAACAATCTTTTATATGGCGTGCCCATTCCATTTCTTGCGAGCATATTAGACATTTATTTTCATCTCTATTTTGTCTTTATGCTTTACGTTTGTGTACCCCCATTAACCATCATATTATGCCTCTAATTTCTTATTTGTTATATTATCTATATTTATCCTCATTCTCCCAATTACATTACAAAATTCCTCTAGTGACCTCTTATTTTCACACTGTGAAGCAGTTTGTTCTTTTCGACAGCATTATCTCTTAGAACTATGTTTTTTTTTACGTATTCTTAGCTGTTCTGTGCAGTCCATTCCCATTACTATCGTATCCAGTATCCTTGGTTCTGATATTTCATTTGGAGTTGCTAGGCTATCTGTAACACTGCGCCATCTGATTCCAACTTCAGTCTCAACAAATACTTGATAATCTTTTAACAATATATACTGGGCCTATGACCTTCGATGTTAGGCCCCTTTAAACAACAATAATATATACCGTAACTGCTGACTTACATCTTTGCACACCATTCCCATTCCACAGTTAGCTGTACAACTGGGTAGTCCCATAATTATTTTAGCAAATCTACACGTAATTGCATCAAGTGTATATACTTTCCCTTCAGCTCACCAGATTTCTGCTCCGTACAACACCATAGATTTAACTAATGCATTAAAAGCATTATTATACATTCTATAATTAGTGTTGGGAATCTTTTTATACGAAATGTTAATGGCTGTCGGTGAACTTATACCTTTTAGTTTAGCTCTTTTTATTTCTTCTGATCATTGTTTATTCCCACTTAATCATACCCAAATACTCTACTATCATCACAACTTCTTATCACTTCTCACCCATCCACTATTCTCCATTATTTGACCATTTATATCCTTTTTTGGTTTTATGTTCATTAATGTTTAATTCCACTCTTTACGATAATTTACCACTTCGTTTATACTTCCCTGAATGCTAGGGGAAGTCAATGTGAGCAGAAGGATGTCATCCGCAAAAATGAATCCTGGAATATCCCGATTCTCAGGACTTGGGTAAACCCATGACTCGAAGCATTTCGACTGAAATATATCATTTATCTCTATACATAAAGTTCGAGGGTGTCCGATGTCTGCAATTTCGTTAATTTTTCCAATTTTTCTGATATTTATCCGTTTCAGGCGAACTCAAGACCTTATCAGTGGTTTTTAATTTTCATGTCAGTCTGTCTCTCTGTTCCACTATCACTGCAAAACGGCTGAATAGATCTCGACCAGACTTCATACTCATCCAGGAACTGGTTTTTGATGTGCATATGATTTAAAAATCACGGGATAGACTGGGGATGTATATGGAGACCAACAAGTTATTTGATATTTTCTCATACACTATTGATGTTCTGTAAAATCTGTACACTACACGTGAAACGTCCCTACATTTTAAATATTTTATATTATCTCCATCATTCCGATTACTCTTCAAATGACGGAGAAAATTACTATTTTCTGCTGGTTTCGTGCTCTGTCGGTTACCCTGGCAACGTCTCTGGCCGCTTGCCAGCAGGGAAGTCACGTAATGCTCTATCCGTTATAATTCCTGTAAACTCGTGGTTGTTCGTTTGGTAGAAGGCGAGAGAGACGTCAAGCTGCCATTCTGCGAGATATTTGTGGAATACCGTTGGAGGTTACAATCATCTTCGAATGACACTAAGGGTGGCTGTAAATATTTCCACTGGCACAAACAGTAGCCATATGCGAGGCAAAGTTTATGATTCTAGCTGTCACATAAGTATGCGAAAAATAAAAGCAATATGTGAAAACTCTACCCAATTTTCATCCCATTCATAGTTTCTACCTCATTCAAACGCATAAATAGGGGAGAAATGGGAAAATATCATAAGAGCAACCATGTAGACCACTAAAAAAAGGAGTCTGGTTATCAAAACTCGCCAATGTGCATCTTACATAGGAAAGGAGGTAGTAGTGTTTCCCAGATAACGCTAAGAGATAGACATCAAGTTGCTTTACGTCGCACCGACACTGTTAGGTCTTATGGTGAAGATGGGGTAGAGAAGGGCCATGAGAGGAAAGGAAACGGCCGTGGCCCTAATTAAGGTACAACCACAGCATTTGTCTGGTGTGAAAATGGAAAACCACGGAAAACCATCTTCAGGACTGCCGACAGTGCGGTACGAAAGCGCGATCTCCCAATACTGGGTACTGGCTTCACTTAAGCGACTGCTGCTATCAAGCTCGGTAAGGGATATAAAATTTGATAGAATCTTACTGCCTGTGTGTACAGTAATTTACGTAGAAATCCGTATACAATGTAGAATACCGTAGCGAGGCACGGGCACATTTGCTACTTAAGACAGGTTTAACACTAGCACTGTCAGTTAGTAATTCTATGTACGTCTTACTAATTTTCTAGATTATATGGTAAATAATAATAATAATAATAATAATAATAATAATAATAATAATAATAATAATTGTTGCGGGGTATTTGTGTACCGCAGAGGTGAAAGAAGGTGCCGGGATGAATGGGTCTAGCTACAATGTCAAGAAAAGAATTTAAAAACTTAAACTGAAGGTTATATTTTTGAAAAACAACCAACTTAACAACAATGACATTTCAGGTACAAAATAGAAAAAATCCAAGACTTCAGAACTTTAACACTCTTGGGCTTCAAGCCCCTAGTTTTACAATTTTTGAGCTCCCAGCTCAAATTTACAAACCAGTACAAATTTCTTAAAAGGGCAGAAATCCCCTAATCCATGTAGCACTTGCTTCACCAATTACAATATCAGGCATCCCAGAGGCACTTTTATACACTTGAAAAAGAGCTAACGTGCTCTCAGTTCTCAAGCCTACTCAAGGCAACACCAAAAATATCTTACATCTTTTGCCCTTCCATGGCCCAACTTACAAATTGAAACAGGGGTATCTTGTACCCAACCTATAGGGCCTTCGTGTAAAAGGAATAACAGTTAAATAAATGGCCCGAACACAAATGAAAGGAGGCTAATGCTTGCACTCAAGATATGAACACTTAAAACCTAAGGGTCACTAGGCCGATGAAACAGGGGCTATTCCCAAACTATGGAGGTGACTCGTATAAGAATACATTAAGACAGTACGGAAAGGAAGAAAACCAGTTACAAAAAGTAAGGTTTAAGACATTACATCGCTCTCTGTCCCCGATTTACACTTAAAGATGTTATGAAGTTCTTACATAAGCCGGCAGAAGGTTAAATTTTTAGAAAAGAAGGTTACATGGTTAACGATTTCAGACCTTTCCCTCGGCTTAACTGCGGAGCTAGCAACAAAGAAAGAAAGATGTTATGTGACCATTACCTTGCTGAAGAACAGCTGCCTGATGAAAGAGGAGCCGCCCACCTCCTGCTTGGCACACACACTTAGTCAGATGACGATCAGATGGCCAAGAGACGTGAAAATCCGCAGTTTATAAACCCTCGGGGAAAGTTCGAGACCTGTCACGAATAACCCAGCCACACCCTCTCAATTTTATTGGTTAATATAAAAGTTACACTCAAAATCGAAGAAGAAGAAGAAGAAGAAGACAGGGATTGGTAGAAAATTAATTATATAAATTCTTTATTGGTTGGATTCAAAACTGGCGGAAAGAAAAGATCAATTTTGCCAACCCAAACATAATTGAACACCAATTAGTAAAAAAAACCTAGGAATACAAAATTTCTTTAAATCAAAAGTTCTCTCACTTCGCACCAGGGTGCGTGATCATAGTTTTTTAGCAGTGACATCTATGGAAGAATGCCCAAATTCATGATGAATGGTTAGCAAAACAAGTAGAAATTCACACAGTACAGGAAACTTCAAAATAACAAAATTCCATCAGATATTAGTGGTGACATCTTGTGAGTAAAGTTTTAAGTAGGTCTAGTTTCAAGTTAACGGTTTCTCGAGTAGAGGAGTTCTTTAGGGCGCAAGACTTCAATGCGCGGCGTTGGGGTGTACCTCCCGGTACAATAACAACAACAATAATAATAATAATAATAATAAGAATAATAAGAATAATAATAGTTACGGGGATACCCGTGGAGCTGAAAGAGGTTAAAGAAGCTGCTGGAGAAATGGGTCTATCTACAATATCAAAATTAATTTAAAATATGAATTGAAGGTTATATGTATTTTAGAACTGCAAACTTCAAAATTTTTCATAACAATGAAACATCAGGTACAATGACGATCTTGAAACAAGACTAGGAAAATCCAAGATTAGTGATTTTTACAGATTCTGGGCTTAAAGCCCCTAGTTTTACAATTCCACTTTTACCGGATCCAGTTTACACAATTTAAGTTCAAAATTAGGAACCATTAAATCGGAGGCAGAAATCCCCTAAATCAAGAGCACTTGCTCCCTCAATTACAAATGTAAAGCCTTCCAGAGGTACCCTTCACAACTACACTTTGAAAAGAGCAAGCAGGCTCTCCGTTTCTTACAGCCCGCTCAAGGCAATATTATCTCAAAATGTTACACTCTCAGAATTACAAATAGCAAAGTTTAATACAGGGGTATTTAGTACCCAACCTACAGAACAGCTTACATAACTGCCCCAAACACAGAATGAATGGAGGCGTACACTTGCACTCCTAGATAATGAAGAATAAACTCCTAACGGGGCTCTTGGCCCAGAGATACAGGGGCTAATCCCAAGCTACTGAGGTGACACGAATAAAGGTTAAATTAATGCATTACGGAAAGGAAGAAAAAGAGTTACAAACCGTAGTCACCTCAAACCAAGATGAAGGGGGAGCTCGAGACGGTACTTCACTCTCTATTCCCGGTTTACAGTTAAAGCTTAATGAAGTTTTAAATTAGCCAAAAGAAAATTTACATTTTATAAAGGTAGGTTACATAGTTAAAGATTCGGACCTTTCCCCTCGGATTAAGCTGCGGAGGTAGCTACAACAAGAAAGATGTAATTTATGTGGCCATTACCTTATATATGTTCTGCTGCCGCGAAAGAGGCCGCCCGCCTCCTGCTTAAACAAACACACACACACACACACACAGTAAGATGACCATTAATTGGCCAGGAGACGTGAAAAGCCGCAGTTTATAAACCGTCAGGGAAGGTTCGAGATCATTCAAGTCTAATCATGACACAACCTCTTAAATTTTATTGGCTAACACAAAGTGAACGACAAATGCAGGATTGGTTGAAATTTAATTACAAAAATTCCTGATTGGCTAGATTCAAAACTGGCGGAAAGAAAATGATATATTGCCAACCCAAAAATAAATGAACATAGATCGGTTATGGAAAACCTAGGATTACAAAACTTCTTGAAGTTATAAGTTCTTACACCTTGCACCAGTGTGCATGATCATAGATTTTGGGTAGTGTCATCTGTGGAAGCATGTCCAAACTTCTTGATGAATGGCAAACAAAAAAAGGAGAAATTCACTCAGTTTAGGAAACTTCACAACAAAACAATTACTTAATTTTTCAGTGGTGACATCTTTTGATTAAAGTTCCAAGTTCCTGTTATAGTAGTTCCCACTTTGTTCGATAGAGGAGATCATTAAGGCGCTTATTTTGAATGCATGGCGCTGAGGTGTACCTCCCGTTATAATAATAATAATAATAATAATAATAATAATAATAATAATAATAATAATAATAATAATAATAATAATAATAATAATAATAATAATAATCATAATCATAATAATAATAATAATAAATATAAAATAATAATAGCAAAACATTAATGAAGATACTTCTGAAATTCACATACAAGTTCAATACCAACTTAACTGACCTATAATATAGTTCTACGTAACATAAAATAACATAGAATAGCATAAAAGCTACTTTAGAACTGTGATTCTAATGATCTGATGTCATTAGGAGATGTTCATATAGAGCTTTGTATTTCTTCACGGTTGCCTCAGCAGCTCTGTGAGATAACGCTACCCAGCGCACAAACAGAATTCTCCTTACGTTTGTCTTTTGCAGTTCTAGGTCGTTTGCCTGCAGTTGATATTGATTTTTTCGTATATATGGTACAATGAACAGACTTATTTGATGGAAATCTAAAATTCATTTTCTCCAGACACGGAGTTTACGGTTTTACCCACACTGAATTCTATTCTATGACACAGATTGTATCATTTGGTAATAGTAGGATACTTCAGACTCAATCATTTTAACGTATCACATTTTTACCCACCATAGAACTCGCATCTTCTATACATACACCAATAAAATGTTTTGCTAAAAATTGATGTGACAGGCCACTAGAATGCAATCAGTCAGAAAAGGTAATCACTACTCTCAGAAGAAGCTGACTCCAATTACTGTATAGTGATTTAAAGAAAAATGTTACTATTTCGTCACAAGTTAAATATGCACGGCTATATACTATTGAAAGTATTTTTATGATATTGCTGTCAATTCATCTACAATAACCGGCAATTTAGGATCAGCTGCAACTATTTCCTCGCATAAAATGAATACATTTATATATACTGGAGGCTGATGCATGACTCTGGAGGCCTGTATCATTTTCCAGTTCACTGGATACCTGTAGATCTGTTAAATCAGGATATTTTTATATCATATGAAATGCAACATTATGTTACATACACTGTATGCTGTACGAAGAACCATGTTGCTATCTGCATGCTGTGTACTGAGTTTTATGATGTTGTAATTTCTGCTTCTCTGCAAGGTTAGCTTTATCTGAGATTGATCTGTTTGCCTTGGCTTATTATGATTAAAATATTTTCTTCAACTTTCTTGCTTCCATAATACGTAACCCCAGTAAAATGGCACAGAGGTGCATTTGAGGAAAGGAATTTTACAATTATTAGCAAATTTGAAGGTGCACGACTTGCTCTGAATCTCGAGCATCAGACCAGTGGAAGACATGAAATTCGCTCCCAATATTACAGGGCAGGATAAGTGTTTAGCCACAAACAATTTTACTTTCCAGGTAAATTTAGAAATACGAATTTTGGCAAGGATTAACCCTAAAATTTTTAGTGGAGAGGAATTAGCCGAAATACATTGGACTGAAGACGAACAATATTCAGGAAACTTACAGACATACTTTAATTTGGAATGCCATTCGGCGGTTCACTATTCAATTCAATTTTAAGAAAAGGTACCATTACGGGGGTCTCCGCCGCAATCCTGAGGCATTATTTAGGGCCTTCAAATGATAGGTTAGAAAAACTTCTATCCGTACCGGAGCTTTCTGTGGTTTTAATGGGGGATGAGCCTTGGGAAGATGAACTTGCCGACTCAGCCGATGACACTAGTCACTTTCAATTATTAGAGTTCGCGGAGGTTGCACCAGAAGTTGAGCAGGATGGGGTGCTATTGGCATTAGGGCAATTCCTGGCTAGATGAGGAAAAGAGCCGCATTTGAAACATCCTAGTGATGACCCTGCTCCATTCTTTGTCCCACTCGATTTTATCACTGGGCACTTGTTACGCAGATGTTCCGTAGACCCGCAAGCGTAGCACTTGCGGGTGGTGAAAGTTCGGCAAGGTGAGGGCCGAAAAATTATTAGAAGACGAAGGGGTTTCCTTCGCTACACTTAAGGAGTCGGCATACCGTACTCCCTCGGCTGAGACAGCCATAGCCTCTAATTCTGCCAAGGTTTGGGGACGAGACTCAAAACATAAATAAGATCTATAAGGTGGAGTGATACCTTCAACAATAGTTTGCACAATCTGGTGTTCGGTAAAATGAAGGGCGAACACTCGGATATAAAATTTGATATCTTGATAGAACTTTTATGGATGATCTATCGGCTATGGCCTTAACTATCTTGTCCTATAGGACGCCTACCCAGTATGGGCACATAATTTGAATAATTTGAGAGTGAGAGAGGGAAAACACTAGTGAATGATCCTGAAATTCAACTAAAAATCTTAGAAATGAAATAACATCATTGGTGGATTTTACTGAAAATTTTGAAATTCCCCTAAGCAACATAGCCAGTGGATGGGGAAGACTACTAAAACAGGATGACATAATTGGTGATGGCCTAGGGGGTTGAGAAGCTTCAGACACAGCATTATTTCAAGAGAAAGGTGGAATTTGTTTTGAATTACCCGGCTCAGTTTCCAATGGGGCTGATGTTTGTTGATTTGCTACAGATTTTCTACTTTCTACAATTTTGGAAGAATCTCCCTCACTCACAATGTTTATCACAGGGGCTTGGTCGGTTTTGGGAGCAGCTTCCCCAGTCAATAATTGATTAACTCTATTAGACATTTTTGAAAGGTGTTCAACAAGATTACTAGCCTGCTTAGCATGATCTTCTGTTAAGTTTAGAGACAATAGATCGCTAACCCTGTTATAAAAATGTAACAGTCTAGCCTTTACCCTCTTAAGCTGATTAGGAGATGGATCGCTTACTTCAAAAATAATTACTACCGATGCTAGTTCAGTGGTGTTGTCAGTGATAGCGGATAGAGCATCATTAATTTTTCCCCCCATATTTGGGATAAAAAAGGTAATTCCAATGACTCTTTAAGTTTGGTGGTATCTGCCTCAACCGCGCTTCCAGATTGAACATTCCTAATAAGTAATTCATAAATTAATTCCTTTTTGCGCAAGTATCCGTGATGGAGGACTTCACGAGGGCCAGGCATTATGATAGAAAATTAACGAATTTAGAAAATTTCCAGCGACCGAGAAAATTCTTGGAGTTCGGTGCGGATTCCATGTTTTAGCCATCAAAAGGGCTTAATTGAGACCCATTCAACCACGCTTTGCTACCACTTGTTACGGGGTTTCCCGAGGGTTCAGAAAGAGGTTAAAGAAAGTGCCGGGGTGAATGGATCTATCTACAATATCAAAATTGAAATATAACTTTAAAAGGTTATATTTCTTTTCCAAAAACAAACTTAACAACATATCAGGTACAAAAGCAATCTTGAAACAAGCGTAGGAAAGTCCAAGATTAGCGATTTTTAAAAATTCTGGGCTTCAAGCCGCTAGTTTTACAATTTATAGGAGGAAGAGGTATTATTTAATGAGGGGCAGAAATCCCCTAATTCAAGAGCACTTGCTCCCTAAATCACAATATCTAGCCTCCCAGGGCACACTTTAGAGTTACAAAACTTGAAAAAGAGCTAACAGGCTCTCAGGTTTCAAAGCCTACTCAAGGCAACATCAACTTACAATCACTGGCCTCTCAAGGCACAACTTACAATTTGAAAATGATTCATACAGGGGTATTTAATACCCAACATACGGGGCCTTCATGAAAAGAGAACCGGTTAAATAACTCTCCCAAACACAAAAGGAATGGAGGCGTACAATGCGCTCCAGGATAATGAAAACTTAAAAACTTACAGGGCTCTAGGCCGATGAAACAGGGGCTATTCCCAAACTACTGAGATGACTCGCATAGAAATTACTTGTGACACATTACAGAAGGAAAAACAGTTAAAAGACGTAGTCACCACAAACCAAGATGAAGGGGAGCTCGAGGGGGAAGCTCATTCTCTATCCCCAGTTTACAGTTAAAGCTTTATGAAGTTTTACATTAGCCAAAAGAAAATTTACATTTTAGAAAAATAGGTTACATAGTTAAAGATTCGGACCTTTCCCAGAAAGATGTAATTTATGTGGCCATTACCTTGTAGATGTTCTAGCTGCCGATGAAAGAGGCCGCCCGGCTCCTGCTTAAACACACACACTCAGATAGACGACGACGAACAGGCCAAAAAACGTGAAAATTCGCAGTTCATAAACCCTCAGGGAAGGTTCCAAGTCATTCAAGATTCATCAGGACACACCCTCATAAATTTTATTGGCAGATACAAAGTGAACAAGAAATGCGGGATTGGTTGAAAATTAATTACACAAATTCGTGTTTGGCCAGATTCAAAACTGGCGGAAAGAAAGGGAAGTATTGACAACCCAAAAATAAATGAACATAGATCAGTTATGGACAACCTAGAAATACAAAACTTATATAAGATATAAGTTCTTACACTTTGCACCAGGGTGCATGATTATAGATTTTTGGTAGCGTCATCTGTGGAAGAATGTCCAAACTACTTGTTGAATGGCAAACCAAACACGGAGAAATTCAGTCAGTTTAGGAAAACTTCACAAATACAAATTCACTTAATATTTCGGTGGAGACATTCTTCTCATTAAAGTTCTAACTTCCTGTTGTAGTAGTCTCCACTTTTGTTCCATAGAGGAGTTCATTTAGGCCCTAACGTAGAATGCGCGGCGTTGAGGTGTACCTCCCGGTAAAATTATTATTATTATTATTATTATTATTATTATTATTATTATTATTATTATTATTATTATTATTAATAATATTATTATTATTTTTATTATTATTATTATTATTATTATTATTATTATTATTATTATTATTATTATTATTATTATTATACCGGGAGGTACACCTCAACGCCGCGAATTCAAAATAAACGCCCTTATAAAAAACTCCCATATCGATCAAAAGGTGAAATTCAAAATACCTAAACTTGGAACTTTAATCGGAAGAGGTCACCGCTGAAATATTAAGTAATTGTTTTGTTGCGAAAATTCTTAAACTGACTGAATATCTCCTTGTTTTGTTTTGCTATACATCAAGAAGTTTGGACTTTTTCCATTGATGACACTACCAAAAAACTATGATCATGCACCCTGGTGCAAGGTGAAAGAACTTATAACTTAAAGAAGTTTCATATTCTTAGATTTTCCATAAGTGTTCTACGTTCATTTATTTTTGGGTTGGCAATACTTCCTTTTCTTTCCGCCAGTTTTGAATCTAGCCAAACACGAATTTTTGTAATTAATTTTCAACCAATCCCCCATTTCTTGTTCACTTTGAATCTGCCAAAACATTTAAGAGGGTGTGTCCTGATTAGTCTTGAATGCTCTCGAACCTTCCCTGAGGGTTTATGAACTGCGGCTTTTCACGTTTTCTGGTCAATTGACCACCGTCTGTATACGTGTGTGTTTTAAGGCAGGAGGCGGGGCCGCCTCTTTCTTCGGTCAGCAGAACATCTATAAGGTAATGGCCACATAAAATCATTCTTTCTTGCAACCTCCGCTGTTAAATTTGAGGGGAAGGTCTGAATCTTTAATTATGTAACCAGACTTTACTAAAATGTAACTTTTCTTTCGGCTAATGTAAAAACTTCATAAAATCTTTAATTGTAAATCGGGGATAGAGAGTGAGTTACCCTCTCGAGCTCCTCTTCATCTTGGTTTGAGGTGATTACGTTGTGTAACTGGTTTTCTTTCTGTACTGTGTTAAAGTAATTTCCATGCGAGCCACCTCATTAGTTTGGGAATAGCCCCTGTTTCATCGGCCAAGAGCCCTGTAGGATTTTATATTTCATTATCTGGACTGCAGGATACGCCTCCATTCAGTTTGTGTTTCGGGCCGTTTACTTAACCTGTTCTTTTCCGAAAAGGCCCTATAGGTTGGGTACGAGATACCCCTGTTTTAATTTGTAAGTTGGGCCATGGAAGGCCAGAGAGTGTAAGATTTTTGCTGTTCCCTCGAGTAGGCTGGAAGAAACGGAGAGCCTGTTATGTCTTTTCGAAGCTTGGTAATTGTGAAGGGTGCCTCTGGAAGGCTTGACATTGTATTTGAGGGAGCAAGTGCTCTTGATTTAGGGGATTTCTGCCCTTGACTTAATGGTTCCTTATTTTTAATTAAAGTTTGGTAAACTGGATCCGGTATCTCTGGAATTGTAAAACTACGGGCTTGAAGCCCAGAATTTGTAAAGTACACTGATCTTAGATTTTACTGGTCTTGTTTCAAGATTGCTTTTGTACCTGATCTGTAGTTATGTTCACTAACTGAAAAATTGTTGAGCTGTATTTTTCTGAAGCGATATAACATTCAGTTCAAGTTTTAAACATAGGATCCGAACCGATCTGTAAGATTTTTTCTCGGTCGCTGGAATTGTTTTCTTCTTTCTCCTAATTTGTAGTTCTCTATCATGTCTGGCCCTCGTGAAGTCCACCATCCCGGGTACTTGCGCAAGGAGGAATTAATTTATGAATTAATCATTAGAAATGTTCAATCTGGAGGCACGGTTGCGGCAGATACTACCAAACTTAAAGATTCCTTAGAATTGCCAATTTGTATCCCAATATTTGGGGACAAGGAAATTGATGAGATTCTCTCCACTATCACGGATAACACCACCGAGAAAGCATCTGTAGTTAGTTTTCTTGAAGTAAGCGATCCATCGCCTAATCAGCTTAAAATACAGGCGAGATTGTTCCATTTTTATCATAGGGTTAAGGGCCTATTGTCTCTGAAATTAAAAGAAGAAATTAAAAGGAAACTAGTAATTTAGTTGACCATCTATAAAAAATTAAAAAATGAGTCTGATCGTCGTACACAAATTCCACATTTCATTCTGAACAATGTTGTGTCTGAAGCCTCTCAACCCTCTAAGCCATCGCCAATTATGTCACCCTGTTTTAGTAGTCTGCCCCATCAACTGGCTATGTTGCTTAGGGGAATTTCTAAATTTTCACTAAATTCTACCAATGATGTATTATCATTTCTCAGGTTCTTTGTGGAATTTCAAGATCACGCTCTAGTGTTTTCCCTCTCTTACTCTCAAATTCTTCAAATTATGTACCCATATCTTGTAGGGGTCCTATCGGACACGAGAGTTAAGGCCATAGCTGATAGATCATCCATAGAAGACTTCCATGCTCACCTTCTGGCAAATTTTATTCCGGCTAGGGCAAAGTCATCTTTAATACAGAAGTTCTACTTTAGGGTACAACGTCTGGACGACAATCTTGTGGATTACATCCAAGATATCAAATTTTATAACCGCGTGTTCGCCCTGCATTTTTCGGAAGACCAAATAATGCAAACGATTGTTGAAGGTATCTCACCACCTTATAGATCTTATTTATGCTTCGAGTCTCGACCCCAAACCTTGGCAGAATTAGAGGCTATGGCTGTCTCAGCCGAAGGAGTAAGGTATGCCGACACCTTAAGAGTCGCGAAGGAGCCCCCTCCGTCTCCTAAAAATTTTCGGCCTCAACCTCGCTGAACTATCACCAACGCAAATGCTATGCTTGTGGGTCTACGGAAATCTGCGTAACAAGTGCCCAGTGATAAAATCGAGTGGGACAAAGAATGGAGCAGGGTCGTCACAAGGATGTTTCAAATGTGGCTCGTTTACCCACCTCGCCAAGAATTGCCCTAATGTCAATAGCACCCCTTCCTGCTCAAGTTCTGGTGCAACCTCCACGAACTCCAAAAATATGAAGTGACTAGTATCAACGGCTGAGTCGGCAGGTCCATTTTTCCAAGGCTCAGCCCCTGTTAAACCCAGCGAACGATCTGGTAAGGATAAAGGTTCTTCCAATCCATCATTTGAATGCCCTAAGGAATGCCTCAGAATTGCGGCGGTGTCCGCCACACTGGTACCATTTCTCAAAATGTAATTGAATTGTGAACGCATCACGGCTCTATTAGACTCTGCAAGCGTGTGTTCGATAATTTCGGCTGTATGGTATTCCAAATTAAAGACAGTTTGTAAGTTATCTGATTATTGTTCGTATTCAGTCCAGTGCGTTTCGGCTAATTCCTCTCCATTAGAAATGTTAGATTTCATCTTTGCCATAATTCGCATTTTTAAATTCACTTGGAAAAATAAAATTCTGGCTAAGTACTTGTCTTGCCCGGTAGTATTGGGAGCGGATTTCATGTCTTCTACTGGTCTGGTGCTCCACATTCAGAGCAAGTCGTGCACCTTCAAATTTGCTAATAATTGTAAAATTCGTTTGCTCATATGTAATTCTGTGTCATGTTCATCTGTTTCGCCTACCCAGGGTGAAATGTTGTTAGACTTTAGACATCTACCTGAGGAGCAGGCTGAAAGTATTCGTAAATTGTGTCAGTCGTCTCCTGAGGCATTTTCCGATACTCTTGCTGTTACTTACCGTATAGAATACAAGATTGAGGTTACGGATTCGATTCCAGTTAGATTTCCGCCTTATAGGCTGTGTCCACCAAAAATGAAGTCTCTTAGAGAGATCATCGATCAGATGTTAAAGGACGGTGTTATTCGATCCTCCCAGTCGGCGTATTCATCGCCCATATTTCTGGAGCCGAAACCCCAAGGCGTCTTCAGGCCTGTGATTGACAATAGGGCTTTAATTCGGAAGATGCTGTTACAATCTGTGCCCCTTGCTGACCTTCATTCTTGTTTTTAATGGTTTCGGAAGGCCAAGTTCTTTACCATCCCACACCTTATTCAGGCGTACAACCAGGTCCCTCTAGCTGAAGAATCGAAATAACTAACAGCTTTTGCCACGGATTGGAACTTGTATGAGTACATCCGCGTGCCTTTCGGGCTCCCCACGGGGGCAGCTGTGCTCACTAAGCTGGTAGATATGGTCTTTTCCGACATCAAGTTTGAATAATTGTATCACTATCTTGATGATGACGTCGTATTTTCTGAGACCTGTGAATAACATCTAGATCATCTAAAGGAACTTTTCAATCGCCTCCGTAAAGCTGGGTTGACTGTGAAGTTATCTAAGGTAGCTTTTGCTAAACCTTCTATATCATTCCTAGGGCATATTGTGTCGCCCGATGGTGTTTCTATTGATCATTATAGAACACAGGCCATCTGTGATTTCAAAACTTCTAAAGACATCAAAGGTATTGCCAGGTTCATAGATATGGTGAATTTCTTCAGGAAATGTATTTCTAACTTCGCTAACAGAGCGGCGCCCTTGAAATTACTCCGTAGGAAAGGCGTCAAATTTGAGTGGGGGCAGTCTCAACAAGCCCTTTTGAAGATCGTAATTAGCTCTTTGTAATGCCCCTGTCCTTGCTATGCCTAATTTTTCTAAGATATTCATTGTACAAACCGACGCCTCATCTTCGGCGGTAGCTGCTGTCCTTCTTCAGGAAACTGAACTCGGAAGACGACCCATAGCTTATGCGTCTAGGACATTATCGGCTCAAGGGGCCAAATATTACATCTAGGAACTTGAGGGTTTGGCAGTCTTATATGCACTAGAGAAGTTCTGACTCTATCTGGAACATGTCTAGTTCGACCTGGAAACAGATAATCAAGCCTTAAGTTGCGTCTTAGCTAGGCCGCGTCGTACTGGTCGTATAGCCCGTTGGGCCATCAGGATTTCTGCCTTCCAGTTTGACGTTAG
Organism: Anabrus simplex; assembly: GCF_040414725.1. Lineage (NCBI taxonomy): Eukaryota > Metazoa > Arthropoda > Insecta > Orthoptera > Tettigoniidae > Anabrus > Anabrus simplex. Next base: position 15,186,396 of record NC_090268.1, on the reverse strand, counting down.
GCATATCAGAGGATCTAAAAATTTTGTTGCAGATGGTCTAAGTCGCATGTTTTCTCATGATGTGGACACCACCGAACAGGAGGATAGTTCTTCTCTCCCCACGCCCATACCTTCGGGTATTAATGCCATTCTAACTGGTGCCCTCATGTTGTTTAGGGATATTGAAAAATATCAACGTGAAGATCCTGTGGTGGCTCCTATTATGGAAACCATGCCTTCTAGGGAACATGTCGTCCCTTATGTATTGAGAAACGGGGTTTTGTGTTGCCCGTCGAGGCATGACCAAAAGATGAAATTAGTGGCTTCAGCTGTTCTTGTGCCTATGATCTTCAAGTATTATCATGAGACCCCATTAGGGGGGCATTTAGGCATCTTCAAAAATCGGGAAAAGATCCGAGAGATGTTTACCTGGAAAGGTATGGACGGTGAAATTCGTGAATTGGTAAAAGCTTGTAAATCTTGCTTGCTTAATAAGCCAACCTTTTCCACTAAGCTAGGTCTATTATCTTCTCACCAATCGTTGCGCCACAGGGAGCGCCTATATATAGACTACGTCAGACCCTTCCCCCAATCAAAGGGGAACGCCAACAAATTCATTCTTATGCGTGTAGATGGTTTCACGAGATTTTCTTGGTTATTTCCGACTACATATAATTAATCTCATAATGGAACCTTATTGAGGATAATATATTTTATAATTCTATAATAATTTTATAATATATTTTATATATTTTATACTTTATATATTGCTTCCTTTGGCCCCTGTCAATATATAGTTTCTGATAATGCTAAGGCATTCACATCCAACTTATTCCGCAAATTATGTTTTGATCTGTCTACATCACATGTAACTACTTCGGCGTACTATCCTCAACCATCTCTTGCGGAGCGGGTCAATCGTAATCTTAGATCTGCTTTAATCGCATTTCATCATGAAGACCATTTCAGGTGGAATACGTCCCTGCATTGTCTGGCCATTGCTTTAAATTGGGCGGTTCATGAATCCCACAAGTTCTCACCAGCTTCCCTTATGTTTAAATTTGTTCCTAATACGCCGCTATCTAACCTTTGGTCGCTTAATGATGTATTACCAGAGACAATAGAACCCGATAATATTAGAGATCTATGGAAGAAGGCTAAGCACAACCTGAAGGTTTCTCATGAAAAGGTTAGGGAAAGATAACATCGTAGACGGAGGACGTCGAATTTAAAAGTTGGAGATCAAGCCATGGTTAGGAATTTTGTTCCTGCGGGCAAGCTTGCCCCAGATTCCATGGCCCGTGCGTCATTTTAGGTTTTTGACACCAGTTACATTATTGGTAAGCAATCCAGTCACAGAGAGGATCTTTAGAGTTCACCTCAATATTTTCGCTTGCCATCATCATTTAGCAGGAGTTTGAATGTTGTATTTCTTTAGGACGAGGCCTTCTGCCCCAATGTTTTTTATTTAATTATGTATATGGACTGTTATGTACGATCTTCCCCTCTGGTTTTCCTGGTATCAATTCCTTAGTGGCCATTACCAAGCCCCCGTCTCCTGCATCCACGCATTTTTCACACACACATCACCACCAACGCCGCCCGCACCTCTGCCTCTCAAAAAATATCGTACTCTTCAATCTCAAGCAACAACACTTTTCTATCACGTAGATCTTACTGTTTCAGTGCCCCCTCACCTGTCTGCCGCCGTACTGTAACATTTTGTGAGGGACACAAGAGAGGAGAAAGGACCCACTTCGCTCTAGTAAGGCCTCCTTCTGAACGGCGCGCCGGAGTCCATCTCCCCTGCAAAGGCTGAAGTGCGGTGACCCTACCGCCAACTCATCCGGGGACTGCTCTTATACATCTCATCTGCGGCGACCATCACCACCACTACCCCTCTCATTACAGCAGGAGAGGCGTGTCTGAGGGTACTTGAGGGGTCCGGGCGACCTTACCCGGGTATCGGCAGCGGCGGCAAAATTTGACGTCATACCTAACCATCATGCAATTAGCTTCTGCTGTCACAAGAAGAGTACCAAAGTAATGTTGGTAAAAATTTTCTACAAATTTACCTTTAAATATCTTACACATTTTTCAACTGGAAATCTTTTCTCAAAAATTCTTCTGCGTCACCCCAAGGAAAGACATTTGGGGGGGGGTAGGTCTGTACCGGGAGGTACACCTCAACGCCGCGCATTCAAAATAAGCGCCCTTATAAGCTCCCCTATCGATTCAAAAGTGAAACTGATAATACCTGAACTTGGAACTTTCATCGAAAGAGGTCAGCACTGAAATATTAAGTAATTGTCTTGTTGTGAAGTTTCCTAAACCCACTGATTTACTTATGGTTTTGCTTTGCTATACATCAAGAAGTTTGGACATTTTTCCACAGATGACATTACGAAAAAACTATATTCATGCACCCTGGTGCAAGATGAACGAACTTATAACTTCAAGAAGTTTCATATTCCTAGGTTTTCCATTACTGATCTATGTTCATTTATTTATGGGTTACCAATACTTCCTTTTCTTTCCGCCAGTTTTGAATGTAGCCAATCACGATTTTTCTAATTAATTTTCAACCAATCTCACATTTCTCGTTCACTTTGTATCTGCCAATAAAATTAAGAGGGTGTGTCCTGATTAGTCTTGAATGCTCTCGAACCTTCCCTGAGGGTTTATAAACTGCTGATCTTCACGTTTCCTGGTCAGTTGATCACCGTCTTGATAAGTGTGTGTGTTAAGGCAGGAGACGGGGCCGCCTCTTTTTTCGGTCAGCAGAACATCTATAAGGTAATGGCCACATAAAGTCATTCTTTCTTGCTACCTCCGCTGTTTAATTTGAGGGGACTTTTCTAAAATGCAACTTTTCTTTCGGCTAATGTTAAAACTTCATAAAATCTTTAATTGTAAATCGGGGATAGAGAGTGAGTTACCCTCTCGAGCTCCCCTTCATCTTGGTTTGAGGTGACTACGTTTTGTAAATGTTTTTCCTTCTAGCAAAGCAAAGCAAAGTCACCTCCGTACAGGCCATGGAGGCCCTTGGAGGAGTGGAAGGTAAAGGCTTCCAGCATTGTTAACCTCGACACGTGATGGGGTAGAGTGGTTATCTCTGCGCCCGGCCGCCTTTGCCCCTAGGTATTAACCTGGTACTCATTTTAGTGTACCCTAAGTGAACCTCAGGGCCATATGCACCTCCGGAATTGGAAATCTCGTTCCTTAAATTTTACGACTTCCTGACGGGGATTCGAACCCACGTCCTTCCGGGCTGACCGAGCACGCCTTTACCGCCTTGGCCAGGCAGCCCCTTGTTTTTCCTTCTGTAATGTGTTAAAATAATTTCCATGCGAGCCTCCTCAGTAGTTTGGGAATAGCCTGTGTTTCGTCGGCCGAGAACTCTGTAGGATTTTATATTTCATTATCTGGAGTGCAGGATACGCCTCCATTCAATTTGTGTTTCGGGCCGTTTACTTAACCTGTTCTTTTCCGAAAAGGCCCTATAGTTTGGGTACGAGATACCCCTGTTTCAATTTGTAAGTTGGGCCATGGAAGGCCAGAGAGTGTAAGATTTTTGATGTTGCCTCGAGTAGGCTGGAAGATACGGAGAGCCTGTTATGTCCTTTCAAAGTTTGGTAATTGTGAAGGGTGCCTCTGGAAGGCTTGACATTGTAATTGAGGGAGCAAGTGCTCTTGATTTAGGGGATTTCTGCCCTTGACTTAATGGTTCCTTATTTTTAATTAAAGTTTGGTAAACTGGATCCGGTATCGCTGGAATTGTAAAACTACGGGCTTGAAGGCTAAAATCTGTATAAAGTTCACTGATCTTGGATTTTCCTAGGCTTGTTTCAAGATTGCTTTTGTACCTGATATGTTGTCATGTTCACTAAGTGAAAAATTGTTAAGTTGTTGTTTTCTGAAGTAATATAACCTTCTGTTCAAGTTTTAAATTAATTTTGATATTGTAAATAGACCCATTCCCCCCACCACCTTCTTTAACCTCTTTCTGTTCCACGGGTATCCCCGTAATTATTACTATTATTATTATTATTATTATTATTATTATTATTATTATTATTATTATTATTATTATTATTATTATTCGTTTACGATCATTTGAGACCACGTTAAGCAGCAACCACACATTACTGGAAGCCTTCTTCGCAGCCCAATAAAATCTTCGCCTTCATTCTCTGGCTTTTTACCTCTGTCCATTCCCTGTTCATTTTCTGTTCGTCTTGGAGGCCTCTGAAGCTGTCCATCACTGATCTACACTTTCATTGGTTTAAGAAGTGTTCCCGATTTAATCCAGACTGCTCAAGATCCTTCCTTACCTCCTTGAAGCATTTGTCGGAAACTTCAGGTGTCCGTGCAGTTAGGGGCACGCAGCTGTGAGCCGGGAGATAGTGGGTTGGAACCACACTGTCGGCAGCCCTGGAGGTGGATTTCCGTTGTTCCCATTTTCACAACAGGCAAATGCTGGGGCTGTACCTTAATTCAGGCCACGGCCGCTTCCTTCCCACTCCTAGACCTTTGCTGTCCCACCTATCTGGGTCGGTGCGACGTAACGCCAATGGTAAAATTAAAAAATCTGTTTCGTCAGCTTCTTCTCGTCTATTCTAAACAGATGTTCATCAATTTTGCGTCTTCTTTTCTTCACTAACTCAAACCTTCACTTTCTTGGCATATTTCTTGACTTCCGCGTAACCTATACGGACCATCCACGATTTTTGGACTCATTATCTTGCGGAGAATCTTTCTCTTAAATTTCTCGGCTTCCTGCAGTCCCGACATTTCCGTCATTCGGAGGCATTCACTAGCATACAGACACTCTTGTGTCTTAGTTTATCTCGCCTTGAGATGTGGTCTCAGTGAACAATAGCGTGTATCCTACGAAAATCAGCGTCCATTTTCTCTGCTCTAGTTTAGTTGGCTTTTCTCTCACTAGTTTTCATCTGCACGATTTTTCGGAGGTACTTGAAGCTCTGTCTTCAAGTGATGAGGGGCTGTTTTGATATTGATCACATGTTAGGGTCTTTCAAAGGAAATTTGGAGTCCAGATTCATCTGCTTCCTGTTTTAGTATTGAACCAGGAACGCTGATACAGTGTCCCATCTCGATTTATTTAAATGTTAAATTACCCGCTGCACGCGTGTTTAGCTGGCGAGCGAGAAGCGAGCTCTGTGCTGACCAATCAGGGACAGACTACGTCATATAGACTGTTCTAGAGTTCCATGCCTGATTATTCAATAAATAACATTAGCATCACGATTTGGACAATATCACCGTGTAGCCAATGCTAAACTGTGCATAACTACCTGGACTTGAGGAAATCTGTGGAAAATTGACGAAGTTATTGCAAGTTGAAGTTTTAGGTAAACCTGGAGACCCGCCCAGCTGATTTCGTATAAATCGAGGGCCAGGCGACACGACAGACAGTGTTTGATTGCACAACCTAACCGTGCTGGCTGACTGTGGGATGGTGGACCACGGAATTCTACAAGTGTGTTACTATGAACTTCGACAGAAACCCAGCGTATATTCCGAGTAGTGTGCGTCGGACTTGCATTTTACAAGGTATATTACTGTGCAGGGAGCCTACGTGGCTCAGACGGCAGCGCGTCGGCCTCTCACCGATGGATACCGTGGTTCAAATACCGGTCACTCCATGTGACATTTGTGCTGGACCAGGCAGAAGCGGGACAGGTTTTCCTCTGGATACTCCGGTTTTCCCTGTCATCTTTCATTCCAGCAACACTCTACATTTCGTCGCCATAAGACCTACCTGTGTCGGTGCGACGTAAAGCCCCTAGCAAAAAAAAAAAAAAAAAAAAAAAAAAAAAAAAAAAAAAAAAAAAAACAACCACTTTCCATTCTCATTTCATAGCATCTATCAATCATTCATAAATCACTTTGGGAGTGGCGACCGCATCGTACAAATAGCTTATATATGATTCATTCATTCCATGCTTGACCCTTGTCAATGATTGGATAACAGGTTGTAGGTTTTCATTCATTAGAACTGTGCAATTCAACTTAGATTAGGAACTGTGAATTCAAACTTAGTTGAATGTCGAGCGCTAATCTTAGGACTTGTCTTACCAAGTGTAATTCAAATTCTTTCTTCGAATGGAGATGTTGACTCAGTCCTTAAGTAAATGCAGTCGAAAGCTGATTAACATTTATTCTACATTAGAGCTGAATAGACATAGCGAAGTGGCTTCAGTAAAGAGACATTACTTTCTCGTACAAGTGGTTGAAGGTCATGACAATACTCTCTGTAGTATTAGACTTAACAAAGTTGTCTCAGTGAACAAAACGTTATTTATCCTCGTAAATTATCACGTGTGAACGGAACTATCTTCATACGTCTGTACTTAACATGTTGTAGTCTCACCGACTTGTAAATAATTCTGACAATGGTAACTTGTTACGCATTTGTGTCCTCTTACTTCGTGTACTGTGAAAGGCACAAGTGAATCATTACTTTGAATTTATTTAAAAAAAGTGCCAAGTGAAATGTATCTTTCGGGAATCTTTAAAATCTGGGTCAAGTGAGTTTTGCTTTGGAGTGCGCATTTAAGTGCAGACATATTCGTGATAGATTCTATTGACATTCTACACCGTATAACGACGTTTCTTTACTCCCTTCATGGGAATCATTCAAACCAATTTAATTTCAAACTGCACAAGCAGTCAGTCGAATGTACATAATCGTACCAAGTGCTTGAACCCCGGAACCTAGACTCCCAGAGCGTCTGCAACCTGCCATAACTTCCAGAACTTCTAGTCGTCGTGGGAATTCACGCATACCCATTGTATTGCGAGCTGACCTATGGTGTGGGGAAGGAATCCCAGCAGGCAGGACATCGCCCGCCACAACACAAAGGACATTCACTCCTCTATTCCAACTCCGGCTGTTTTAAAGGTGATATGCAACTTGTCTTCTTTTATGAATAATCAAAACTGTTCAATTTAAAAAAGTTTATTTGCAAATCCTCTTTCTCTGTATGCATTCCAAGCATTGACCGTACACGCCTTCCGTAAATCCATGCTCTCCAAGATAGCTAAGTACGGGCGTTCGTAGCACAGTGTATTTATCTGCTTTGTAGTTGTGTTTCTAGACAGGATCACGAGATCATCTGCGAATGATACCATTTTTTGATCCTCCATTATATACTTAGTTGAGCAGTTATTTGTTGTCCAGTTCTTTTTGCCATTGGCGGATGATCTCCAAAATACAGTTGAAGGGAACCGGAGATAGCCTTGTCTGACCCCTGTTTTGATTTCAAACTACTTCGAGAGTTCCCCCAAAAAATTTACTTTTGAAAAGGTGTCTGTTAATGTCTGCTTACTAATTTCAGTTGTTTTAGAGTCTACTCTGAATAAATTCTACCTATACGTCAAACAGCATTTCGCTGTCAACCGAATCATACGCTTTTCAAGTCTACAAAGACCACTACCGAATATTTGGAGATGTAGTTTTCCAGTATGATTACCCCCTGTGAGTGGGAGATGCAGATGAAGAATACACGCTTGGTGTCCCCTGCCTGTCGTAAGAGGCGACTAAAATGTGTCCAGGGGCTCTCAACTTGGGAGAGTGGGGGACCACGGGACCCTTAGCTGAGTCTTGGCATTGCTTCCACTAACTTGCGCCTGGCTCTTAACTTTCATCTATTCTGTTTGACCTCCCTTGATCAAATCTTGTTCTTTTCCCACCCCGACGGTATTAGAGCACTCGAGGCTTAGCGAGTCTTTCATTATCACGCCCTTCGTGGCCCTTGTCTTTGTCCGGTACTATTATTTTCGAAGTGACGGCTCCCTTCTCTGTCTCTACCGCCTGTGGGTGGAGGAAGCAGACGAATACACCCACAGTATCCCGTGCCTGTCGTAAAAGGTGACTAAAAGGGATGATGACATTAGAATCATGAGAATATTTGTGATTAGTGCCATTATGTGCGGAACACCATAGGTCAACGTCATTTGCGATTCGTATCACATTGCGAGGAAAACCATAGGTCTACGTTACATAGGAGCAGCACCATTATGCGAGGAACACTACGGGTCTGGGCGTTGTTTATGAAAAGTGTCATCGTGTGTATTCCACCGGTCAGTTCCACTGTGTTCATAATGAGTCAGCGTTGGCTGTGATTAGTGCCACTATATGAGTAAAGCCATGGGTCTGCTTTGCCTGAGAGTAGTAGTACCATAATGTGAGGAACACCATAGGTTAGTGTTGACTGTGGGCGTTGCCATAATATGTGATACACTGTGGGTCTACATTGCCTATGATTAGAATCACTGTCATAGGATCCATTCATTGTTTTGTTTCACGATTATTTAATCATCATTCGTTTTAGATTCTAGTCAGTGGATACATTTTGAAGTTTTAATTTTCGTTTCGTTCACCTCGTACCATTAGGGGCGATGACCTAGCTGTTAGGCCCCTTTATATAACAAACGTCACCGCCACCACCACCACCATCATCAGCAGCAGCAGCAGCAGTGTTCTTCTTCTTCTTCCTATTATTATTATTATTATTATTATTATTATTATTATTATTATTATTATTATTAATATTATTATTATTGCAGGTCTGCAAAATGAAACTTTTGCCAACAGTTTGAATTTCAATAGGTGCCATAAGGAGCTAAAACAGTTGAAATATAAAATTTGATGTCACATTTATGATGGTATCTGATACACTTGAATTACTGCTGAAATAATAACAATGATTTGAAAACATTGTTAATTTACAATTAACCTCAGTAAGGCATTCTGTAAAATCGCTACCTGACATATTCGATTACAGGTTTCAGAAAACTGGCTATGACTGTACATTCCCCTTGATAATCATGTAATGGAAATCTACAGTCATAACTATGATCTAATTACCATCCTGATGAAACGTCTCACATTTTTGCTCACGGAAATCGCCCCGTTTTCTAGGAAAATACGTATTCAAGTCGACTACGTCATAAATATCATTTTAATCTTCCGACGTATCAAACTAGGATGGCAAGCCTACGGAAGAAATTCTTCAATCTTCAAATCCAACATGCCAACCCACCTAAGGAAGATAGTCTTTGACGAGTGTGTTCACCCTGTACTGACTTACGGTTGTGAAACCTGGACATTGAGCGAGTTTGTTAAGTAAAAACTGAGAACAATCCAAAGAGCTATGGAACGGTTCATGCTAGGGTTCACGAAGAAAGACAGGAAGAGAGCATATTACATCAGGTCAGTCACAAAGGTCAGTGACATTTTAGAAAGGGTGTTTACCCTAAAATGGCAGTGAGCAGGCCATGTTGCTCGGAGAACTGACGGTAGGTGGACAAAGCTTGTACTTAAGTGGAGTCCGAAAGATCATCTGAGACCTAGGGGAAGACCACTGGACAGATGGGATAAAGACATCCGGAAGATTACTGGGATCAATTGGTAGAACATCGCTCAAGACCGTCCCAGATGGGGAGACCTCATGAAAACCTACCTTGCTTCGAACTAAAAGAGGCCACATCGTAAAAACGATTGAATATGGCTGATAGTGATAGTGATTGTGTCTTAGCTCCCTGCTTGTTATGATGAAAGAGTGAATGGCACGTCTTCAGAATTCCGTTTCCAAGATATTTATTTGTATTTTGAGACATAAGGGTTAATTATTTTTAGGTGTCCGTAATATTTTGGTCTTCGTTTTCCAATGTCGCTATGAATGTCTTTATATTGCATTCCTTCCTGTTTGTTTTCTGAGTCCGTATTGTTCGCTAATAAGCTTAAGGCCCAGCATCTACCGCATGATTTTGCGTTATTCACTCTCAATGATATCGATGTCAACATTCTTGTTCAAAATTCATGTTTCCGATTCATAGAGTCTGCCTGTTAATTCTTCGGCGGCTGATTGGATCCTCATATAACACTACCAAAGGTTACGTGGGTGGAAAACTCGAAAAGCTGATCATGGCACCATAATGGGGCGTACAAAGCAAGATGAGGAGTGTGTTTTCCGTTGCTTTTCTCACTGATCCAGAAAGTACTATTGCACGGAGAAGTCGTGTTTGGAATGTCATTAACCAGCAGCTCCGTGCTGTCAGAGAGTTAAATGAGCTATATTTTACTCTGGCCTATGTCATTAGAGTGAGCAAAGAAACTGCATCCACCTAGAAATGGTGACAAGTGGTCCTTAGAGATATATTTAATGACCACATTGTAATGTTATTACCCCCTGTGGGTGGGAAACGCAGACGAATACTCCCACGGTATTTCCTACCTGTCGTAAGGGACGACTAAAAGGGGCGACCAAGGGGTGCCGAATTTAGAACCATGAGATTACCTGTGATTGGTACCATATCGCGAGGAACACCATGAGTCGACTTTTCTTGCGATCAGTACCACTAGGCGAGGAATACCATGGAGCTGTGGGTGGATCACTATGGGTTTACATTACTCGTCTATAGTATCCGCCACTATGACGGAGTCTACCCTGTGTCTCTGTTCCGTTGGAAAACCCCAAGCAGATTAAAAGAGGGTATAATCGCTGGAGTTTTTCAGCATCTTGTTGTGGTCATCATGTGTCTGCGTTCCGAGCAATACCACGGTCTGGGGTGACACCATAGGTGTGGGTTCCCTGTGAATAGTATCCACTATGTGAGGAACACCACGGGATAGTATGATTCCCTGTGATTATTACCACTATGTGAGGGACAGGATGGGTTTGCGTTGCCTATGACTGGCGCCATTAAGTGAGAAAGTGTGCGTTACCTGTGAGTAGATGTGAGGAACGCCGCGAGTCTACGTTACTTGTGATTAGTACCGCTACATGAAAAATAACTTCGTTCTACTTCTTCTTCTTAGTCCGTTTAACCTCCAGGGTTGGTTTTTCCCTCGGACTCGGCGAGGGATCCCACCTCTAAAGCCTCAAGGGCAGTATCCCGGAGCTTGAGACTTTGTGTCGTGGTTACAACAGGGAAGGAGGACCAGTACCTCGGCAGCCTACCTCACCTGCTATGCTAAACAGGGGACTTGTGGGGGATGGGAAGATTGGAAAGTATAGACAAGGAAGAGAAAAGGAAGTGGCCGTAGCCTTAAGTTAGGTACCATCCCGGCATTTTCCTGGAGGAGAAGTGGAAAACCACGGAAAACCACTTCGAGGATGGCTGAGGAGGGAATCGAACCCCCCTCTACTGAGTTGACCTCCCGAGTCTGAATGGACCCCGTTTCACCCTTCGTACCACTTATCAAATTTTGTGGCAGAGCCGGGAATCGAACCCGAGCCTGCTTGGGTGGCAACTAATCACACTAACCTCTACACCACAGAGGAGGACATCGTTCTGCTTTACTAGCGATCAGTACCATTATGAGGGGCCGTTGACCTGGATTTTGGACCGCTTGAGACAACAAGCTTCACCCATTCAGGATTGTGCTTTGGTCAGTATGTACTATTGTTTAAGTTCACAGTCCTTGTTCATCGTCTTCTTTTTGAATTCTAGTCAGTGGATTGATTTTGGAGTTATTTTTATTAACTTTCAGGGTGTCCGGCCCTGCGGTGTATGGGGCAACGCGTCCGCCTGTCACCCGGCGGCCCCCGGTTCGATTCTCGGTCGGGTCAGATTTTCTTTAATTGTAATGATTAATAGCCCTGGTGTGGGGACGGGGTGTTTGTGCTTCCTTACTCTTCCTTTCCTCACACACAACATTCCACACTACACGCAGTTTCATGCAATATGTTGCCAGTAGGGGCAAAAGATCCACATGGGTCGACGCCCCGAACAAATAGCATTTTTTTAAAACTTTCAGTATTATGAGTTGGTTCCACTGATCATTTTAAATTCATATGCATCAAGTTTTGAATTTTGGTCAGTGGATGAATTTTGGAAGCATAAATTGTTATGATATTTCGTCTCATTTCGTACCATTCGGGGCCGATGACCTAGATGTTCGGTCCATTTGAACAACAAGCATCATCAACATCATCATGTAATGTTTTAATCATTATGTGTTTTGATTATGTTGATCATGATATTATTAACCGTATCTTATTACGAAACTTCAACAAATGTATTTTCAACGCTCATCATTTTGAACATGAACGTGTAGTAGCATTTGAAACAGCCGCTGTCTAGAAGTTACTCGTGTGGAAAAAAACATGTTTTTCCAAGCTCGCTGCTTTGTGCAGCAGACATACGCTGTGGACGGTGACAGGCCAGGTATGTTCGTGAACTTCGAGCCTGATAGCTGTTGGCGCTGTGGTAATTAAGCTCCACGTGCCCAAATATTTTATAAGAACCGTTCTCTTTATTGAGATTGCTGTGTTCTTCCTTTGACATGTCTCGCGAGCTCTTCCTCTGTGCTTATCCTGCAAAGAATTTAAGGATAATCTTGATGCTAGTGATTGTCTTAGGGGGTAACATAATATGACACGGAGTCGCTTGGGAACACTAAAGGCTGAACAGAAAAACAAACCATAAACTATGGTCTATACAACCCGTTAAGGGTTTTTATGTCTGCCAAATTGTCTGCATCCCAGCCAGACATCCTTTCGTTTGTGGTATTACTTTGCATTCATGACAGGAGCCACTGCAACTCATAGATCAGTAATAAAATACTTCAACGAGTTCGGAATCGAAAATGTGACCTCCAGGAAGGAGGTAGGATTCTCAGGAAGGGATTGGCCTGTGAGAGGTAATAATAATAATAATAATAATAATAATAATAATTTATTTATTTATTTATTTATTTATAACTTATTTAAAATACATTTGCAAATATGCAGTAGGATATTATACATTATCTTTGCAATTATTTACACCTGCAAAGCACTTGATGTGCTTATCTGCCGGTGTAGTTGTTTCACATTTGTATACATTGTTGCAATCCTTACTGTTTACAACATTAATAAAGTATGTATATTTACATTAGTATTGTAATTTTGTCCTGTGGTGTGAGTTTTTCTTAATGCCTGAAAGTATCACTCAAAATAGATAAGTCTTTGGTACATTTTCCATTCATAACCAAATATTTAAACTGTAATATTATTATCTATGATCCATAGTTTCACATGTTTTTTTAGTTGATATTTGGTTTTCAAGTGTGTCAAATCTGAGGGCAACTTGTTCAAAAATTTAGGAACTACAACTTGCAGTGTTCTGGATCCATATTTGTTGTAGTACCTCATGACCTGAAAAGAACTTATATGCCTCAGTCTTGTTCCATGTGTATGTTCATTTACAATTCTATATTGAGGCTTCCAGTAATTTTCTTTAAGTATGTTGTATATATAAAGTTGTTTAACTCTCAAGAACCTTTCCTTCTGGTACATCCCTGTTAATATATCCTCACTTAAGCTAAATATTCCTGTGTTTTCATACCAAAAGAATGCTTTGACAATACGATTTTGTAACATTTGTACCATGTTTATGTCTGTAACAGAAGCTGATCCCCATACACTTACACCATATGATATAAGTGACTCAACAAGTGAATGATAAACCATTTTTAAGTTATCATGAGGTATTATATACTTAACCATTTGCATTTTGAACAAGCTTAGCCTCAGTCTTTCACACAACTTATTAATATGTTGCTTCCATGAAAAATATCTATCTATTATTATACCTAAATATTTCATGTTATCAACTTCCTCTATTACATAGTCACAATTGCATGATTTTTGTTCACCATCATGAATGCACTGAACTGAATGGCCTGTTATTTTAATGTTTTCTCTTTGCATTTTTGGTGTAGTAATGTACAAGACTTTTGTTTTTGAAGTGTTAATTATTAGACCCTTATCATGGCACCATTCTTGAAAGTAGTTGTACTCCATTTGTAAATGCTTCTCTGCCACTTTTGGGTTTTTATGTACTGATACAATTAGTTTATCATCTGCATACATGAAATATTTACAGTTTTTAAAACATGAGCTTATATCATTGACAAAAATAATGTACAAAATGGGTCCTAAGATACTTCCTTGTGGAACACCTCTTTTAATAGTAGTTATTTCTCCATATATATTATCAATTTTTACCCTATACGTTCGGTCAGTCAGATAACTTTCAAAAACTTTTAGTGGTGTTCCTCTTACCCCAATTTTGCTTAAGGCTGCAATAATTTTTTCATGGGAAATTGAATCAAATGCCTTTGAGAAATCAATAAACATAGCTAAAACGTGCATACCTTGATTTAGCTTCCCATTGATCAAATTGGAGAATTCCTCAAGAAGATTACTTGTACCCTTGTGTTTTTGATAAGCAAATTGATGTTCATCTATTATTTTAAATTTTTCTAAATATGAAATTAGGTGATCAGCAATGTATCTTTCAACTACTTTACCTATAGTTTGAAGAATAGATATCTGTCTATAGTTTTCATACTGTAAATGTGAACCTTGCTTGTAAATAGGTCTCACTATGGCAGTCTTCAGATCCTTTGGGAAAATACCTGTCTCTATTATTTTATTGACTAGCTTCTGTATTACTGGTGTTATTGTGTCTATGTTATCTTTCAGATGTTTAACTGTTAATTTATCCATGCCTGGTGATTTATTTATGTCCATTCCTTCAATTATGTTTGCTATATCTGCTGTACTTGCTAGTGGTAGGTAAAATGATGAAAGTCTCTCTGTATTAGGTAATGGTCTTCGTTGTACCCTACATTCATGTACTACCTTATCTAGCTGTTCTGAAAATGTTTTTGAAAAGTTATCAACTATATTTTCTAGTGAGTCTTGCCTTCCTAAATAATGTCTTACCGTTTCTTCTATTGTCCATTTCTTTTTAGTCTTTAGCACATCATTTAATACTTCCCAAGTTTTCTTCATGTCCCCTCTACAACTTTCAAACTGCAATCTGTAATACTTTCTTTTTGCTTTATGAATATCAGCTATTATATCATTCCTCATTCTTTTATATAACCTCCTTAAATTTTCCTTATTTTCTGGATTTAAATTTGATGCATTTTTCCATCTTTTGAAAAGTCTGTCCCTTTCTTTGATTTTTTCTATTATAGCACCCGTCAGCCACGGTTGAGTGTCTTTCCTTCTCTTCTGGGTTTTTGTATCCTTCGTTTCATTAGTTGCCTTGTTAACTGCATTGCAAATCTTCATGTATATATCATCTGAACTCATATTCTCATTTATTTCTTTTCCAATAATTTCTATTTCTGTTCTTAACATGGATTTACTCACCCTTTCCTGTATGTTATCTATAACTCTTTCACTTGGAACATATTTATTACACCTAGTATCATGTGATATCTGTACAGTTATTATATAATGATCAGAAACTTTAGTCTGAATTACAGAAGAATCTCTTACATTTTTCCCATTCCTAATCAATGCATGGTCGATGCAGGATTGTGTTAGTTTTCCATTTAGATATTCTTCCCTTGTGAACTTGTTAATGCAATGAACTAACTGATGATCTGCTAGCACATTATTGTACAAGGATGTGACTCTGCTGTCTTTCAGAATATCTATGTTCATGTCCCCAATAATTATTAAGTTTCTGGCATTCATACTATGTAAATGAAGATCTAACTCCTCCACAAAATCCTTTGGATTATAGTCAGGTGGTCTGTATACTGCCATAATGATCCCATATAGTGTTCCATTAATCCAAACTTCCCCTGATAGATTTTCAAACTGATTTGTTATACATTTCTTTTCTTTAAATATGAATAATAATAATTGGTGCAAAGTGGTCGGAGGAACACCATGCCCGACACACAGCGATGAAAAGAAAACCTACTGGATCAATTCCTTTTAAGTAAAAGTGGTCCGACGCAGGTGAAGAATATACCCACGGTATCCCCTACTTGTCTAAGAGGCGACTAAAAGGGGCGATCAATATCTGACGGATTTTGAAGCATGAGGTCTACCTGTGATTAGTACCATCACGCGAAGAATGCCATGGATCGAATTTACTTGCGATTAGTACCACTATGTGAAGAAGACTATCGGTGTGTGATTTGTATGATCGGGAATGGGTCACTACGGGTTTACAGCACCACTATATGCGGAACACCATGGGTTTACGTTGCCTGAGATTAGTGCCACTATATGCGGAACACCATGGGTTTACGTTGCCTGAGATTAGTGCCACTATATGCGGAACACCATGGGTTTACGTTGCTTGAGATTAGTGCCACTATGTGAGAAACATTGCCAGTGTACGTTACTCATGATTAGTACCACAACATGAGAAGTACCATGGTTCTACTTTCCTAGATATAAGTACCGTTATGAGGAGCCGTTGATATGGATTTTGGACCCCTTTAGACAACATGCATCATCGATTCAGGATTGTGCTTTGGAAGCAGTCCCTTGGTCAATCATACTATTATTTTAGGATAGTATCTTTCAAGGCAGGACATTGCGGGTTGGACCCAGAGATTGTTTCAAGTTCATAATCATCGTTCATCGTCAACTTTTTGAATTCAGGTCAGTGAATTGATTTTACAATTACTTTTATCTTTCAGTGTTCTGAGTTGGATTCGCTGATTATTTTAAATTCATATTCATCCGTTCATTCTTCTTCATCACATTTTGAATTCTGGTCAGTGGATGAATTTTGGACTCTTAAATTGTCATTACATTTCGTCCCATTTCGTACCATTATGGGCCGGTGACCTAGATGTTAGGTCCCTTTAAACAGTAAGCAAGCGACAACAATAATATTAATCTGCTATTTGTTGAACGTTGCACTGTGTCTCGGCTACTTGCATTATAAAGGTGGCGGCCACGGGTGGCCCAGATTGGTTGCGCAGTAGATGTTAGTTTTCCCTCGTCCTGCTCGTGACGTCATCACTGAAGCACCGTGACTGTGTAGGATACAACCGCACGTGTATTTCATTTCGTCGTTTATATATGTATGTCTTATAAAGAAAGGATTTCCACGTAATAACTATACGTAATTTCTTTCCGTATATTGCTGTTGGTTTATACAGTGACCTACTGTATTTTGCGTAGTGTGTGTGTCGTAGTTAGTTTCTGTGAGTTCTCTGTTAAGTTGCCGTGTTTCGTGCAGTGAGGTGCACTTATTTTCTTTTCGTTAGTTGCGTGAACAGTGTAATAGTAGCTGGAGTGAAATTTATGTGTTCATTGTACAGTATCATTGCGATTAGCTCGATAGCTGCAGTCGCTTAAGTGCGGCCAGTATCCAGTATTCGGGAGATAGTGGGTTCGAAGTCCACTGTCGGCGGCCCTGAAGATGGTTTTCCGTGGTTTCCCATTTTCACACCAGGCAAATGCTGGGGCTGTACCTTAATTAAAGCCACGGACGCTTCCTTCCCATTCCTAGGCTTTTCCTGTCCCATCGTCGCCATAAGACCTATCTGTGTCGGTGCGACGTAAAGCAAAAAAAAAGAAATAATAATAATAATAATATGATTCACTGCAATCTACAGCGACACCTGATTGTTCAGCAGAGGGATTTCGGTACCTCGCCGGCTACATCGACGACCGTGAAAGAAAATATGACAGGTCAATGCGAAGTCCCACTGGGGAAATGCTTTCCATTTCTTCTGGTACAGCCCCTGTGGAATGGATAGAGATGTTATGGCGGGGAGGTCTACTCGTTCCATCATTAGAATAGTAAACCAAATAAAGGAATTTGAGTTAGTTTTCAGGGACACTCGCGGACGTGCTGAACTGTGACGCGTATCTAACATTATACGCAAAGTGTGTCAAATAATTAGCAGTAAATTCCCCGCTGTACCACCAGAAACATTAAAAATGTATGTTAGAACGAGAATATTTATACGAATACGACAAATGAACATTCGGACAAGAACTGAAAAATCCATAGCAGCTCATCGGCGAAAGGTACGACAGTGAATTTCATCTTCAAAAGCAACCACTCCATGACATCTAATCTCACAGGTAGGACTGTGTTCTAATGAAGTGTTTTTACTGTTCTTTCTTATTGTTTAATTTTTTTAAAGTAGACTATCTATGCGGAGCCTCCGTGGCTTAGACGGCAGCGCGTCGGCTTCTCACCACTGGATACCGGTCACTCCATGTGAGATTTGTGCTGGAAAAAGCGGAGGCGGGACAGGATTTTCTCCGGGTACTCCGGTTTTCCCTGTCATCTTTCGTTCCATCAATACTCTCCACTATCATTTCATAGCAATTATCAGTCATTAATAAATCACTTTGGGAGTGGCGACCCCATTATAATAATAGCCTATATATGGTACATTCACTACATATCTGGCCCCGTCAAAGACTGGAAAACATGTTGTAGGTTTTCCAGGACTATCTATGCATGGTTTCAAATATGAACCTACTTCTGCTGCTGTTATAATATGTGTTAAGCTTTAAACTCGATACGTGCGGAAGTGAGTTAGTATATCGTATGTTAACATACGGTAGTTCCATCACGGAATTTCTGCTGTAAAGATTTAATATGACAAAGATTTCATATCTCTAAATATTTATGTTTACAGATTTGAGAGCGCATAACCTTCCTCAAACTAAATAGAGCAACTTGGAAATGTTAATAAATTTCAAGCGTTGGTCAGTGTGCCGTCACGTTACATTTACGCCTTATTCGTAATGGAAATAATGAAAAGTTACTATGCTGTACTCTTTTTCCAATCTTATAACAGCAGTAATCTTTATGTCTGGTCTGCAATTACTTCTGAGAAACTGTAATGTGTGCTGATATTATGAGATTCCTACTGATTTGCGCGCTCTGGGCTCAGCTGCTTTGCTCCTACTGTGACGTCATTTCGTTATCCAATAGCAGCTCGGCTCGCGTTGGGCCTAACCTTTAGTAGTGTTTAAGAACCTTGGGTGGCGGCCATATATTTAAGTAAGGTAAAATGGGAAATGGTGGAAACCCATATTTAGAGCTGTCGGGCGTGGGATTCGAACCCATTATCTGACAGACTTAGAACTAGACGAGAGGTACCTCTCTCACACGGTATGATGATGATGAAGATGATGATGACGATGGTGGTAGTGATGACAATAATTAATCCTGCGGTACGGCTGAGTTGTGAGGGTGTTGGCCTTAGGTCTTCAAGACCCCAGGTTTGATTACTGCCAGGATCGGGGAGTTTTTAATCTAAACGGTTAATTATTTTGGCTTGGGGACTGGAACTCACGCACACTGTCCTCCACCACACTAACATGCAGTTACCCGCTCACAGAACACGCCACCGCCCTTGTCTCGCAGGGTCCAACATACGACAGCCGCACTGGCTATCGATAGTCGTTCGAAATTGAATTAAACGAAAATTCCAAACAATAATTTTAATTTAAGTGCAGGATAGATTTTTGAGAATTTATCGAATAAATGGATGAATATTATTTAGTACAAAATACTGTTCCTGATTCGTTCATTTCAGCAAATGGGAGGTTTCTTGATAATACTTGTTTATCTGTAGTTCTCTGTTGTTCTTGAAACTGTGCGTAAGAGACGGCGTAACTGGAGAGGTCACAAAGTAAATGGAGAAGTTTCGTTGGAGTCGCAGTACGGGGAGGAGGGAGAGCGGAGAATGGGGCTACAGACGAAAGATGATCTGATTGGAGAGGAGAGTCTTAAAGGGAACAACTCAAAACAAATGGACGTGTTATGGAGAAACTCTTTTCTAATGGAGAATGGATGACAGAGCCTACTCGTTGTGCTCACATTTGCTGAGTGACCAACTCCAGAGAATACTAACATTTGTGTTTTGTAATTGCAGTCCTATCTGCAAGATATAAAGAGTAAATTTCTTCGGCTCTTATTAACAAAGATCTACAATTCCAAATAGAGCAAAAAGCTTTGAAATTGTAATATTTTCTGTGAAAAGTGGATCCATTTTCACAATAGCCCAGATGCGAAAGTTTTCAATTTTGAAATTAACGTCAACGAAACTAATTATGTTATTAGGCCTTGCGTGTGTGTATGTCTGTTATTTCGCTCATAATGTGCCCTTAACCTGAACAGTTGAACTTGCACACCTTTCCAAGTGACAAACCGTCTGCACAGTCCTGTCCAATTTGCAAATAAGGCTAGCTAACTTGCTAGGGGAGAAACCAT
The DNA here is from genome assembly GCF_040414725.1 of Anabrus simplex. NCBI lineage: Eukaryota > Metazoa > Arthropoda > Insecta > Orthoptera > Tettigoniidae > Anabrus > Anabrus simplex. Next base: position 15,166,392 of record NC_090268.1, on the reverse strand, counting down.
TCTCCATTACAAACATGTTGTACTCCCCATGGAGTTTTAATGTCGAAAGGAAACAAGACGGCTTTCACGGTCGCATAATAAAATGATGGACCACGAACCTACTACGCTGGCGTAGCAGGAGGAGAGGTGATACTCCCACATGGCGCGTCCCAGGTGGCGGTTTGGGGGGGGGGGGTCCTAACATACAACCCCTTGTGAGTGGGGCATGCAGACGAAAAATACACCCACCGTATCCCCTCACTGTTGTAAGAGGTGACTAAAAAGGATGACCAAGGGATGATTGAATTAGAACCATGAGACTACTCGTAATTAGTATCATCACGCGGAACACCATGGGTCACCTGTACTTACAAATACTACTACCATGTCAGGTGTACAATAGATATGTGATTAGTAACAACAGAGTGTGAATCAGGATGAGGCTTACAGTACCTGTGATTAGTACCACTATATGCGGAACACCAGGGGCTTACGTTGCCTGTGATTAGTAGCACCATATGAGAAACACCACGGGTCTGGGTGTTGCCTGTGATTGGTACCACGACACCGTGGCTTTGCGTTACCTATGATTAGTACCCACTATGTGATGAATACCTGACCTAGATTTTAGACCCCTTTAGACGACAAGCATCATTGATTAAGGATTTTCGTTTGCAAGCAGCCCATTTGTCAGTATATACCATTGTTTTAAGTTAGTTTCCAAGAAGGTGTGCACTGCTGGTCGGATCCACTGATTGTTTTAAGTTCATAATCATTGTTCATCGTCGTTCTTTTGAATTCTAGTCAGTGGATTGATTCTGGAATTAATTTTGACATTCAGTATTGCGAGCTGGATCCACTGATAATTTTAAATTCATTTTTATTCATTCATTCCTCATCAAGTTATGAATTCTGGTCAGTGGATTAACTTTGGAACTTTAAATTGTCATTACGTTTCGTATCATTTCGTACAATTAGGATACGATGACCAAGATGTTAGGCCCCTTTTAACATCAAGCATCACCATTATTTTACTTCTACCTTGTTTTATTTTCTTCATGTATGTACTGTCCTTCTAACCGTGTAACGGACAACCTTTCTCTGTCACATCTCCCTCTGGAAAGATTAGTAGCAACTAGTGGATTAACATTTATGGTGATAGTTTTTCTGAAGTATCTACTTAGTACATAGGTCCGAATATTTCACGTGAAGTATAGTGTAAGGATGTTTGCGGGGAAGGAAGCACATTTCTGCTGAAGTATCGGAAAGATCTTAGCCTACTTGAACATTCTAAACGCCTCCCTTCTTTGGCGGGAGGCCATCTCATCACGAGATGCTGTGGCAAACGACCCTTCACTAATATTTTATGGGAATGATCTGAGAGCGGTAATTTGAAGTCCATATGGTCGATATCGGTTCTGCCATTTCCTCTCCTGATATCCCAATATCGTTTGTTCAATACGTGTCTCCCTCATTAATAGGAAGCAGGATACACCACCGCGTCCTTGGCTGAATGGTCAGCGTAGAGGGTCCCCGGTGCGATTTCCTACCGCACTCGGGATTTTAACCTTAAATGGTTAATTTTCCTCGCTCAGGGGCTGGGTATTTGTAATGTCCCTAACATCCCTGCAACTCATGCATTACACACAACACTTTCCTCCACCACAAAAATACGCAGTTTCCCATACACGGCAGATGACACCCACGTTAGTCAGGGGTCTGCCTTAAAACGGCTGAACTAGGGTAGTAATAGCCACAATAAATAATAATAATAATAATAAAATCTAGTTTTAAACATATTATGTAGGGCCTATTACACCTTTTTGGGCTTGATTAGGAGACCCAAGCATAATAATGCGTCAGCATAACCTACCGAACAACCACGGATGAGACTAAATCGAGGAGCGGCCCGAATTGCCAATACGCCCTTCAAACCGCCCTCCTCCTGCTTTCTGTGTTAGCCTCGGCAATTCGAGCACTTGGGGGGGGGGGTACCGTTCGAGAAAATAATAAATAAGAAAAATATTTAAAATGGAGTCTTATCTAATGTCAAAGTAGGATTTCTGGGTTCAACTGGATACTGCTTAGCACTGCTAGAAGTGACAAAAATAATGTAATTGGGACACGAATATCAATTTATTCCTGAAATGTGACATAAGAACAAAGAACAATTTCACAATAAATCTCTGCACACGGAGGAAAGAGGAAAAAAAAACAGTACGCAAATCAAATTGACTCACCTGAAGGGCGTTCAATGACCTCACTCAGTACAGGCTTCGTTTGACAAAGAAGTACACTGACTCAGCAAATGTCATGGGATAGTCACCTAATAGCGTGTGGGGCCTCCTCTGGCCCTGCGAACTGCAGTGAGACTCCGTGAAAGTGAGTCGACAAGTACCTGGCAGACCTCTGGACGCAGCTGACACCAAATCGTTTGCAGAGCGGACGCCAATGCTGGTATGTTCGTGGGTGCAGAATACATGGCACGGAGCCTGCGTTCCAGGACATCCCAGATATGCTCGATGGGGTTCATATCGGGGCTCCTGGGTGGCCATAGCAGTCGTTGGACCTCCACTGCATGTTCCTGGAACCATTCCCGGGCGACGTGGGAGCGATGTGGCGGAGCGTTATCATCTTGGAATACCGCAGAACCGCCTGGGCGCTGGAAGGCTAAAAATGTGTGGAGATGGTCTCCGAGCAGCTCAACATAACGCGTACCATTCAAAGTCTCTTCCCGAACAACTAGAGGGCCCATTTCATACCAGAAAAATGCACCCCAGACCATAACAGAGACACCAGCGCTCTGGACCACACCTTCGAGGCAGGCGGGATCCATCGCTTCATGTGGTCTGCGCCATACATGGTGCCTCCCATCGGCAGGGTGCAGTTGAAATCGTGATTCGTCCGACCATATCACGTTACGCCATTGTTCCAGTGTCGATCCCCGCTGACTGGCGACAAATGCTCGTCGTTGTGCCCGAAGACGTTGGGTTAAAGTGGCACCCCTGTGCGGCGCCGGCTCCCATACCCCATAGAATCCATGTTCCTACGGATTGTCCACTGGGAGACGTGTCTAGCACGGCCTGTGTTGAATGGAGCCGTGATTTGTTGCACGGTTGTTCGTCTGTCGCTATTGACCATCTGTCTCAGATGTCGCCGATCACGGTCATCGAGGGTGGCTGGACGGCCGGTCGTTCGTCTGTTGTGGACAGTGACACCCGCATTCAACCATTCACGATACACCCTGGACACGGTTGATCGTGTGAAGCCAAATTCCCGTGCCACTTCCGAAATCGCACTTCCCATTCGTCGGGCACCGACCACCATATCCCGTTCGAACGGTCAGCTCACGACGACGTTCCATGTTACACCTGTCACATGCACAGTCACTGCTCAAAAGGTCTCCTATACAACTGCCGCTGGCACAGGGGGCGTGTAGTGTGCAGACAACACACCTGCGTATCAGTGCTCCGCTATCCCATGACATTTGCTCAGTCAGTGTATAATCGAATCGAAGTCTGGCAAGTAAACATCATCTACCTTTCGGTCCTTAATTTACTATCATTCGGTCTATCACCCTACATAGTTAACACATGAGGAAAATATTTACATTAAAGAAACACACAGTAATGAGCAAAACTCCCCGGACTCTCCGTAGCCCCTGTCACCAAGACACACAGCGATGAACATTGGTTCCTTGTGAACTCAAAGAAATCATATATACACTTTATGTACAAATGGGGCCATTCCTGTAAGAAAAGCATCGATATCACTTTCTCCCGCCCCCCACCCCCTTGCGACAGTTTGATGCAAGGTTGCGCATGCCGGATAATTCTGGCCTGGGTTCGATCCGGGCTTCTTCTGAATGAGAGATATTGAGAGATGTTCCTAACTCCCTTGACTGACTTTAAAATATAATATCTGCAATTAAATTGAAAAATATGAAAAGTTATATTCATTAAATAAAAAAACTCAATCGTTGGACCTTGTACTCACACTTGGTTCTTACCTGATTACTTACACATGCGTTATGTGATGGGCGCCAGCTACCACTCAGTGCAGTAATAATAGAATGAGAATCTTGACTATCTCTAGGGTGTGGGGTAATAAGCTTACTTTTGACAACATACCATATAAGTTCTGGGAAAAAGAGATTGGCGTTCGGTATCCCCATTTAATTTGAGGTTATCAAATTCTTTCATTGAAATAATACTATGAATTAATTTGATCGAACAAAATATATTCTTTAAATTGTATAAAAAAAATAGTATGTCTTGCAGCGATAAAACAGATGAGAATATGAAATTATGACATTGCAATTGAAAGAAACTGGGCATGAATTTGAATTCTTCTTGGCTGGACATTTAACAATTATACACGAAATATATCCCTCACTTGTTCACTTGACTGTACCTTCAACACTTTGAGTGTAATTACGACGTATTCCTTTTATCTGGTGTTTACTGTAGATGTGTCACGCCTAAGTTGGTGATGTATCCATATGACTGTTTCTTCTCCATATCATATGACTTCTTGGTAAGTCTGCATTGTAGGACTTCATTGCAAGTGTATCCTTCTATGACTCCATAGTAAGCTTTTCCGTCCGTATCTTCAACTAAGTGACCCGCCAACTGTGGCCTCACTCTCTCAATGACCAATGACTAATGGCTCACTGAGTCTTCTCCAGCTCGGTCACTCTCGTTGACTCTTGTTGACTGACCGACTGAGGCCTCCCCATTTCGTTCACACTCCGACCAACTGTGGCCTCTGCTTCCAATTGAATAAAGACTGACGCTACAAGATACAGCCACCTTTTTAGACAAAGGTTGACGCACATACGTAACCTCCAGAAATAACTATGATCTACTCCCACCTCGCGACAAATATTACACCCTATGGCGAAATCGCCCGCGGCACCCTCGGTAACTCCTACGAAGTGAGCTCACCGCTAAATACGCACGATGACGTAGCGATGACTTGACAGTAACGCCAGCAGTATTTCACAATGTAGCAATGCCATATAAACGTCTGATATGTAGCAACTCTTACTGTACATGTCTTTAGTGTTAGTCTACACACACGTATTTATGCATACATTTAACTACAATCACGCAAGCGACAAGCATTGCAGAATTGAATTGAATAATAATTATAATACAATAATAGTAATCTCACAGATAAAATAATAATAGTACATAATAATAATAATAATAATAATAATAATAATAATAATAATAATAATAATAATAATAATAATAATACAGATATCACCTTGTAACGGGATTTGAACCGTTACAATATGTATCTGAAACTCCCTAGCTACCCGTTGCCTTGTACATCTGTACATGAGGCGGGGGATATATAATTATCATTATATTATCATTTAACACAAGTGCTCTTAACCCGAATTATTGAAGAAACACGGTGTGAAATCCAGGTGGTTCACGGTCTTAAACGACAATAACACGGCACGCCATTCTGCATATAGGGAAGAAAGAACGTGATTACCTTGGGGCATTATAACAGTCGAATTCCTCATTTCACATCTCATCGTAGATTATTGTGGACGTTGGGCGTTCAGACGTGAGGGATGAGAGTATAGAGGGTAAACGAATAATATTCTGTGGGAATTCTGCGGTGGTATGAAATAAATGAATTAGGGAGATAATAGGAGGAGAACTAGCCGCTGTAATTATGGAGGGTTGTGGCCCATTGCAACCAGTGAATAACAGGGACCGTCCGACTGACCTACTCGTGTACACTTTCAAATCTTTTTAAATTTGTCACAGTTAGCTTGTGCCATGCGGTACGTAGCAACTTGAGCAATTTTAAGCTTGAATATGTGATCAACCTACTGTGTCCTTGCATGGGTCTAGCGGCCATGCGGGGAAGCAACCCGGCGAGTTGGCCGTGCGGTTAGGGGCGCGCAGCTGTTAGCTTGCATCCGGGAGATGGTGGGTTCGAGTCCCACTGTCGACAGCCCTGAAGATGATTTTGTGTGGTTCCCTACTTTCACAGCAGGTAAATGCTGCGGCTGTACCTTAATTAAGGCCATGGCCGGTTCCTTCCCACTCCCTAGCCCTTTCCCATCCCATTGTCACCATAAGACCTATCTGTATCGGCGCGACGTAAAACCAATAGCAAAAAAATAACAAGGCAACAATCAACTTCAGAGTGCTCCTCAATAAACAAAAATTCAAGAGAACCAAGTTCAGCAAGTTAAATCAAAATAGAGTACTTACTTCGGTAAAGAAGAGCAGCTGAAGAAAACACTTTTTAATTAAGTAGTAATATGAACACGAGAAATTCCTTTTCAAAAGTTCTTTCATAAATGAACAACTAAGAAAACCGTACACCTCATATATGATCAAATATGCTAACAACTTTTAACATCTATAGTAAAAAGGAAATTGTTTTAAATTATGTTAGAACATAACGGGATCCATCTTCCCTTCCTACTTCGTCACCCCAAACTATTTTTAATTACTTTTGTTTTGTTAAATTAGCTTTGCTTTAAGCATAACACAGGTTCTATTATCAGATTTTTTTGAGAAAAATATAATTCTCTGTAATTTCACATGAGCGACGTATGCAGCTGAAGATGTTCCTAAGTAACGAAGTTCTAATAATTAATTTTCTTAAGCAAGTACTGTATATAGCATCAAACAGGTCGACGTTTATTTTTATTGACTTAATCGTTTCTTCATGACAAACTTGATGTATGCTGAACTGGGATTCCAAAACTCTCTTGCCTAGCTTTCATGGTGTTTCTTATATAATGGTAAGCCTATGGTATTCCGCATGTAGTGGTACTAATCGCGGGTGCCTGAAACCCATAGTGACTCGCCCACGATGCTAGTAAGCACAAACCTATGGTGTGACCCACATAGTGGTGCTAATCGCAAGTAAAGTTGTCCTTTGGTGTTATTATCGCTATTATAATATAAAACCTATAAAAATACACCCACGGTATCCACTTCCTGTCGTAAGGGGCGACTAAAATGGGGCGACAAGGAATGACGGAATTAGAGCCATAAGACTACCTGTGATTGTACTAATTGTACCAACCGAGAATCTCTACGCCGTTGGTCCCTGAGGATTGTTTAGATTGGAATTTCTGTGTCTATCTAACTGAGAAGGACATCCAGCTCATAAACATCTCTAGAAGTAATTTTCTTCTCGGATGCTCTGTTCCCTCAATGTTCTCCTCATCGTGACGACTACATGACTTCTGCCTCTCGTGTTAGCAGCTCACGAGGCTCTGGGTGAGTGCAGCTGTTCCAGGCGTCCTTGACGGTTTACTTTTGATACATTTGCAGTGGTCACTTCCTTCCAACTCCTAGGCCTTTCCTATCTCATCGTCGCCAGAAGAATTATCTGTGTCAGTGGGACGTAAGGGAACTTATAGAAACAAAAACAAGACAGTGTAGTGTTATTGTAGGCCACCCCATTCAGTTTTCGTCCGTTCGGCGACATCAGACCATTCGAGGTGAAATAAGTCCCATTTCCACACCACGCTCCTTCTGGTATTATTTCACCTCGCGATTAATTGTCCTGATCAACATAACCGCATGTATAAAGACAATCATGACAGCAAGAACGAACTCGTTACCGTCACGTTTGATCAGAGTTAACGCACTCTGCACTAACAATGTAACTACGTGAATGTCTCTAATGATGACCCGTGCAGTCAAAATGTGCGAGAATCTAGACTTTCAGCAACTTCTGTTATATAGCATGCAGCGTTTACATAAAAGAATTATTTCCGGAGATGATTGGAAGTTTTGAAAACTGCAATAATCGTGATGATGATGATGATGATGATGATGTTTATTATTATTATTATTATTATTATTATTATTATTATTATTATTATTGTTACCGTGGTTTGGTGGATCAGCAGAGGTGAAAGAAGGTGCTGGGATGAATAGGTCTCAATATACGAAATTAAAGTTAATTTAAAATTTAACAAGGTTATATTTTCTTTTCAAGATCAAGAAGTAACAAATATAACAGGTACTTAGTAGCCTAGCAACAAATCGAGAATGTACAATTACAGTTGTTACAGGATTTGGGCTCCGAGAGCCAGACACACAATTCTTGAGCAATTAGCCCAACATTAGCCAAATACCAGGTTTGACAAAGGGGCACAAAACCCCAATCATGCCCAGGAGCACTTGCTCCCTATTACTCAGTAAAGCCTGCTCGAGGCACACATAAACCGATTTAAGAAAGAGCAACCCGCTCTCAAAGTTCAAGCCTATCAAAGGCCACACCAAACTCCACCTTCAAGCTGACCTCCAAGCACATGAAAACAGGGGTAAAAATACCCAACCTACTGAGGCCTACTCAGTAAAGAAGCAGGTTAATTACATGGCCTCCAAAATACCAACTTGAGAGGAGGCGAAACTGCACTCCTAATGCATTTCTTTAAAACCTATTTGGCACTAGGCCGCTTATGCAAGGGCTAATCCCATACTAAAGAGGTGACTTGTATAAGAAAGTAATTTATATTACATTAGGAAGGGAAGAAACGGTTGTGAAAATAAGTTCACCTCAAAGCAATAGGAGTGGGAGCTCGAGAGGGTTAAGCACTCTCTATCCCAATATGTAGTTTAAAGAGATAGAATCTATACCAAGAGTCTTTTACATTTTAGAGGAAAGTTACATGGTAAAAGGTATCGAACCTGCCCCGAGAGTTAAACTGCTGAGCTAGCAAGAAAATAAGTTATTAAAAGGCCATTACCTTATTGATGAACTGCTGCCCGATGAAAGAGGCGCTTCCCGCCCCCTGCTACATAATTTACACAATGATAGATGTTACTGAAGTGGCCCGGAGACCCAAAAATCAGCAGTTTATAAACCCTCGTGGAACATTCGAGACCTTTCATGAATGATAACACCCGCCCACGAGCTTTTATTGGTTACCGAACACAGTTGCAGAGTAGGTTGGGGAAGAAAGCCCCGATTGGTCGAAAATTGGGGATTGGTTAATTTCAAAACTGGCGGAACGAACGGATGAACATTGCCAACTCAAACATTGACAGAAAGAAATTTAACAAAGAGCAAACTTATGACTACAAAATTTCTTCAAAGAAAAGTTCCTTCACTTTACACTAGGGTGCACAATTGTAGTTCTTAAGTGGTGCCATCTAGAAGAGAATGTTCACACTTCTTGCTACAGAGAAAACAAATATAAATCGAAAAAGACACAGTTCAGAACACTTCAAAATTTATAGTAATGACATCTTCTGATAAACTTTAGAATTAACATGGTTGTTAGAGGTTAGAGTTCAGGCTTCCTCCAGTAGAGGAGTTTCAACTGGCGCAAAGTTTGAATTAGCGGAGCGGAGGTGTACCGCCCGGTACAATTATTATTATTATTATTATTATTATTATTATTATTATTATTATTATTATTATTATTATTATTATTATTATTATTATTATTATTATTATTCATACACTAAAAGCTAAGCCTTGTCTCCTCTCAATCCTGCTGTTCTTTACATTTCTTTCCGGGTTTTACATGCCATCAATTCTCTCACATTCTCGAATTGTCTTCCGTGGTCTTCCTTTTCTTCTTGTACCTACTCTTCTTCCTTCAAAGACGTTTACATGAAGTCATTATGTCTCAGGATGTGACGGACAAGTTTTATCTTCCTTCTTTACATATCCTCTATCAGTCTCCTTGCTTACTGTTTCTCTTTTCACTCCTCGTCATTGTCCTCCGCATCCACATGTCAGTGTCTTCTTTCCTTGTTCAAATAGTGCAGCTCTCGCAAGCAGTACACTCCAGACAAAGAATGTTACAAAAGCATTTCTTGCTTTTAAACTCATATGGGTATTTGGTAGAATAATTATTTGATTTTGAAAAGCCTATTTAGCAAGAGCTATTCTTCTTTTGATTTCCTTGGTTCATCTATTTTCTTTAGTTATAATGCTTCCTAAGTAACAAAAATTTTGCACGTGTTCTATTTTGGATTTTCATATTCTTATGCTTGTATAAACTTTCCTGCCATCTTTGCTCACAACTAAAAGTTTGTATTTCTTACTATTGATTTTAAGTTTGTAATGTTTCAATGTGTCACACAGAACACTCGACAATCCACTTAATTCCTTCTCATAGTCATGTGGAAATGTCGACAGGAAATCTAATACTGTGAATTCTTTTCTCATTTATCCTTATTCCTTTAAAACACATATTGCTTCTTCAATAAACAAATTGAAAAGGTATGGTGAGAGTGTACAACAATGCCTCACTCCTTTCTTATTTCTTACCATTCTTGTACATCCATTCATCACTACATTTGTACACTGGCTCTTGTAAATTTTCCAGATAAGCCTTCTATATTTCCAGTCAATCCCTACTTTCTTCATACATTCAAACAATAATTCCCACTTTATCATATCAAAGGCTTTTCCAAGTCAATGAATGCGATAAATAAGTATCCATATGACTGTTTCTTCTCCATATCATATGACTTCTTGGTAAGTCTGCATTGTAGGACTTCATTGCAAGTGTATCCTTCTATGACTCCATAGTAAGCTTTTCCGTTCGTATCTTCAACTAAGTGACCCGCCAACTGTGGCCTCACTCTCTCAATGACCAATGACTAATGGCTCACTGAGTCTTCTCCAGCTCGGTCACTCTCGTTGACTCTTGTTGACTGACCGACTGAGGCCTCCCCATTTCGTTCACACTCCGACCAACTGTGGCCTCTGCTTCCAATTGAATAAAGACTGACGCTACAAGATACAGCCACCTTTTTAGACAAAGGTTGACGCACATACGTAACCTCCAGAAATAACTATGATCTACTCCCACCTCGTGACAAATATTACACCCTATGGCGAAATCGCCCGCGGCACCCTCGGTAACTCCTACGAAGTGAGCTCACCGCTAAATACGCACGATGACGTAGCGATGACTTGACAGTAACGCCAGCAGTATTTCACAATGTAGCAATGCCATATAAACGTCTGATATGTAGCAACTCTTACTGTACATGTCTTTAGTGTTAGTCTACACACACGTATTTATGCATACATTTAACTACAATCACGCAAGCGACAAGCATTGGAGAATTGAATTGAATAATAATTATAATACAATAATAGTAATCTCACAGATAAAATAATAATAGTACATAATAATAATAATAATAATATTAATAATAATAATAATAATAATAATAATAATAATAATAATAATAATAATAATAATAATAATAATAATAATAATAATAATAATACAGATATCACCTTGTAACGGGATTTGAACCGTTACAATATGTATCTGAAACTCCCTAGCTACCCGTTGCCTTGTACATCTGTACATGAGGCGGGGGATATATAATTATCATTATATTATCATTTAACACAAGTGCTCTTAACCCGAATTATTGAAGAAACACGGTGTGAAATCCAGGTGGTTCACGGTCTTAAACGACAATAACACGGCACGCCGTTCTGCATATAGGGAAGAAAGAACGTGATTACCTTGGGGCATTATAACAGTCGAATTCCTCATTTCACATCTCATCGTAGATTATTGTGGACGTTGGGCGTTCAGACGTGAGGGATGAGAGTATAGAGGGTAAACGAATAATATTCTGTGGGAATTCTGCGGTGGTATGAAATAAATGAATTAGGGAGATAATAGGAGGAGAACTAGCCGCTGTAATTATGGAGGGTTGTGGCCCATTGCAACCAGTGAATAACAGGGACCGTCCGACTGACCTACTCGTGTACACTTTCAAATCTTTTTAAATTTGTCACAGTTAGCTTGTGCCATGCGGTACGTAGCAACTTGAGCAATTTTAAGCTTGAATATGTGATCAACCTACTGTGTCCTTGCATGGGTCTAGCGGCCATGCGGGGAAGCAACCCGGCTAGTTGGCCGTGCGGTTAGGGGCGCGCAACTGTTAGCTTGCATCCGGGAGATGGTGGGTTCGAGTCCCACTGTCGACAGCCCTGAAGATGATTTTGTGTGGTTCCCTACTTTCACAGCAGGTAAATGCTGCGGCTGTACCTTAATTAAGGCCATGGCCGGTTCCTTCCCACTCCCGAGCCCTTTCCCATCCCATTGTCACCATAAGACCTATCTGTATCGGCGCGACGTAAAACCAATAGAAAAAAAATAACAAGGCAACAATCAACTTCAGAGTGCTCATCAATAAACAAAAATTCAAGAGAACCAAGTTCAGCAAGTTAAATCAAAATAGAGTACTTACTTCGGTAAAGAAGAGCAGCTGAAGAAAACACTTTTTAATTAAGTAGTCATATGAACACGAGAAATTCCTTTTCAAAAGTTCTTTCATAAATGAACAACTAAGAAAACCGTACACCTCATATATGATCAAATATGCTATATGCTAACAACTTTTAACATCTATAGTAAAAAGGAAATTGTTTTAAATTATGTTAGAACATAACGGGATCCATCTTCCCTTCCTACTTCATCACCCCCAACTATTTTAATTACTTTTGTCTTGTTAAATTAGCTTTGCTTTAAGCATAGCACAGGTACTATTATCAGATTTTTTTGAGAAAAAGATAATTCTCTGTAATTTCACATGAGCAACGTATGCAGCTGAAGATGTTCCTAAGTAACGAAGATCTAATAATTAATTTTCTTAAGCAAGTACTGTATATAGCATCAAACAGGTCGACGTTTATTTTTATTGATTTAATCGTTTCTTCATGACAAACTTGATGTATGCTGAACTGGGATTCCAAAAGTCTCTTGCCTAGCTTTCATGGTGTTTCTTATATAATGGTAAGCCTATGGTATTCCGCATGTAGTGGTACTAATCACGGGTGCTTGAAACCCATAGTGACTCGCCCACGATGCTAGTAAGCACAAACCTATGGTGTGACCCACATAGTGGTGCTATTCGCAAGTAAAGTTGTCCTTTGGTGTTATTATCGCTATTATAATATAAAACGTATAAAAATACACCCACGGTATCCACTTCCTGTCGTAAGGGGCGACTAAAATGGGGCGACAAGGAATGACGGAATTAGAGCCATAAGACTACCTGTGATTGTACTAATTGTACCAACCGAGAATCTCTACGCCGTTGGTCCCTGAGGATTGTTTAGATTGGAATTTCTGTGTCTATCTGACTGAGAAGAACATCCAGCTCATAAACATCTCTAGAAATAATTTTCTTCTAGGATGCTCTGTTTCCTCAATGTTCTCCTCATCGTGACGACTACATGACTTCTGCCTCTCGTGTTAGCAGCTCCCAAGCTGAGGTCACGAGGCTCTGGGTGAGTGCAGCTGTTCCAGGCGTCCTTGACGGTTTACTTTTGATACATTTGCAGTGGTCACTTCCTTCCAACTGTCCCCCATAAGTCCAACCCCTCGTCCACGTCGTGGGGGACGGGCAACGGTACGAAGTAGGGGATAGCCTGTAAGGGTGAAGTACAGCGGGGACCTTGTGTGCTCCAGGACCGCTACGGTAGCTGTGAAGGCCTTACAGGAACCCTGAAAAGTAACGGCTAACGGGGCTCTGGTGAAGTCCTTAACGGCAACTGAGGCGGAGAAGGAGACCTTTGGTACGGCAAAGTTGGCGGAGGAGGTAACCCTTCCTCTTGGGGTAAAATAAAGAGGAAAACCACTGCCTTGTGGTGAAGAGGGATCTTCAAAGGCTAAGGGAGACTACCCCAACAGAAAACAGCAGGCTTGGAGGCGTAGGTGGCAGCCCCACCACCAAGCTCGGGTGCTGTGGGCCAATAACTCGCACAACCTTAAATTACCTTATTTCAGAAACATCAACAATGAGAAACCGGACGGATCCGAAGATGACGACCTTTGGCTTGAAAAGGCTAACGAAAATTGGGCTATGGAATGTGAGGACTCTGCGGGAAAGTGGAAGGCTACGCCAGGCAGTGGCATGTATGAGGAGTTATGGCCTGAACATCCTAGGTTTGAGTGAGGTAAGATGGAGTGAGTTTGGGGAACTGGCAACCCATGATGGAGCTACATTTATATACTCTGGAAGACCCGAGGGCGACGGAGCGAGTTATGGAGGTGTGGGTATATTAATGGATAAGGAGGCCAAGAGGAGCCTTATGGAGTGGTACCCAGTGACGGAAAGGATAATAGTGGCACGTTTTAAGACCAATATTAGAAACATTGTGTTGATAGTATGCTATGCACCTACGGGGTCAGCGGAGGAGGAAGACAAACAGACGTTCTATGGACATCTTAATAGAACGGTTAAGAAACAGAAAAGGAAGGATATCATCCTAGTTGGAGGAGATTTGAATGCAAAAGTGGGACAGGACAACGAAGGACTTGAACATATTATGGGAAGGCGTGGTTTAGGGGAACGAAATGAGAATGGACAGCTATTTGTGGACTTCTGTGCAAGCCACGATTTGGTTATTGGTGGTACTATATTTCCACATAAAGACTGCCATAAGGTTACATGGGTATCACCGGATCATAGGACAGAAAACCAGATAGATCATGTGGCTATTGAACGAAGGTGGAGGAGTTCATTGTTGGATGTGAGGAACGAGAGAGGTGCAGACATTGGTAGTGATCACCATCTTGTTGTGGCTGCCTTTAGAATGATAATACAGGCACAAAAGAGAAGGATAGAGCAAATAAGGAAGCGATATGATGTTGGAAAGCTAAGGGATGACAGAAATGTGAAAGAAGCCTTCAGGATAGAACTAAAGAATCGATTCCAAGCACTCACTGAGGTGGAGGATGAAACTATTGAGGAAAAATGGGTGAAGACTAGATCTGTATTTACTGAAGTAAGTGAAAATATCCTGGGTTTTAAGGACAGGAGGAAAAAAGACTGGATGACTGACCAGACATGGGAAATTATCAGACAAAGGAAAGAGATAAAGGAAGTAATGAATGCATGTAAGACACGAGCAAGGAAGGCAGAATTGCAATCCAAATATGCTGCGAAGGATAAGGAAGTAAAGAGAAGTGTGAGGAGAGATCAAAGGAAATGGATAGATGACCTATCTCAACAAGCAGAGGAGGCAGCCAGAAAGGGAAATTTTAGAGAACTCTATACCATCACCAGAGTTCTGGCAAGGAAGCAGATGCAGAAAAACCGTCCAGTCAGAAACAAAGATGGTGTCCTCCTAACAAACTCCGAGGATCAACTGAAGCGATGGCAGGAACATTTCTCTGCAGTGTTAAACCACTCCTTGGAGGAGCAAGTAGATGCAGGAGAAGGCGAAGAAGAGGAAGAAACCCAGCCTGACCCAGGGATTAAAGTCTGCATTCCAACAGTGGAGGAAATCAAGCGGGCATTGAGAGAGTTACATATTGGTAAGGCAGCAGGTGTTGACAATATTCCAGCAGAAGTCATGAAGGTTGATATGGATACCACTGCCAATATGTTACAGCCGCTATTTGAGAAGATATGGCTTAATGGAGAAATGCCGACAGATTGGAAATGTGGGTTGCTGGTGAAGTTGCCAAAGAAGGGCGATACGTCAAATCGTAACAACTGGAGGGGCATTACGCTTCTTTCAATCCCTGGCAAAGTCTTCACCAGGGTTTTGTTAAACAGAATTAAGGAGTATATCAACTTGAGGCTCCGACGGGAACAGGCAGGCTTTCGATCAAATCGCTCGTGTGTAGACCAAATAAACACCTTGAGGATAATTCTGGAGCAGTGTGCTGAATGGTCATCTCGCCTCTATGCAGTGTTCATCGATTTCGAAAAAGCTTTTGATTCGATCAACAGAGAAGCTATGTGAAAGGAAGTGAAGCGGTATGGTGTGCCATCACAAATTACCAACCTCATTCAGGAAACATACCGTGATTATACATGCAGAGTCATACATGAAGGCCGTGTATCTGAACCTATATCTGTACGTTCAGGAGTACGTCAAGGTTGTATCCTCTCGCCAACCTTGTTCCTGGTGGTGATTGATGCGGTAATGCGAAATGTAACGTGAAATGTGAAACGTGGTATCCAGTGGGGATTGGCAAATAGGTTAGAAGACCTAGACTTCGCTGACGATGTGTGTCTCCTGTCAGAGGCACATGGTGAAATGCAATCAAAGATTGAAGACTTGGTAAGAGAAGGAAAAAAGGTGGGACTAACGATTAACTCAAAGAAGACCAAGGCCCTAAGGATGAACACCAACAAACTAGACCCATTTGTCTTCAGCGATGAACCTATAGAGGATGTGGATAGTTTCACCTACTTGGGCAGTGTAGTTTCCAAAGATGGAGGAGCAGTACAGGATGTTTCTCAATGTATACAAAAAGCGAACGGTGCCTTTGTTCGGCTCTATCCGGTATGGAAGAACAACAAAATATCTATCAGGACCAAACTTCGCATTTTCCGAAGTAATGTCAAGGCTGTTCTACTGTATGGGTCCGAGACCTGGAAGGTGACTAAAGTGATTACCTCCAAGTTGCAGACCTTTGTCAACCGCTGTTTAAGAAAGATTTTAAACATCTACTGGCCGGAAGTAATCTCCAATCATGAACTATGGAGAAGGACGGATGAAACCGAGATGGCCATACAGATAAAGCGGCGGAAATGGAAATGGATAGGGCATACGTTGAGGAAAGGGAATGAAGCCATCGAGAGAGAGGCACTGGATTGGAACCCGCAGGGTAAAAGGAGGAGAGGAAGGCCCAAACAAACGTGGCGAAGATCTGTACACATGGAGGCAATGGAAGAAGGCAAGACCTGGAGAGAGGTGAAGAGGTTGGCTGACAACAGGATCAGATGGAGATGCTTTGTTGATGCCCTATGTTCCACAAGGAACAACAGGAATTAAATGAAATAAATGAATGACTTCCTTCCAACTCCTAGGCCTTTCCTATCTCATTGTCGCCAGAAGAATTATCTGTGTCAGTGGGACGTAAAGGAACTTGTAGAAACAAAAACAAGACAGTGTAGTGTTATTGTAGGCCACCCCATTCAGTTTTCTTCCGTTCGGCGACATCAGACCATTCGAGGTGAAATAAGTCCTATTTCCACACCACGCTCCTTCTGGTATTATTTCACCTCGCGATTAATTGTCCTGATCAACATAACCGCACGTATAATGACAATCATGACAGCAAGAACGAACTCGTTACCGTCACGTTTGATCAGAGTTAACGCACTCTGCACTAACAATGTAACTACGTGAATGTCTCTTTAATGATGACCCGTGCAGTCAAAATGTGCGAGAATCTAGACTTTCAGCAACTTCTGTTATATAGCATGCAGCGTTTACATAAAAGAATTATTTCCGGCGATGATTGGAAGTTTTGAAAACTGCAATAATCGTGATGATGATGATGATGATGATTATTATTATTGTTACCGTGGTTTGGTGGATCAGCAGAGGTGAAAGAAGGTGCTGGGATGAATAGGTCTCAATATACGAAATTAAAGTTAATTTAAAATTTAACAAGGTTATATTTTCATTTCAAGATCAAGAAATAACAAATATAACAGGTACTAAGTAGCCTAGCAACAAATCGAGAATGTACAATTACAGTTGTTACAGGATTTGGGCTCCGAGAGCCAGACACACAATTCTTGAGCAATTAGCCCAACATTAGCCAAATACCAGGTTTGACAAAGGGGCAGAAAACCCCAATCATGCCCAGGAGCACTTGCTCCCTATTACTCAGTTAAGCCTGCTCGAGGCACACATAAACCGATTTAAGAAAGAGCAACCCGCTCTCAAAGTTCAAGCCTATCAAAGGCCACACCAAACTCCACCTTCAAGCTGACCTCCAGGCACATGAAAACAAGGGTAAAAATACCCAACCTACTGAGGCCTACTCAGTAAAGAAGCAGGTTAATTACATGGCCTCCAAAATACCAACTTGAGAGGAGGCGAAACTGCACTCCTAATACATTTCTTTAAAACCTATTTGGCACTAGGCCGCTTATGCAAAGGCTAATCCCATACTAAAGAGGTGACTTATATAAGAAAGTAATTTATATTACATTAGGTAGGGAAGAAACGGTTGTGAAAATAAGTTCACCTCAAAGCAATAGGAGTGGGAGCTCGAGAGGGTTAAGCACTCTCTATCCCAATATGTAGTTTAAAGAGATAGAATTTATACCAAGTGTCTTTTACATTTTAGAGGAAAGTTACATGGTAAAAGGTATCGAACCTGCCCCGAGAGTTAAACTGCTGAGCTAGCAAGAAAATAAGTTATTAAAAGGCCATTACCTTATTGATGAACTGCTGCCCGACGAAAGAGGCGCTTCCCGCCCCCTGCTACATAATTTACACAATGATAGATGTTACTGAAGTGGCCCGGAGACCCAAAAATCAGCAGTTTATAAACCCTCGTGGAACATTCGAGACCTTTCATGAATGATAACACCCGCCCACGAGCTTTTATTGGTTACCGAATACAGTTACAGAGTAGGTTGGGGAAGAAAGCCCCGATTGGTCGAAAATTAATTTAAGAAATTCGGGATTGGCTAATTTCAAAACTGGCGGAACGAACGGATTAACATTGCCAACTCAAACAATGACAGAAAGAAATTTAACAAAGAGCAAACTTATGACTACAAAATTTCTTCAAAGAAAAGTTCCTTCACTTTGCACTAGGGTGCACAATTGTAGTTCTTAAGTGATGCCATTTAGAAGAGAATGTTCACACTTCTTGCTACAGAGAAAACAAATATGAATCGAAAAAGACACAGTTCAGAACACTTCAAAATTTATAGTAATGACATCTTCTGATAAACTTTAGAATTAACATGGTTGTTAGAGGTTAGAGTTCAGGTTTCCTCCAGTAGAGGAGTTTCAACTGGCGCAAAGTTTGAATTAGCGGAGCGGAGGTGTACCGCCCGGTACAATTATTATTATTATTATTATTATTTATTATTATTATTATTATTATTATTATTAATATTATTATTATTCATACACTAAAGGCTAAGCCTTGTCCCCTCTCAATCCTGCTGTTCTTTACATTTCTTTCCGGGTTTTACATGCCATCAATTCTCTCACATTCTCGAATTGTCTTCCGTGGTCTTCCTTTTCTTCTTGTACCTACTCTTCTTCCTTCAAAGACGTTTACATGAAGTCATTATGTCTCAGGATGTGACCGACAAGTTTTATCTTCCTTCTTTACATATCCTTTATCAGTCTCCTTGCTCACTGTTTCTCTTTTCACTCCTCGTCATTGTCCTCCGCATCCACATGTCAGTGTCTTCTTTCCTTGTTCAAATAGTGCAGCTCTCGCAAGCAGTACACTGCAGACAAAGAATGTTACAAAAGCATTTCTTGCTTTTAAACTCATATGGGTATTTGGTAGAATAATTATTTTATTTTGAAAAGCCTATTTAGCAAGAGCTATTCTTCTTTTGATTTCCTTGGTTCATCTATTTTCTTTAGTTATAATGCTTCCTAAGTAACATAAATTTTGCACGTGTTCTATTTTGGAATTTCATATTCTTATGCTTGTATAAACTTTCCTGCCATCTTTGCTCACAACTAAAAGTTTGGATTTCTTACTATTGATTTTAAGTTTGTAATGTTTCAATGTGTCACACAGAATACTCAACAATCCACTTAATTCCTTCTCATAGTCATATGGAAATGTCGACAGGAAATCTAATACTGTGAATTATTTTCTCATTTATCCTTATTCCTTTAAAACACATATTGCTTCTTCAATAAACAAATTGAAAAGGTATGGTGAGAGTGTACAACCCTGCCTCACTCCTTTCTTATTTCTTACCATTCTTGTACATCCATTCACCACTACATTTGTACACTGGCTCTTGTAAATTTTCCAGATAAGCCTTCTATCTTTCCAGTAATCCCTACTTCCTTCATACATTCAAACAATAATTCCCACTTTATCATATCAAAGGCTTTTCCAAGTCAATGAATGCGATAAATACCCCTCTGTTCATTTCTAACCTTCTTTCTAGTATCATTCGTAAAGCAAGGATTGATTCTGTCGTTTCCTTGCCTTGTCTAGTAATTCTTTTTCTTCTTTTCCACATTATCCATGCGTTTGGCCCTCTGAGGACCAGGTAGAACCATTATTTAGCGTTAATCCTCTTTATCATCTTATCTTCCCAAAACATCTCCATCCTTTTTTTTCTTGCTACTGGCTTTACGTCGCACCGACACACATAGGTCTTATGGCGACCATGGGATAGGATAGGACTAGGAGTTGAAAGGAAGCGACCGTGGCCATAATTAGGTTACAGCCCCAGCATTTGCGTGGTGTGGAAATGGGAAACCACTGAAAACCATCTTCAGGGCTGCCGACAGTGGAAGTCGAACCCACTATCTCCCGGATGCAAGCTCACAGGTGAGCGCTCGCAACCGCACGGCCAACTCGCCCTTTCACTATGGGCCTGTCGTCTTTCTCGTGTCCACGTGTTTTTCAAATTTTTTGTCGTCGGTTTCTTGGGCGCACACTTGTGGTTGTTGATATTTTGCCTATATGAAGTCCTTGTGATTTCCAGTGGGCCTATGTCGACTTCTGCGTGATCGTTTTGGGTGTCTACTAGCCAGCACACTTTGGTTTGTCGTGTTCCATTGACAACGAAAAAGATTTTCTTGGTCAGTCGTGAGTCATCCATTCCTGCTTACTTCCTGTAAAATTTCATACGTCTTTTGCGTGCAAGTGAAGTGAATCGCTCAGTCAATGAATAGAGTTCCTCCGGGCTCTTTCGCTTCCAAATGCCACCTCAGTAACTGTCGTTCCATTTCCTCAATGTCTCTAATCTTGATGTTTAATGATGACGTTTCAACTGCGTAGAGTGACTCTGGGAGAACAACAGTGTTGTAGTGTCGGAGTTTGGTCCTGGTGGAAAGTGATTTCTTGTTGTAAACGTTCCAGCTGATTGAGTAGGCGCGGTTTTGTTGGCTTTTCTTTCCTTTCCTTAGCCTAAGTACATAAACTGTTGTACTTGTGTGACGCTGCCATATTGTGTCCCGAGTAACACCGGGTTCGAGTTCTTGGAGTCCATGTACTGTGTTTTTCGTAAGAGATGCGGAGGCCAATTTTGACACCAATCTCATGAAGAGTCTCGATGGCGTGTCTGGCTTCCTTAGGAGTTAGGGTAATTATTGCTAGGTCGTCAGCGAATGCAAGGCATTTTATGTTTATCTGTTGAGCTTTTGTTCTCATATGGATGTTTGAATGACATTACCTAGTACTAGGCTGAACAGGAGTGGGGACAGCCCGTCCTCTTCTCTAACATTTGTTCTAATTTCAAAGGTTTCAGAGATTTCACCCATGAATTTCACTTTAGAGACTGTGTCTGTCAATGTTTGTTGAATTAACGTGGTTGTTTTGCTGTCAATGCCATATTCGTGGAGTATATTAAACAGAGCCGTATGTTTTTTATAAATCTACGAAAATGATTACTATATGGTTTGACTGGCGATATTGGAGAATCATTTTCAGGTTCCAGATCTGTTCCACGCACGATCGATACGATCGGAAGCCCGCCTGGT
This sequence comes from Anabrus simplex, assembly GCF_040414725.1. Classification (NCBI taxonomy): domain Eukaryota; kingdom Metazoa; phylum Arthropoda; class Insecta; order Orthoptera; family Tettigoniidae; genus Anabrus; species Anabrus simplex. Next base: position 15,144,969 of record NC_090268.1, on the reverse strand, counting down.
ATTCACCAATCTTGTGTTCTGTCTGGTGTTCCAATCTTGGTTTTCTTTTTGGTATTTGCTTTACTTCGCACCAACACATATATATCTTATGTCGATGATGGGATAGGAAAGGCCTAGGAATGGGAAGGAAGCGGCCGTGGCCATAATTAAGGTACAACTCTAGCATTTACCTGGTGTGGAAATGGGAAACTACGGAAAACCATCTTCAGGGCTGCCGACAGTGGGGTTCGAACCCACTATCTTCCGATTACTGGATACTGGCCGCACTTAAGCGACTGCAGCTAACGAGATCGGTGTGTTCCAATCTAGTAAGGAGGGCGCGTGAAAGTACTTTGTATGCAATTGGCAGAAGTGAGATTCATCGGTAATTATTTGGATTCGTCTTGTCGCCCTTTTCTTGTGCAGTGGGTGGATGAAAACATTTTTCCAGTCTGCAGATATGATTCCCCTTTCCCATATATTTGCAGTGATGGCTTGTAGTCAGTCGATCAGGAGTTCACATCCAATTTTGTGCATCTCGGCGATTACGCCATCTTCTCCTAGTGCTTTAATGTTTGTGAGATTTAATATGATACTTCGTACCTCATCATGTGTAGGTGGAACTGAATCTGGGTTTGGAACCGGTATGTGGAATTTCAGTTTCTCCGTAGGTGGTTGGCAGTTGTGTAACTTCTCAAAGTGCTGCTTCAGGATGTAAAAGTTGGCCTTTATGTTTGTCTCAAGTGTCCCATCAGGGTTGGTTCATGCGCCCATGAACGTATGATTTATTGGCAATTCTCACTATTTTCGGTACTTTTCTACTTGTTCGAATTTAAGTATGATGTTGCGCTTACCTCTAATTATGTTACGTTTAGTAATTTTTCGTTGATTTATAACAAGTTCCCCTTGGCGTGCACTCATGTTACAGGTCATACGATCACTGTTTGCTTATTTCTTCCTTTCGCTTCGCTAACCTACGTCATTTTTTACGTCGCCTGTTGATTGGTCACATTACCTTCACATGACTGCTTGCGTCACCGGTAACTTGTCTCCTTCTGGTACCGAGAATGTGTTCTTCCGCGTCTTTCTATTTGTTCATTGGTTATTTCTGATTTTTCCCTTGCCTTTATTATATTATTAATTGTGTGGAAATTATGGATATTCTTTGTGGACTTCTCTTTTTTCATTATTTTGTATTTTTTGGTAAGGTTTCTCATGTACTTTTTAGTAATTATTATGGTTAGTCTTGCAGCACTACTTCTTGTTGAATCTGGAATATTCTGCAGTGCTTCTTAAGGACTGCTACTCAACATGCTCCACTCCACTCTGCTCTGCACTCTGCACTCTGCACTAGACTCCGAACCTGGGCTCCGTTCCAAGGCTCGACTTGAGGACTCGGCGTGTGGACTTGGCTCCTCACTTTGCTTCGGGCAGCCCGCTAGAACTGTCAATTCGCAGCAACGTCCATGGGGCTCCTGTATAAACAAAACTATGTCAAGCCGAGTACCTTCTACTTCGCACCAGCTGGCCTGTTCAGCAATTCAACTCTATTAAATTTCATTAATGCGAGCCTGGAGTTAGCATCCTGCTTTACTTTTATGGACACTTTTAATCTACGTTTGTCAGCACGCCTGATTTAGAAGATGACATTTCCTACTGAGCTGGTTTACCTAAAAGGATTTGTATTTTACACTGCAGTGTTGGACTATTAATCTGACAGCTCAATGTTTTCATTATTGTTAATGTTATCTCCCCGGTGGAGAATTTAATGTTGCAAGTCTGCCTCAAGTTCGTTATTAAATTTCGTGTCCTTTTCAATCTATTGTTAAAGCAACCCATGTTTTTTCTATTTAGCTTCGTCATTTGATGTTTTTGAATATTCATTTACTACTATGTAAAGTTTCAATACTGGTTTGGCTTGCGCCAGCCTTTCACATTTAATGCAATATTCAGATAATTCTGAATTTCCTCAGTTTCAATTTATAATCACTATCATGTGCACGGCCGGTGGTCAGTTCGGCTCAAGGTTAGGTGTACGTCACTTGAATTTCGTATTTAATCATGGATGAAATTATTCAAATAATTTATTGTTGTTTTTTTCTGAAAGATTATAATAAATGTTGTTGTTGACTGCTGATCCTTTATCTTTCATTCCCGTAAAACTGGGAATTACTCCTTGTTCTTTCCTGGTTTTACCAAGGGTGACGGAAATAAAGAGTGGGCCGCTTGTAGTTCCTCAGTTCTTCCCTAAAGGTTCTGTAGATGTTTCGTGTGTTGTTTCGTTTGAAGTCGTCATCAATTTCTTGTTCTATTATTATTATTATTATTATTATTATTATTATTATTATTAATAATAATATTATTGCGTTCCGCCCTCTGACGAGCACGTAGACTCATTACATAGTAGTTTTCTTGTTCTTATCTTCCTTCTTATCTTCCCAAAGCTTCCTCTTCCTTTCATTTTGGGCCTTTCTTCTTTCTTGCGTCCATTCGTTTTTTAGTTTCAAATTCCTTCCTGTTGGGTTTTAAGGTACCAAATTATGTGTATTGATTTTTTGCCTGTATGTAGTCCGTATCGTTGCCAGTGGGTCAATATTGATTTCTGTGAGGTCACTTTGGATGTCTACCAAGCAGCGCATTTTTCTGTGAATCGTTCAATCAGCGAACATAGTTCTCCTGTCTTCTCTTTGACGTTAATGATGACGTCTAAGTTGCACTTCTGTGACGAAGTGTGGCTTGGGTGGAAAATGATTAAAATGTTTTCAATAATTTCACCTAAGTACTTGAAATCTTTAACTTGTGTGATATTGCCACACTTTATTGCAGTTGATGCCAATTTTGGGCCCTTGGTGTCTAATTACTGTGATGTATTCGTAAGGTATTTGGCGTCTGGTCTTGTCGCACATATGCCTTGATTTCAAATCACTGAGACAGTTCTCCCAGGAATTCCAGCTTTAAAATTGTACCAATCAAGGATTCTCTGATAATGCCTGCTAGTTTGCTTTTGACACCAAATTCTCTGACAATCTAATCTAGGGTATCTCTTTCCACCTAGTCAAAGTTTTTATTGAAGTCAATGAAAGAAACCACTAAAGTTTGGCTTTCAGCACTCTGTGGCGAATTATTGATTTCAAATTAAGGATTTGCTCAGCTCAGGAGCGGCCTTTCCGGAACCCACACTTTTATTCCCCAAGTTAATTTTCGAAAATTCCTTCAGTTCTGTTCAGAAGTATCTTGGAAAAGATTTTGTTAGCGACTGGTTGTAGCGACACGCCTCTGTAGTTGTTAACATCTTGTTTTTTCCCTTTCTTCTGAAGTGGGTGAATCAGCGCTGTTTTCCATTCGTCTGGTAACCTTTTTCCCCTGGGAGAGGAGGTGGTAGAGAGTCATCCACGGTATACCCTGCCTGTCGTAAGAGGCGACTGAAAGGGGCCCCTGGAGCTCTCAGCTTGGGAGCTTGAGTTGGTGACCATGGGACCCTGAGATGAGTCCTAGCATTGTTTCCACTTACTTGTGTCAAGCTCCTCACTTTCGTCTATCCTGTCCGACCTCCCTTGCTCAACTCTTGTTCTTTTCCGACCCCGACGGTATTAGAGCATTCGAGGCCTAGGGCGACTTTCATTAACACACCGTTCCTGGCCCTTGTCTTCCTTTGGCCGAGACCTTCAATTTTCGAAGTGTCGGATCCCTTTCATATTTCCCTCTGATTAGTGTTCTGCTGAGGATGATTGCCTAGTTGTACTTCCCCTTAAATCAGCAATCACCACCACCACCACCACCAACACCGTAACTTTTCTGTGTCCCATATTTGCTGGAAATATGGTATAGGTCGTCTAGGATTTCCAGTTCAGCCCATTTTAACATTTCTGCTGATATTGAGCCTCCTCCATTATTCTCGTTGTTGTTCTTCTTGTTGTTGTTCTTCTTCTTATCCTTATTAGTATTATGACTTCCTGTAGGATCAGGTGTCACTTGCCAGTAGTTTGGCCCCACATCAGCAACAGTGTTCCGAATGCTAAAGCATGAACAGATAAATCGAACGCCTTCAATTTTCGACGGTAAACCAGTCGCTTCTTTAAAGTTATACTTCCGTCTAATTAGATCCCCTGTTTCTGTGTGATATAAACTGTCGTCTGTTTAATTCACACATTGCATTAAAGGGAGAGGAGAGAGACAGAGAGAGAAAGAAATCGCTGCTCATTCCCCGTGGGCATTCCTCTTGTAGACATTTCCACTCTAACGTTGTGCTTCTCGTTGCCACCTGGCTGATTCTAAACAGAGAACAACTCCTAATTTAAATACGAAGAAGAAGCAGCATCAACAGCCGTTCCTTTTTCATTAATTTAATTAACTCTAGGCCTTTCCAACCAACTCTTTTGAACTTAACCGTTCATTTTATTTCTACTTCTTACTGTAAATTAGAAGGCCCTCTCGCTTTGACCACCCTGCTTTTGAACTGCCTTGGTGGTCGTCTTTCTTTGGTGAGAGAGAAATGTTTAGACTCTCGCACGGCCCTTTTGTTAGCATTGTATGGTTGGTTTATTTCCTTCTAATATCCGCAACTTCGCCAATTCAAAAGGAATTCATAAAGTGGAATATAAGTGTCAAATGCAAGTAAAGCAATCAATGCACGACTTCAGAACATGTAAGTGTGGTTACGGAAATTATATTATTTACCACTAGAGCTATTTTTACCTTAGAACTGCACACGGCCCTCGCGCGGCGTTTCAGCAAATTAAGTTTCCGGCTGGTCTGTAGCCCCTGCAACTCGACTACTTCTCCAACTTAACAGTATTGCGGGTAGCGTAGCCTTTATGATGAATGTGAAAACATCCACAGCGGAACAGGTCTACTACGAGGTGTGCATCTAAAGTACCCGTTACCCGTTTCGTAGACATCTGACTATCTCGTCCTAAGGCCGTCTTTGATTATTGCTTTCCCACCGATATATTGTTCTAAAAACGTGATGTTCGGCTGAGGATGTACAACGCAAAAGAATTGAGTAGTGCACATCTGAGTACAATTTACATTGTTACTTACGTACGCAGTGCCTTGTGCCAGTTATGCCATCAAGGTGGCCCGATTCAACCACCGCGGACTGTTTGGGTTAGCCACCCCCTATGTGTTGGGAACGCAGATGAAGTATACACTTGCGGTAACCCCTGCCTGTCGTAAGAGGTGACTAAAAGGTGCGACCAAGGGATGATGAAATTAGAACCATGAGACTACTTGAGATTAGTACCATTACGTAAGGAACACCATAGATCGACGTTACCTAGGAGTAGTACCCTTATTTGAGGAACACTGCGGGTCTGGGCGTTGCCTGTGGTTGGTACCATTGTGTTTGTTCCACTGAGGTGGGGGAGGAGTGATGACACTCGGCTGCGCGGAGAAGAGATGCGGTACGCTGCCGTCGAATGTATCGGTTTCCCCTGTGTTCAGAATGGGTCTGCGTTACCTTCGAGTATTATCACTATGTGAGGAACACCACGGGTCTGTGTTGCCTGAGAGTAGTACTATAATGCGTGATAAGCCGTGGGTCTGCATTGGCTATCACCAGGTGAGCGACACCAAGAGTACACGTGGCCTGTGATCAGCACCACTATGTGAGGAACACCACGGGAATATTGGCGCTCGTGATTAGAGCCACAATATCAGGAACACAAAGGGTCTGCGTTGCTTGTGAATAGTTCCCTTATGTGCGAATGAACATGGGTTTGTTTTATATGTGATTAGTCCCATCGTATATGAGATACCATGGGTCTATATTACCTGTGATTAGTACCATTATGAGGGGCCGGTGACCTGGATTTTGGACCTCTTTGGACAACAAATATCAGCTCAGAAAACAAGGAATTGTGAATTGGATCCACAGATTGTTTTATTCATGGCCATTTTTCACCATCATTCGTTTTATATTTTAGTCAGTGGATACATTTCTAAGTTTTAATAATCGTTTCATTTCGTTGCAGCTCTTACCATTAGAAGCCGACGACCTAGCCATTAGGCTCCTTTAGACAACAAACATAATCATCATACTCATCATCATCATCATCATACCCATCATCATCATCACCATGCTCATCATTGAATTTGTGAGAGAATGGCCTCGATTCTTCAGTGAAGATTGTCAACATGTCCATGATGCCCTGCGGAGCGGCCGATCGCCTGTTCCCACAGATGATTTGGTGTTTGAAGTTGAAGAAAACGTTCTTGAGGACTGACGGTACACACTTTCGCCACTCTCTCTGCTTTGGATAACTCTTTTTCACAGGCGGCGACTTTCTAGAACGCAGGCATTCAATAAGTGGTGCCCCGTTATGACAAGAGCCTTATTAATGGTGGCAAGTATGTAGAGGAATGGTATAAGGTGGGTAGGACCCTAAGATAATGACATGTTTTCAAAATAATGTTGAGTTTCTTTGGAAAAAAGTCGGTACTTACTTAAAAGTTGTGGTGATTATAACCAGTATTAGTGAATGATATCGCAAGGGAAAAGAAATATATAAAAGGCTACAGAAAATTATAGTCTGTTAGTTGGCTGAGTGCTACGCTTAATTCTAATTGTAATGGTACTGTGAATCTCGCGAAACTTCAGGAACAATTGTAGATTTTCGACGAAATGGATGTGCACCCGATATCTCGCCAGATTTAACACAGCCATATCCTCGTACGCTAATTTATTAGTGTATGAAGTTACCATTCACATGGGCCACTGGAGAACTAATTCTACATCGAGATTAATACTGATTCAAGAGCTTATATCATTACATGGTTCACTCGACAGAAATAACACGCGATATTATGAGATTGTATAACGCCTCAGTGCTTCCAGAACACGTAACAGGCTGATGATGTTTGATATCGGTAGGAAAGTCTACAAACAATCCCTTTCACATTCTTTTCGTGTTATACAGTCACATTCTCACCTAGTGGGTACATATTAATTTAAAGAACACTTTACCAGAAGTTGATGATAGCGATGCCAATCATTATATTTATGACAAAATGTTTTCACTCACAGCATCCTGTAGTCAAAATGACGCGGAGTTCTATTTCGCTTCAGAAAAACGATCCCACAACAGGTTACCAGTTAATGCCGTACAAGGTACTGAACTTCTGAAAGCATATTAAGTTGTAGCCGTCTCATTTTTGCGTGGAACAAATAAATTACAGTTCAAATATTTATATTAATAATTTAGTTGGATATCATAAAATATTAAAAACTGAGAATAATTTTCCTTCTTCACAGAAGGTTAACTGTTTGGCCTTTTTCAGCAAATCAGATATTAGTTCACAGTTGCTTTATATATTAAATTTTTGAGAGCCACTTAGGACGCACTATAGAATGGACAATGAATCCCTGTTGTCTTATACTTTGCCTCGTACATCTATATATTACTAATTGGACCATTTTAACTTCAAGGATGCTTCACCAAAGCAGCTGATGGACACTCTTAACAATCAGTGTACAATTCGTCTGAGATTTAATTAATTTTCAGTTGTCAACATTATTCAAGATTCCGCTCATATTTATTCTTATATAAGTGGGAAGGCTTTGGATTCTGTGATGACTGAACTCGCATAGCCAATTTTTAAGTAAACATTTAAAACGTGCAGTGTACTGGATACCTGGATTGAGAGGGTTGAAACGAGTTCGTTATCTCTCTAAGGAATTGTGTCCAGTCCGCTGACTTTGTGGATTGAGGAGGATAAGAAGACATTGTTAATGAAAACATATTTTAATGTAAATTTTTGTATCTACTGACCCTTAATACTTTGTGAGGTATAAATGCTACCCTTCCCATTGTTTCCCTTTGTGTTTACCTTATTTCAAAAGCGGTGTATGTGTCCCAATCAATAGCCAATATAGGGAGTAGTACTATCGCTAGTGAGCAGGCAGTGAATGTGACGGAGAGATGGTCAGTGGTGCTTCATGGGATTATCGTCTAATTTGAATTGTGTCGTTAATAACTTTTGTCCCTCACTGATAGCTGACTTTGTCACGATCTCTGCCTTCAAGACAGACCTGCCGTGGGCTATAATTACACTCGACACATATCCAGAAGTTGTAGATCGCTCAACTTTATCTGAACTCATGTCCTGTGTTTCATGTTAACCCGCTCGGACTTTCCCCTTTCGCAACAACAACAACAACATTAGGGAGTAAAGAGTGCTGTCTTTCTGAGCTCCAGGACGAGGGTTCGATCTCGGCTCATTCCGATACTAGTTTAAGTTGCAACAGCACGTCAGCCTCGTGCTGGTAGATTTAATGCCACGTACAAGAACTCCTGCGAGCCAAATTTCGACTCCTCGCCATCTGCGAGAACAGTAAATGTAGTTATTCGACAGGCGGTGCGGAGTCTTGGGCTGGCGTAAGTTTGTTAACATAAGGTAAAGCAGAACTATCACCGAACTACGTGAACTTTATCTACGTGTGACAAAGGGAACATTCCAGTGTTCTCCTTAGCATGTAACGGTTAGGTCGATCTGCGTTTCTTCTATTTTAATGCAGGGTTCCTCTTGCTTTCTGTTTGAAAGTAAAGGCAAAAGGGGAGTATGTAAAATACAAGGACGGACGAGTGCGTATCCTCTTTTCCCTTATTCCTGTTAAGTTTTTTCATAAGTCATGCACTAGGACTGCTTGAGTGGTTCAGCTCCACTTCAGTTTCGTTTTCGGCCTTTCCATTAACCTTCGTTTTCCGTTTCTTGTCCGTGTAGTATGAGCTGGACGTGGCTCCCGATTGAAATACGGGTAGCGAGTGTGAAAGCTGTTTAAGCTTCTAAAAGCAGAAACTGGAATTCTGCTAAATACAACCAGGCCAAAGATTTTGTAAAGACTTTGGTCTAGTTTCGACTCCAAGTCTTGTACGTACATTTAAACAATTTCTACCCGGTTGTGAATCTTCTAAGATTCTAAGCTTGTTGGTTAATTTCTTTTTGTGGAACCTCTGTTGTTGTTGTTCTCTTTTCACTAGTTGTCTATGAAGAGAAAGAAAATAAATTGCTGTAATTTTTGCTGTCAAAATTTAATCTTTGGTTCATGCTTTGTCCACTCATTTACTCCTCACGCTTCTTTACATATCTGAACCACGGAAATTCACGGAATTAATAATAATAATAATAATAATAACTAGCAAGTGTACACGTGCTTCGCTGCGGTATTCTACGTTGTACACGGATATCGAAGTAAATTACTGTACATGCAGTGAATATTTAAAAAAACGCATTTGTTTTGGCGTTATCCAGACACAGCAGGGGCAGGTTCTCATACGTTGTTTCCAATGTAAAGTGCAACTTACGGAGTTGTGATGATAATGGCAGGCTCGCTTGCCCACTGCCATTCACAATCGAATGTCCAAGTTTTCGTTATAAAGGGATGCCCCATTGCCTAATACGCGGTTACAATCGATTTGGGGAGTTTTCGTTACAATGGCAGCCCCCATTCCAACCTGCAGACAGATTACAGTTGAGCAGTTTTTTATTAGGCACCTTCCCTACTGCCAGTCAAAATTGAGATGTGCTGTTATCATTATAATGACAGGGCCCTTTTGTTAATGTCAGTCACACACAGTTGGTGAGTTTCCCTTATAATAGCAAGGCAACGGTGGCTAATGCCAGTCACATTTTAGATGAGTAAATTAGTTTATAATGGCAGGCACATTTGCCTTCTCCTAAACACAATTGGTTAGGGGATTTTTGAACAACATTGCATGCTTCCTTGACTTCTTCCAGTCAAAGTGAATTAGTAATTACAATGGTGGTCCCTCCTTACTAATGCTAGTTACTAAGGTGCTGGAGAAGGATCCCATTCCTACTGTCAGTCAAAGTCAAAGTGGAGAGTAATGATTACAATAGCAGACGCCTTCCTGCTGAGAGTCACTATCGATGTAAAATATTAATTATAGTGGCAAACACACCCTTTCTACATCGCTACAAATCGACTTCAATGAATATATATATATATATATATATATATATATATATATAGACATACGAAGTATATGCATGTTTACAATATTGCAAACCTTCATTTACAGATTAACTGCTTTAGTGTTAAAAACGTCATACTGGTCCGTATTGAAAAAAGATTTACATTCAAAATAAAGGTTAGGTTATCCACCTTTTCAATACCACTTACAATTGAAAAGGTGGATAACCTAACCTTTATTTTGAGTGTAGATTAACTGCTGCTAAACGATACATTATACCGATATACAGATTGCACAATGAGACGCCTCATTTAGAGGTCTAAATGGCTGGTCTTAATATATTTTCTCCTGTCTCATTAATTATTGGTAAAATTGAGTTAGAAACTTTGAATAGGGTGAAATTTGGGTAAGGTTTTCTCACAGTGCATTACCTTTGGGCACTAATATGGCAGCTACAAACATAGAATTTGGCTCACATACGGATACTGGATGGGCCAATCTTCGTGTATAATTAAATGATTCAGCCTTTCGTAAAAGTTGTTCGAACTACGAATTATATGTTTATAAAGAACAAAATGTACGAATAATCGAGAAATAGAGACAAATCTAACACATAAGGCATAGAGATACGACAATACGTCATAGATTGCGCCATCCATTTTGTGATACGACTTGCCGTTTTGCCGCGAAATGCTTTGAAACGAAGGTGTGCACCGACATTAAAATTGCCTCAATATTCAGATATTTTTCGGCGGTAAGAAGTAAAATATATAAAGATCTTGAAAACTTTCCGTCGATTAAAGGCTATGACTGCTAATTTTACCAAATTTCGAGTTTCTAGCTTGTCTGGCAGATTGTGCCAGAATCTTGCTTTGGGGGGTGGAGCGATTTAAAATGAGGACTTTCAGGAAACTAAAGCTAACAAATATGCAGGTGGTCATTATTACACTTGAAACGGATAACTGTACGAAAATTACACCAAAATAGTTATTGTACAGACACACGTAAGGAGTCTGCTCTACGTACAACGCCTTTTGGGCTATGTCCGCTGGAATTAGCTCGCAAAACCGAACGTTCATGTTATCCCCCTTACTAATCCTCCCATCGAAACATGCACATGAGAAGAATGTTTTAGAAATGGATTTCCATCAAGGTTGGCCGATTTCCAGTCATGTTAGTCTTGTATATATTGTGGCAGAGTAAAATCACTACTTCGTTTTCCTAAAACCCCAATTCATTCCGATAATTTGAAATTGTATGGACCTAAAACCTACCTTTGGACAGGTGGATGCTAAATATGAAGTTTGGTAGACAAATCTCCAGTAGTTTTCAAGTTATAAGAAATACGATTTACACGCACCCGCTTTTGAGTTAAGTCCGTTGGGACTTGTACTGAAAAACCGTCCTTTAATGATATCGCCCCTATTAAACCTCCTATCGAAGAAATGCACTTGAGAGACGTGTTTTAGAAATGGATTTTCATTACGGTTGATCGATTTCAAGTCAAGGTAGTCTTGTATATATTTTGGGAGAGTATAATCACTGAACCGATTCCCTATAAACCCCCAGTCCATTCCGAGATTTTGACATGTTATGAACCTAAAAGCTTACATTTGGACCGGTGGATGCTAAATAAAAAATGTGGTTGTAATATCTCTCTTACATTTCAGGTTACACGAAATACGCTTCACACGCACCCCCTCTTGACTTAAGTCTGGTGGGACTTGCACCGAGAAAGGGTCCGTTAATGATACACCCCTTATTAATACTCGTATCGAAATGATGCATATGAGAAAAAAGGATTAGAAACTGATTTTCATTCAGACAGGTTCAAACCATCACCGTCCCCAAGGCCACCCGAATGACCCTTACACACTTAGAGGTGAGAAGGTTGGTAGCGTATTCACCCCTAAAAGGGAGTTAGAGCGAACACAGAGGGGAGGGAGACCCAAAACGGTCAAGAAAAGGGCAAACGTCAACATAAAATCCCCAAAATATGAACAAAACACACACTTACCAAAGGTGGGAAGAAGCAGCTAAAGGACGTGGTCAAAACTTCGAAAAGTAACAGTGACAGTGTTTCATTGATACAGGGAAATGAAAATCCACGTCTTGTAACACAAGTGACTTTGAGTCATAGGAAAAATAGCTTCCAACAACTTAAAAGAGGAAATAAAAATTATAATGGAAATTAAAATCCTTTGAAAGCTTTTAAAATCTTCTGAATAATTTTTAGAAACCGTAAAACCTCAATTAGTTTTGGAATGTTTTAAAATGAACAATAAGTTGAAAACCAATTAAACTTTGTTAAAATAAAATAAAGTGTTGTCCCCCTGTACGTGGGGGGCGGTAGAATAACACCCACGGTATCCCCTGCTCGTCGTAAGAGGCGACTAAAAGGGGCCCCAGGGGATATGAAATTTGGAGCGTGGATTGGCGACGACGGGGCCTTTAGTTGAGTCGTGGCATTTCTTCCACTTACTTGTGCCAGGCTCCTCACTTTCACCTTCCTATCCGATCTTCCTTGGTCAACTCCTTTTCTTTTCCGACCCCGACACTATTAGGTTTCCGAGGGCTAGGGAGTATTTCATTATCATGCCGTTCGTGGCCCTTGTCTTTCTTTGGCAAATACCTTCATTTTTCGAGGTGTCAGGTCCCTTCATTTTTTCTCCTCAAGGCTAACAACCTTGAGTAGACAAACCGTCACCCGCTAGGGTGGCCACATCTACATACTCGTTGGACTCAACATGAAAGGAAGCATTAATACAAAGAATACCCCAGGTACCGGGCGAGTTGGCCGTGCGCGTAGAGGCGCGCGGCTGTGAGCTTGCATCCGGGAGATAGTAGGTTCGAATCCCACTATCGGCAGCCCTGAAGATGGTTTTCCGTGGTTTCCCATTTTCACACCAGTCAAATGCTGGGGCTGTACCTTAATTAAGGCTACGGCCGCTTCCTTCCAACTCCTAGGCCTTTCCTATCCCATCGTCGCCATAAGACCTATCTGTGTCGGTGCGACGTGAAGCCCCTAGCAAAAAAAAATACCCCAGGTGGTAACAAATCCACCCTCACTTGTGATGGGGAAAGCAGGTCATCGGATTCTGGGGAGCCTGCACCTTCATGTACTCCACCATGCAAACAACAGCAGAAAGGAAAGAGAAAAATCACCTACTTGGCTACAGTGAACATCAACTCGTTGCTAAAGACTGGTAAACTTAAACAGAGTGTAGAAGTGCTGAACAAATATAACATCAAGATTGCAGCGCTACAAGAAACACGATTCACGGACGAAGATTCATTTGAATCCCAAGGATACAGAATATACAAGGGGAAACCAAGCATCAGGGTGATGAAGACAGTCCCACATCTTGGCACTGGCTTTGCTGTTCATCATAGCATGATTGATCACATAATAGGGTTCACTTTGCCTAATGGTTGGACCTCCTCAATATCTTTGAGGTTTCTCAATAGGGCATATACCACAATTAACTTCCATGCACCCACAAACAACACAAATAGAAATGACTTGGAAATAGTTGAACAATACTGCAGAATCCTAGAAGAAGCCCTGGACAAGATCCCACAACATTATACCACCATACTGATGGGTGATTTCAATGCACAGGTAGGAAAGTAGCAAAAATATCGCATGATAGTGGGCCTCTACCTAGCCCATAAGAGGACAAAAAGGAACGGAGAGCGTCTTATAGACCTTTGTGACAAATATGGTCTTGTCCTAAAATCAACTGCCTTTAAACACCTGCCTAGGAAGGCGAAGACATGGAAGAGCCCAAATCCACTACTACGTGAATTCCAGATAGACCATGTGGCCATGGACAAAAAGCATCACAGTGAGATTCAGAATGCCAAGGTGCTAAGGGGTGCTAACTTAGATTCGGACCATTACCTATCTCTGGTATAAACCATCCTACAACCACTGAGAAGGCCACCGAATGTCGGCAGAAGGGCTAAAATACCGAAGTTCTACATCCTCCGACTGAGTGATGAAGACTGTGATTTCAAAGTCACTCCGAAAGAAAACACACAGAAGCAAGGGTGGCCCAACCTAATGAAAGCTCTACTGGACGCTGCTCAGAAGACCATGTCTGCCTCATCCAACAAAGGAAAACATCCATGGTGGAGCATGCTATAGAAGATAGACGCAGAGCCTGGGTCACGTGGAACCAATGCAAAAATGAGGCTAACTACCAGGCCTTCGTTACTCAGAGGAAAATAACTGCCAGTATAGTACGACAGGGTAAGAGGAACCATAACAAGGCTCTAATACGACAGGCGGAAGAGGACTTTAAGAGGCACAACTCAGGAGATTTCTACAGAGAACTCAGAAAACACACAACGAAGTACACAGCTCCCACCCTTCATCTTCGTGGATCTGACGGGAAACTTCAGTTCAGCAACAAGGAGTGTAGCGATACTCTTGCAGGGTATTTCAAACAGCTCCTCAATGCAGAGGAACCTAAAGAGAGACTCACATTCTCTGAGCCTATCTCCAGAAACCGAGACTTAACACCGCCAACCATTGAAGAAATAAGGGAGATTATCAAGAGCCTAAAGAACAAGGCCTCAGGTGAAGACGGTATAGTAGCGGAGATGTGGAAACATGCTGAAGAACAATCCATACAAAGCATCCATCAGATCATAGAGGATAGTTGGGAAACGGAGACCTTACCTGAGGAATGGAGCTCAGCTGTGATCCATCCTCTACACAAGAAAGGTAGTAAGATAGACCTCGACAACTACAGAGGCATCTCTCTAATATCGGTTACACACAAGATCTTTCTAAAGCCCTGCAAACCAGAGTGGTCAGTCAACTGTATTCCCAATTAGGTGAATATCAGGCCGGTTTTCGCGCAAATAGATCTTGCACAGAGCAGATACAGAACCTCATGACAATCCTGAGGTACAAGAATCGTGGCGGACACCAATGGGTAGTCATACTAGTGGACTTCCAGAAGGCATATGATTCAACAGATAGGCAGACCCTCCTCTCCACCTTATGGGAATTAGGCACGGATGAGAAGACCACCAGACTAATCCAGGCTACGCTGAAGAACACCACCTCCAAACCAAAGTTTAGAGGTGAGCTCTCAGATAGTTTCTCTATCCAAACGGAAGTTAGACAAGATTCTAGAGAAGATTATCAGCGAATGGACTGCCACATTACCTCCAGAAAGTGGACTGAAAATAGGCTACAAGAAATATAACCTCAGTGTACCTTGCCTGGCCATTGCTAACGACCTTACCTTATTAGCCAACAACATAGAAGAAGCTACTCACCAGCTACAGAGCCTCTATACCATAGCAGCTAAAACCGGCTTGAGGGTCAATATAAAGAAAACTGCGTTCATGACTAACATAAAGGGAGTCCCACTCACTATGCCACTGGAAAACACCACCATTCGTAAGGTTCCTGCAGTGAAGTACCTAGGGGAGTGGATTTCAGCAACCGAGAATGAGACATTAGCAATAGACACCAGATGCACCAAGTTGGAAAGGATCTACCATACCTGTAATAGCATCTATACACCCAAGTGTCTCTCTAAGAACCTTAAACTCCAACATTACAATTCAATAGTAAGACCGTCCGTACTGTACGCCTCTGAGTGTCTTCTGATGAACAGAAAAGGTCCACTGAGGAAGCTAGAGTTCAAGGAACGAAAAACACGAAGTGGGATTTTAGGACCAATAAGAGAAGGGGATGGTACTTACAGGATAAGACACAACAATGAGATCTATGAGCATCAAGAAGACATAGTTACATCCATGAGGAAGAGGCGATTGACTTTCTATGAGCATTTGACTCGTATGAGTACTTACAGACTTACCAGTAAGATCTTTGCCACTACAGGCAGAGGGAAAGCGTCCAAAAATAAATGGATTACCACAGTGAAGTCCGACTTAGAACAGCTGGGGATTTCAGAATAAACCATACAGGATCGCGTATTATTCCGGCAGCTGACCTTTCAAGGTGTCTTTCCAGAGTCTCTCACCAGCAGACAGAGTGCAGGCACCACCCGACCGAAGTGGACCGAGGAAAGGAAACAAGCACATAGACAGAATATGAAAGCTTTCTGGGCGAAGAAAAAATAGAATTTCCATACAAGGAGTCGAAACGAGTCCCGTGGTCCTCAGTAGGCCCAAACGACAAGAAGAAGAAGAAGAACAAAATATAATGTTGATTAAGCTGACAATTTAAATCAATTAGAGTTGGTTAAAATAAAATAAAATGCTGACCTCAATAAGAAAACAAATACAATACTAATGTGATCGGTCAGCTACCTTAAAACTAATTAAACTTAACATCTAGAAAATTATTTGCCTTAGGTTGCAGTCAAATTTAACAATTAAGTATCCCTTTTACATCAAGGCGAGCCGACGCAAGGATAGTATTTACACCAGACAATAACACAAATACCCTTCAAAAAATTACAACACCGAGAAAAATAGATGGCAAAATAAAATTTAAGATCACATCACCCTTAGTCCACACGAAAATCAAAACATATCCACATAAAGGAAGGCACAATTAAGTCTCCCGGACCGATCAAAATCCAAGTAATCCCAACAATCGAATCAACAACACGTTGCTAAGACAACGCAACAAACAGCATGTCCGCCAAGACGGAACGACACAGAACCAGCCCAGAATAATAAATGGTAAATGCCAAAATAAGCTGGAGAAAACAAGGAATAGCTGGAGAGTGTTTCCAAGTTTCTCGGGAAATAAGAAAATGGAACCAGCAGTTACAAGATTTATTATGTTAATAATGTAAAGATAACAACAAAAACTAGAGGACGTTAACAATGATTAGTGATTGAATATTATATTAAGCGCATGGCCTAGAGCAAAAAGTAGCCACCGGCTGTGCGTATAAAAATGCTAATATAAGTAAGACTGTTGTCTTACGACACCTGAGAAATTCAGAATATCTGAGTGATTACATTAATTTGAAGGC
Source organism: Anabrus simplex (assembly GCF_040414725.1). Classification (NCBI taxonomy): domain Eukaryota; kingdom Metazoa; phylum Arthropoda; class Insecta; order Orthoptera; family Tettigoniidae; genus Anabrus; species Anabrus simplex. The sequence goes on along the minus strand of NC_090268.1, from coordinate 15,128,084 downwards.
TTGTCAAAACCAGACCGATAATTAAAGCTCAATAACTTGAATAATTAGATAAATATGAAAGTTATCAAAAGAATAACAAAGTTGAATGTACGAAATTTCGATAACAAAAGTTTACACAGTAAAGTTACAATTTGGATCAGAAAATCTTAAGTTGAATCTTGCAGCACTCAATTCTCCGCCAGGGAGTAAAAAGTTCAAAGAAAATTGAAAAATACCTTAGTCCAGCAACTTCATTATCCGGTAGTGAGCTGCAATTAATACCCTTCAAAGACGAACCAGCTGACATATAGAATAAATGTGTCCTTGCCAAGTATTAGACACGACTGGTTAAAATAATCAATAAAATCTCAGTAGATTAGCGCTCATGTCATGTCTGAAGTGAAAAATACAAAGGCCACATCGAGTGCAGCTACGCTGATTGACGAGTCATACTGTAGCGCTCAGCACATGAGCGAAGGGCGCGCTGATTGACGAGTCATACTGTAGCGAAGGGCGAGGTGATTGACCTCGAGCAGAATGGAGTGAAGTACATGTTGACGAGAAGCCGCTATTCCAAATGCGTGCGAACAAGTATGTAGCCAAAATGAAAGTGCAGCATAGGAGCTGCCGTAGAGTAGTAGCCGCGATTCCGGCAAGAAGGCAGCATTCCTGTAGACGTGATCCAGGTAGACCTTAAATAGCGCTGTAGAAAGTTCCAGATAGGAGGCAATATAGTGCTGTAAAACTAACGGAAATAATTACAAACCTGTACATGAACATCTTAACAAAAAATACAAAAAGTGAGGAAAAGGGACCCCAGAAAGAATATTTTAAAAATGTCCAATAAATTAATACAACAAAGACTAAAGGCAAATAACAGAAATGACCAATGAAAAAATAGAAAAGCGCGGAAGACTACATTCTCGGTACGAATCAAAAAGAAAGTTGTCTGTGACGCAAACAGTCATGTCGAGGTGATGCACCCAATCAACAACCAAGAAAGAATGACGTAAGGCAGCGAAGAAAAGAAAGAAAATATGCAAGCAGTGTTCGCATGACCTGTGACATGATTGCACGTCGAAGGGAACTTCTAATAAATTAACGAAAAGTAACCAGACCGAAACAATTAAGGTAAGAGCAACATATAACATAAATTCAGACAAATAGGAGAGGCACCGAAAATAGCGAAAATTACCTACGAATCGTACGTTCATGAACGCATGAACCATAAGTAGAACAGAATAAGATAAAATTAACCCAAAAGACCAACAAAAATAATTTACAAATGTTAGCCACAATTAAACAGCTCCTTGCGCGGGGTCCCGATTCAAAGAGAATTCTAGGAATATTTGCGGGCAAAAATCATAGTAGAACTAAAAAATAATTTTGAAAAACTGTCCACACCGCACTTTTCTCTTAAAACACCAAGATGAAACTTATTTTTTCGAACCCGTGGTAATCTAACGAAAGTGCAGTCATTATACAAGTCGAAGATTATTATTATTATTATTATTATTATTATTATTATTATTATTATTATTGTACCGGGCGGTACACCTCCACACCGTTTATTTAAAAGTTGCGCCAGTTGAAACTCCTCTTCTGGAGGAAGTCTGAACTTTATCTACGGTCTTAATTTCCAAATTTCTCAGAAGATGTCACTACCTGGAAATTTTTGAGTTTGTGAACTGTGTCATTTTCGACGTACTTTTGTCTTGCTTGTATTAAGAAGTGTGAACTTTCTCTTCTAGAGGACACTACTGAAGATCAACAATAGTGCACCCTAGTGCGGAGTCAAAGAACTATTTTGTTGGAGAAAATTTAATTTCAGGAGTTTGTTCTTTGTTAAATTTCTTTCTGTCATTGTTTAAGTTGGCAATATTTACCCCTTTCTTCCCCTTGTTTTGAATGTATCCAATCACGAATTTTTTCAATTAATATCTGACCAATCTGGTGTATCTTTCCCCAACTTGAATCTGTTGCGGGGTCCTACCCAATAAAATCTTTGTGGGAGGGTGTTTTCTTTCCCCTAACGCCTAGAACTTTCTGCGAGAGTACTTAAACTGCTGATTTTAGGGTCTCCGGGCCACTTCTGTTCCATCTTTCAGTGTATTAAGTACATAGCAGGAGGCGGGAAGCGCCTCTTTCCTCGGCAGCGGTCAACAATAAGGTAATGGCCGATTAATAAATTCTTTCTTTGCTAGCTCAGCAGTTTAACTTTCGGGGCGGGTTCTAAGCGTTCCCCTATGTAACCTTTCCCTAAAATGTAACTTCTCTTTTCTTCTATTCTCTTGTAAAGCGACATACTGGGATAGAGAGTGCTAACCCTCTCGAGCTCCCACTCACATTGTCTTGAGGTGAACTTATTTTCTCAATCAATTCTTCCGTAATGTAATGTAAATATTTCTTTTTTAAGTCACCTCTGTAGTATGGGATTAGCCCTTGCATCAGTGGCCTAAGAGCCAAAATAGGTCTTAAAGACAAAGTGTATTAGGAGTGCAAGTTCGCCTCCTCTCAAATTGTTACCTTAGAGGTCATTTAATTAACCCTTTTTTTTATTTCCTAGACCTCAGTAGATTGGGTATTTTACCCCTGTGTTTAGGTCCGTTGAGGACAACTTGAAGGTTGAGTTTGGTGTGGCCTGGGAGAAGGCTTAAATTTGAGAGCGTGTGGCTCTTTTAAAAATCAATTGTGGTATGCCTCGTGGAGGCTTATCGGTGTAATTTGGAGCAAGGGCTCCGAGGTATGAATGGGGTTTTCTGCCCCTCTGTTGAAACTTGTGTTTTGGAGGTAAAACTGGGCTGATTGCCCAAGCATTGTGTTTTCGGGGCTCGAAGCCCAAATTATGTGAATATTGTGACTCCCCTTTGATTTGCTACTTTGTACCTGCCATACTTGTTATTTCTTTGTTTTTGAAAAGAAAATATAACCTTGTTAAATTTTAAAATTAATTTCACTTTAGTAGCTTGAGACCCCTTCACCACCCAGCACCTTCTTTCATGCATAACTACCACCAAAACACGGTAACAAGTGGTAGCAGAGCGTGGTTGAATGGGTCTCAATTTAGCCCCTTTTGACGGCTAAATATTGTTTGTTCCGAACTCTAACTATTTTCCCAGTTGCTGGAATTTTTTGAGTTTATCAAAATTGGTCTGTCATCATGCCCGGCCCTCGCGATGTTCTCCTTCTTAACTATTTGCGTAAGGAGGAGTTGATCTATGAATTAACTATCAGAAATGTGCAATCTGGAGGCACGGTTGCAATAGACACTAACAAACTTAGAGAGTCCCTTGATTTGCCCATTTCTATCCCCAATTTGGGAGAGAAAGAAATTGACGACTCTCTTTCCACGATCACGGAGAATATTACTGGGCTAGCATCGGTCGTTAGTTTTTTTGATGAAAATGATCCGTCTCCAAATCAAATTAAGCGTGTGCAAGGCAGGCTATATCATTTTTCAAATAGAGTTAATGATCTGTTGTCTCTAAAACTGAATGATGTTCAGAGGAAGGAAGCTAGTACGCTCCTGGAAAATATTTCCGAATTATCTAGTAAGGTCACTCAATTGTTAACTGGGGAAGTTCCTCCCAAATCTGATCAACCCATCATAGTAAATGCAGGTAGTGAGGAAGCGCCTCCCAAGGGAGAAGTTAATAGAATAACCGTTGCTGCTCAAACTATCCCTGCCCCATTGGACAACGAGTCTGAACGCCGTGCATCGCTGAGTAACATCCGTTCTGAATTAACTTCCTTGCCATTGAAACCTTTACCTACTATGTCACCCGGGTTTAGTAGCTTGCCTCATCCATTGGCAATGTTGCTCAGAGGTATATCTAAGTTTTCCGTTAATACCACCAGTGACGTAATTTCATTTTTAAGATTTCTAGTGGAATTCCAGGATCATGCCCTTGTTTTTTCTCTTTCTCCATGTCAAATCTTGCAAATTATCTATCCGTATGCTATTGGTATTCTCTCTGATAAAATCGTAAGAGCCATTGCCGAGCAATCATCTATTGAGGATTTCCATGCCCATTTGCTAGCTAACTTCATCCCTGCTAGGGCCAGGTCCTCCCTTATTCAGAAGTACTATTATCGTGTACAGCGCTTGGATGAAAACTTGGCTGATTTCATACAGGACATTAAGTTTTATACTAGGGTGTTTGCCCTTCATTTTCCTGAAGATCAGATTGTACAGGCTATTGTAGAGGGAATTTCACCTCCCTATAGGTCATATTTGTGTTTCGCGGCGTGCCCGCAAACTTTCTCGGAACTTGAAGCATTGGCCGTCTCAGCGGAAGGAGTTAGATACGCCGATTCTTTGCGTGTCGCGAAAGAACCCCCGCCTTCAATTAGTAATACTCGGCCTCCACCTCGCCGATCAGTCACCCCCCGTAAATGTTATGCTTGCGGGTCGCCTGACCATCTGCGCAATAAGTGTCCTCTGATCAAAACTAGTAGGGCAAATAATGGAGCTGGTTCATCACAAGGCTGTTTTAAATGTGGGGCTTTCTCACATATCGCAAAGAATTGTCCCAATTCGAATAGCACCCCCTCCTGCTCAACTTCTGGTGTAACTTCCAACAACAATCAAAAGTGACTAGTGGCTGCGGCTGAGTCAACTAATTCTGCTTCCCAAGGCTCAGCCCCTGGCAAAAAGGTCGAGAATTCAGGGAACGATAAGTCTTCGAATACATCTTTTGAATGCCCCAAGGAGTGCCTTAGGATTGCGGCGGATACCCCCGCACCTGTTCCTTTTCTTAAGATTGAGTTAAATAACGAGCCTATAACAGCTCTCTTAGATTCAGGCAGTGTTTGTTCGATTATTTCGGCTGAATGGTATTCTAAATTGAAAGCTGTTTGTAAACTACCTGACTACGTCTCATCTCCTATTCAATATGTTTCGGCTAATTCTTCTCCATTAGAAATTCTAGGTTCCGTACTGGTCAAAATTCGTATTTTTAAATTTACATGGAAAATTAAATTGTTTGTGGCTAAGTACCTGTCTTGCCCCATCATACTGGGAGCGGACTTTATTTCTCACACTGGTCTTGTGCTCGATCTTCAGAGTAAGTCGTGCACATTCAAATTTGCGTCCAATTGTAAAATCCCCTTGTTAAAGTGTAATTCTGTGTCATGTTCATCTATTTCGCCTACCCAGGATGAGATGTTGTTAGACCTTAGACATCTACCTGAGGAGCAGGCTGATAGTATTCGTAAATTATGTCAGTCATTTCCAGAGGTGTTCTCTGATACTCTTGGTGTTACTGACCTTATTGAATACAAAATTGAGGTCACGGATTCGATTCCTGTCCGTTTTCCACCTTATAGGCTATCTCCACCTAAAATGAAGGCTCTGAAAGAAATTATCGATCAGATGTTGAAGGATGGTATTATTAGGCCCTCTAAGTCGGCGTATTCATCGCCCATTTTTCTAGTCCCGAAACCCCAAGGAGGCTTCAGGCCTGTCATTGATTACAGGGCTCTCAATCGGAAGGTGGTGTTGCAATCTGTGCCCCTTCCTGACCTTCATTCTTGCTTTTCATGGTTTCATAAGGCCAAGTTCTTCACTATCTTGGACTTGAATCAGGCCTATAATCAAATTCCCCTTGCCGAAGAGTCTAAACACCTTACAGCGTTTGCCACGGACTGGAATTTATACGAATACAACCGCGTGCCTTTCGGGCTCCCCACGGGGGCAGCTGTGCTCACTAGGCTACTAGATAGGGTCTTCTCCGACATCAAATTCGAGTACTTATGTCACTACTTAGATGATGTCGTCGTATTTTCAGAGACCTTTGAAGAACATCTAGATCATTTGCGAGAAGTTCTCGATCGCCTTCGTAAGGCTGGGTTAACTGTTAAGTTGTCCAAGGTTGTCTTTGCTAAGCCCTCTATGTCATTCCTAGGGCATATTGTGTCACCCGATGGTGTAGCAGTCGATCATTCTAGAACACAGGCCATCCGTGATTTTAAACCTCCCAAGGACATTAAAGCTATCGCCAGGTTCATTGGTATGGTGAATATCTTCAGAAAGTTCATTCCTAACTTTGCTAATAGAGCGGCGCCCTTAAACCTTCTTCGTAGGAAAGGCATCAAATTCGAGTGGGGACCTTCTCAACAAGCCGCTTTTGAAGATCTTAAATTAGCGCTTTGTAATGCCCCTGTCCTTGCTATGCCTGATTTCTCGAAGAAATTCATCGTCCAAACCGACGCGTTGTCGTCAGTAGTAGCTGCAGTCCTTCTTCAAGAGACTGAACTAGGGAGGCGACCTATCGCCTATGCCTCTAGGACTCTATCGGCTCAAGAAGCCAAGTATTCCATCTATGAGCTCGAAGGGTTGGCAGTCTTATTTGCCTTAGAAAAGTTCCGTCTCTATCTGGAACATGTCAAATTCGACCTGGAGACAGATAATCAAGCATTAAGCTGGGTCTTAGGTAGGCCGCGTCGTACTGGTCGTATAGCCCGCTGGGCTATTCGTATTTCCGCCTTCCAGTTTGATGTTAGACATATCAGAGGCACCGAAAATGTTGTTGCTGATGGACTCAGCCGTATGTTTCATAACGACGTCGAGACCCACGAACCTTTCGACAGTTCATCACCTCCCGAGTCCATGCTATCTGAGGTTAATGCCATCCTAACAGATGCTCCCATGCTTTTTAGGGATATCGAGAAATACCAACGTGAAGATCCGACGCTGGCTCCGATAATGGAAACACTTTCTTCTGGGGAACATGTTGTCCCTTATGTTCTGAGGAATGGTGTTTTATGTTGCCCTTCGAGGCATGACAAGATGATGAAAGTTGTTGTTCCAGCGGTTCTTGTACCTATGATCTTCAAGTATTATCATGAGACCCCATTAGGAGGGCATCTTGGTATCTTTAAAACTCGTGAAAAGATTCGTGATATGTTCATCTGGAAGGGTATGGACGGTGAAATCCGTGAATTAGTAAAGGCATGTAAATCCTGTTTGCTTAGTAAACCGACCATGTCCACTAAGGTAGGTCTTTTGTCTTCTCATCAAGCGTCGCGCCCCATGGAGCGCCTGTATATTGATTATGTGGGACCCTTCCCCCAGTCAAAGGGGAATGCCAACAAGTTCATCTTTGTATGTGTAGATGGTTTTACCAGATTTTCTTGGTTATTTCCGACTAAGCTGGCTACCGCTCAGTCTACCATTACCTGCTTAAATTCTATTTTTGCTTCTTTTGGTCCGTCTCAATATATTGTATCTGATAATGCTAAGGCTTTTACATCTAATTTATTTCGTAAATTCTGTTTTGACTTATCAATCTCTCATGTAACTACTTCTGCTTATTACCCTCAACCATCTCTGGCTGAAAGGGTTAACCGTAATCTCAGGTCAGCACTTATTGCCTATCATCATGAAGATCATTCCAGGTGGGACACGTCCCTGCATTGGATAGCTTTTGCTTTGAATTCGGCGGTTCATGAATCTCACAAGTTTACTCCAGCTTCTTTGATGTTCAAGTTTGTTCCCAACTCGCCGCTCTCTAACCTCTGGTCTCTGAATGACATTCTACCCGAGACAATAGATCCGGATAACATTAAAGATCTTTGGAAGAAGGCTAAAGCCAATCTTAAAGTGTCTCATGAAAAGGTTAGGGAAAGGTATGATCGTGGACGGAGACCCACCCCTTTGAAGGTAGGTGACCAGGTTATGGTCAAAAATTTTGTTCCCGCGGGCAAGCTTGCCCCCAGATTTCATGGGCCTTGTATCATTCTCGATTTTCTTACGCCGGTTACCTTATTGTTAAGTAATCCAGCCACCGAGAGGATATTTAGGGTTCACCTGTCACAGGTGAAACCGGTGTAAATTTTCTGTCAACTTGCTTCAATTATTATTATTATTATTATTATTATTATTATTATTATTATTATTATTATTATTATTATTATTATTATTATTATTATTATTATTATTATTATTATTCCGGATATAGATCACTTTTGAAACACATAACCAAAATCATTCCTTGGAATTTTTCTTAGTAGAGTTCTTCTGAAGGTAGAATTCCCATGAATAATGAAAAGATGGAACTTACACTTTTGAATCCATCGGCAACGGAGCAACGCTCAGGCCATATAGTGTTACCTTTCACAACTAGCCCAAAAAGAGAAGGAAATGCAGATTAACTGCTCATCGCACACATGCCAACTACCACGTTAAAGAGCTCCAAATTCCCACAGAAGCCTGGTTTTATCCTGGGCCAAAAGCAGCCATCACACCCTTCTCTCATAGCGGTTCAACTCACACTGTTGGGGTCCGAAGCCAGGAAGCGTGGTTTACCCTTGCTGTTGCCACCACGCCCCCAGAATCCCTCAGGTGGTCTGGAAAGTTCAAAGGTTAGTCACCAGGGCAGAGCACTTCATAGACCGAGTAGATATGATTAACAAATTCGAACGAAGATGGCGAGATATTGCACATTAAATGTGATACGACTATGTTCATGGCCAAATTTCGTTGATAAGAATTTCTAATGGTGAAGATACCAGTCCGAACGGTTTTCTGGGGAGTTTCGATACACCAAATACTGTTGCGAGGTAGATTCCATTAAGTTTGGTTGTGCATATTTGGTGGGTGTGCAAAATCACAGTTTCGGATTCGTATTAAGCCTCAGTCAGTTCAGGGATTTAGACATAATATTGGTCCCAAAACCTACTGAAGGTCAGGAGAATTCTAAATATGAAGTTTGGTAGAAATATATGCAGTAGTCTTCAAGTAATAGACAAACAGACGAATAAACAGACTGCCATCAAAGCTAAAATATGTGCAGGTGGTCATTATTACACTTGAAACAGAGAAGTGCACGGAAATTTCGTCAAAATAGTCAATGTACAGGCACAAGGTCGCTAGAATTTTATTTACATAGATAATAATAATACTAAAAATAATAATAAGAAGAACAAGAATAATAATAAGAATATTTTGTACTAGGGGTACACCTTCCCCGCGCCTTCTCTGTGGCCATCTATGGCAGTGACAAAGAACTTCTAAGTCTCTAAAACGCTCTTCTCCGATGGTTAGATGGCTCTCTATGGATCTCTGGTGGGCTAAGTACCACTCTAATGCCAGATAAAATTAATTTCTCGTAGCTGGTAATCCTTTCTTGTGGTTATTTTTAATTTTATGTGGCGAAGTTGTCAACACTTCGCCTGGTTCCTCCTCTATGTTATCTGCCTAGCATATGCCTGTAACTAAGTTCTCTAGCGAATCAAACCCGGGGTGAGTGTGTGAGTGTATGGAAATTTAGCCTATCACTGGTTTGGATTTTAATTTAATCTGGAACTTTCCCCTGCGTGGCTATTTAAAGACAGCCTTTAGGTCTGTCTTTTCTGATTTGCTTTGGTTATTGAGAGTGCGACTTGATGGAGGTTAGAGTGGCCCCGGAGGCTTTGCGCGACGGCTTGGCGCTAACAGGTAATGGCATGTGACTGAGCTAGCGTGTGTTTCAGAGGAAGATTTCAGCAGTTTTCTTAAAATCTGATATTCCATCTTTTCATTTTTCGATTAAATGAAGGACCTCCTGCGCTGTCTTCGGACTCAATTTATATTCCCTATTGCAAAAATATTTAATGTAAGGGAGCACGACCTTCTTCTTTTGAGCTTAGTCTCTAAAGTTTTTCAACGCCTAAATTTTGGAAATTTGTCTCGGCCTTTTAACGTTCCCCTTCAGTCACCCTTTTTAGCACATGCTTAGCCTCTGTGTCATTGGGCCTTAAGCTCATTTAGGTTCTTGTCTTCTCCCGAATGCGCGTTAAGGTGTGCTGGTGTGTGGCCTCCTTGCCTTTTGTTAATGGCCTGTTTGGTGTAACTTTTCTTTTCCTTCTTAAGGCCTTGCAACATGGGTAATTATTGCCCTATATTTTCTTTATGGTTCACCGGGTAACCGTGTCTACGTTTAGGCTCCCTTGAGGAATAATACTTAAACTGATTGTGAAACTTTGTAATAGAATAAGCCCACCATGGGGCAACCTGTGTATGAACACTATGAAGTGGGGACACCCTAGGGGTCACCACTGTAATCAAGATTGTAAATGGCAACTGATTGCTTGACTGAGGCTAGTCTCTATGTATACTGGACCTCAGACTCTATAACATTGTTGGTATTCGGAGCAGCTATGCTCTTTCATATGTAGGTTAACGACTGGGTGTTTATCCCAAGTAACTTCTAAGTCCAACGCATTTTTGGATCTGATGAGCTTGTTATTTAACTGAAAATCCTCAGGTAAAATTTCAACTGTTTCTTGTTATGTCATTTACATTAAATTACTCTCTCTGAATTTTATGGAAGGAAGGAAATAAAGTTTCCAATTTTGTTAAAGTATTTGTTTGCTCTAAGTGTTCCCCTGTCGAGCCACCCACCCCAGGCGCTTCCTGTTTGTCTGTAAGCCACAAAATTCCGTTAATAAATAATAATAATAATAATAATAATAATAATAATAATAATAATAATAATAATAATAATAATAATAATAATAATAAAATAATAATAATAATAATAATATAATAATAATAATAATAATAATAATAATAATAATAATAATAATAATAATAATAATAATAATAATAATAATAATAATAATAATAATAATACTTCATTCAACTGCCGTGTAGAAGAATGCAGAGAGACTGGAAATCTTTGGGTTGACCTATCAGTTAGTTTTAATTAATGATTTCGGGTAAATACCAAATGAATCAACACAGTTCTTTTGCATTCGGATATCGCACAACATGGATTGTAGAATGTAAGCTAGCGGGCGAGTTGGCCGTGCGCGTAGAGGCGCGCGGCTGTGAGCTTGCATCCGGGAGATAGCAGGTTGGAATCACACTATCGGCAACCCTGAGGATGGTTTTCCGTGGTTTCCCATTTTCACACCAGGCAAATGCTGGGGCTGTACCTTAATTAAGGCCACGGCCGCTTCCTTCCAACTCCTAGGCCTTTCCTATCCCATCGCCGCCATAAGACCTATCTGTGTCGGTGTAACGTAAAGCCCCTAGCAAAAAAAAAAAAAAAAAAGAATGTAAGCTTTCCCCGTCTTCAACTGCATCTGGAACCGCAATATTGGGATCCAGAATCCGAAAGACTGGTGTCTATGTTTAAGGGCCATCCAGAAGGAGGCTGTAAAATGAAAACCTATACCGTTATTTCAAAAATACTGCCCAGAAATGTTGAGGCACTTGTTGCACTGCGACACAAGGCAGTGAATGGCCATTTCGTAAAATTCCTGGGGCTGCGTTGTGAACCAGTTCCAAACGTACTCCTTGACGTCGGTGTCCGAGGTAAATAGCTTGCCTCTCAGAGCCTTCTTTAGTTCACCTTGGATATTTTGGGTTGCTGCGACCCTGAATGCTTCCACTGGAGACTTTGTCGTTTTCATTTGGGTTCGAAGTGATGACACAATGTCTCGTCTCCAGCGGCCACTCGTGACTAGAACTCATGCCCTTCCTTGGTACAGCGCAGCAGATGTTCAAGAGAGAGTTCCATTCGGCATGCTTCCTGTGCTGGTTGAACACTGTGAGGCACCCATTGGGTGCACATTTAGCAAAATTTCAATGATGACGTCAACACTCCCGACGCTCACTCCGACCTCTGCGGCAATGGCTGCTACCGTAATTCGCCGGTCTTGCAGAATGAGGGCATCGACCTGCTGGAGAATGGCATGGCGTTGCAGACCGTACATCATCGGCCAACGACATTCGTCCTTCCCCGAATCGCTTCTGCCACGCCTTGACACTTGCAACGGACGTGCCATTGTGCCATTCTTCTGCTGTCAGTAAACGCTCTACACTCCTTTGCTCTTCTTTCGAAGCCCGCATTTCACTGTTGTCAGCACGACTGGGTGCAGTAGACGACCACCAAGACCCACTAACGGCGAGAACCTCAGCATTCTTACAGGGACCGCACCTTCTTTCGCAGGCAATACTTTCAGCGGTATCATTTTATAGCCTCCAGCTGCTTTCTCTTTGAATGGCCCTCATACATTATACCGAATGTATCTCTTCCAGGTCCTTAATTCATTTCTTTCCCATGGCGGCACACTAGAGGGCACTGCTTAATATTTTAACGCAACCTCTAACAAAATTTAGACACCGTTGCTACAGTCGGTACATATCCTCAGACACTCCGGGCACTAAAAGCCATAGCATAAATAAAATAACTGTCGATATTTCACAAATTAACAAAACTTTCCCAGAAGCACTTTTACTATTTCACACTGACTTGGTAATTCACTTCTATATTCTATCATATTCTTCGTACATCAGTTTTATGTGTCCTACAGTGAACGGAATATTCCCAACTTTCTTTCACGTACCTAAATACATACAATTTTACAATTTTACTGCCGACAGGAGTGTGTGTATTATGAAAAATAAATAATCAAACATTTCAGAGAAGTGGTTCAGTATTGAAGGCAAAATAATATTAATTAAAATCCTCAGGCTAAACACATCATCATACATAGAAATGGTAATTTGTTTGGTATTTAACAATATACATGAATACCAATATCTCAATTTTCTATTCAATATAATTAAGATAAAAAATATATGAAAATTGAAATTTATTGTGTAATACGCGAAGGAAGAGATAGATATCATCATTTTAGTCGAGTACTACGTCCGACTCCTCGGCTCAAGGGTCAGCGAAGTGTTCTTTGGTTCAGAAGACTCCGGGTTTGAGCCATGCGGGTCGGGGATTTTAATTGCGCATACCTAATTGCTCTAGTTCGGGACTCGGTGTCTGCGTTCGTCTTAATACACATCTTCAGTTATATAAACCCCCTGTGGGTGGCGGATGTAGATACGGATGCGGATACACCCACCGTATCCCCTGTCCGTCGTAAGAGGCACTGAAAGAGTCGACCAAGGGATGATTGAAATAGAACCATGAGACTGCTTGTGTTTAGTACCACTATATACGGAAAACCGCCGGCTTTCGTTCCATCGTGAGAAATACCATAGGTCTGCGTTGCCTGTTCATATTACATTACCTGTGACTAGTACCTCAATGTGTAGAACACCGTGAGTCTACGGTGTTCATGTTTAGTACCGTTATATGAGAAATAACATGGTTCTCCTTTACTAGCGACTAGCTGTTACCCACGGCGTCGCTAGCGAGGATTTCGTAAGTTGACACAAATTTATCGCTGCTCGGTACTGCACTAAGACATTATCTGAAAATCCCTAAAATATAAAAACTTGCCGAAAAATTGCATTTCATTTAAGGCAGAACCTCTTTGTAAACCACGTTTGTGGCATTGTCTTTTGGGGGCTAAGATGACCAGGCTATTGGCAGAGCTAAATCTTGAACATGCGACATGGAACCATACATATGAGAAACAGTCCTCGTTTAAGTCGAAAAAAAAAGAAGGGCTTCTTATTTCAAAAGGAGATTCCAAATACCAATTTTCACGTCTGTAACATCTTAGTTTTTGAGATGTAAATATCCTCATAAATAGAATGAAACCCCTTCTTCACTTATTTTCGATCTCCAGCTTAAATTGATTTTCCGAAAACAAAAATACTTGTTTCTATATTTTTAAAGGAGATTCCAAATACCAGTTTTCACGTCTGTAACATGTTAAGTTTATGAGATATAATGATTTTAAAAACTGCCCCACTCCTTGGCTGAGTGGTCAGCGTTGAGGCTTTCGGTTAATAGGGTTCTGGGTTCGATTCCGGGCTGAGTCGTATGATTAATTCTTCTGGCTCGGGGACAGGTTGTTTGTGTTTGTCCCAACACTCTCCTCTTCATATTCACTCAACACACCACTTTAACAACCACAACAGGAACACGCAATAGTAATTTCATCCCTACACATAGGGTTGGCGTCAGAAAGGGCATCCAGCCGTAAAATATGGTCAAATCCGCTTTTGCCGCACAGTTCGCACCTACGATCACACAGCAGTGGGAAAAGCGGTAGAAGGAGAAGATACTCATTTTAAAAATTCACCCGATTCTTTTATTATTTCACCCCCTTAAGTGGATTTTCAAAAAAGTGTGTTCATTTATATTTAAAGGAGATTCCAAGTACCAGTTTTTACGTCTGTAACATCTTCAGATTCTGTGATATATGTATCCTCAAATAATTACTCAAATCCTTCCTCACTTCTTTTTCTCCTCCCCTCATCACCCCTTAAGTGGATTTTCTGAAAATAAAAATTTGTGTTCTTTTACTTTTAAAGGAGATTCTAAATACCAGTTATCATGTCTGTAACATATCTATACTAATATTATAAAGAGGAAAAAATTTGTTTGTTTGTAACGAATAGACTCAAAAACTACTGAACCGATCTTAAAAATTACTTCACCTATAGAAAGCTACATTGCCAGTGAGTAGCATGGGCTGTATTTTATTTTCAAAATAATTCGAGGTGGGGGGCACGGGGGGGAGATATAAAAATAATAGGCTAATATAGGCAAAATATCGAATTTGTCGTATAAGGACGAGACAAAGGTCTATTTAATCCTCTTGACGCAAAGAACAAAACTCGGTAAGCCCTACGGGCCCGAAAACCACATTTTAAGACCCTAAAACCAACCGTTACCGAGATATTGGCACCATAATACCCCTGCTCTAGGAATCGTATGTAATGAACTGCCGTAACCATGGCAACGTCAGCTCCAGGATTCTACAGCAGCGAGATTATGCATGTACGTTTGGGCAAAGCTGCCAACCAAAATTGATACACGTATAACTTACTATCTGGAAAAAATTAAACTGTTGTGTAAGACGCTCATAGCACTCCTTTGGGCGGCAATGAAATGGGAGTGAAGTATAAAAATAATAGCCCCGGAGATCTCAGCAGTACAGCGACAGGCCTCCGTTCCCACGTACTGGCTTAGGTTTCAGCATTTTGCGGAGTCTGTTACCTATAGTTTAAAGTATTTTCGATCAAATCATGGAGTAGGATCACTGATGTTATTAGTGCCGATATTTTGGTCCACTTTTACGATCATTGTAACCATGAAACCTATATACTGTACACAATTGTCAAGATGGTGCGCCCATGACTTGAAAACATTTCTCAACATTTATACTCAGATTCATAACTGTATATGATGGGCGACATGAGTGGCAGCAAGCCCTGGGAATCATAATTCTCGATAATAATAATAGTTTATTGTATGCATCGCGGATTTCCTTGATCATTTGTAACAGTTACGAAATGTCGGATCAAACAAATACATTCTATAATATTTATATTTGTGGTACTATCTAGGGGAAGTATACTTACACTAAACCTGCAGGTTTGTGAAGGGAGCAGGTATATCTAGGTGGGAATGAAAGAAAAACATGGTAGCAAAAGATCTTAAAGGTCGACGCCAGATAGGAACTAATATTTAGAGTTCCCCATGAAGGAAAGAAGAAGCAGATACACTATAATTCCAAACATGACTAATAATTTCTACGTACTTAAGTAAATACACCAGTGATATAAATATCCATTGAAGTCAGTCACACCGATAGTATGAGTAACTAAACCCAGCTTCTGATAACCCGTACGAAGAACGGGTACTTTTGCTAGTCTACAATAAATCACAAAAGCATAACATGTTAGACATGAAAACTGATATTTGGAATCCCCTTTAAAAATAAAAGAACACAAATATTCGTATCCAGAAAATCCACTTAAAGGGGCGGGGGGGGGGAGAAAAGAAGTGGGGAAGGAGTTGAATTATTTATATGAGGATGAATATATCTCAAGAAATGAAGATGTTACGGACTTTAGAATTGGTACTTGGAATCTCCTTTAAAAATGAACAAACTCTTTTCAGAAAATCCACTTAAGGGGGTGAAAAAAATACCGCGTGATTTTTTTAAATGAGTACCTTCTTCTTCTATCGCTTTACCCACACCTGTGGGGTTGCGGGTGCAAACTGTGTCGCACATGTGGATTTGACCCTGTTTTACGGCTGGATGCCCTTCCTGACGGCAACCGCATGTGTAGGGATGTAATCTATACTATTATACTAATATTATAAAGAGGAAAAGTTTGTATATTTGTTTGTAACGGATAGACTCAAAAACTACTGAACCGATTTTTAAAATGACTTCACCAATGGAAAGCTACATTGCCAGTGAGTAGCATGGGCTGTATTTTATTTTCAAAACAATTCGAGGGGGTCGGGGGGAGATATAAAAATATTATAATAATAGGCGAAATCGAATTTGTCATACAAGGACGAGACAAAGCTCATTTTAAGCCCCTTGACGCCAAGAACAAAACTCGGTATACCCTTCGGGCCCGAAAACAATGCTTTAAGGTTCGAAAACCAACCGTTATGGAGATATTGGAACCACACTTCCCCTGCTCTAGGAATCGGATAAAGAAACGAACGGCCGTAACCATGGCAACGTCAGCTCCAGGATTCTACAGCAGCGAGATTATGCATTTACGTTTGGGCATAGCTGCCAACCAAAATTGATACCCATATGACTTACTATCTGAAAAAAAAATACTGTTGTGTAAGACGCTCATAGCACTCCTTTTGTGCGGGGATGGAAAGGGAGTGAAGTATAAAAATAATAGTCCTGGAGATCTCCGTAGTACAGCGACCAGCGGTTGCCGACCGGCCTCCGTTTTTACGTACTGGCTTAGGTTTCAGCATTTTGCGGAGTCTGTTACCTATAGTTTAAACTATTTTATATCAAATCATGGAGAAGTAGGATCACTGATGTTATTAGTGCCGATATTTTTTGTCCACTTTTACGATCATTGTAACCATGAAAACAACCTATATACTCTACACAATTGTCAAGATGGTGCGCCCATGACTTGAAAAAATTTCTCTACATTTATACTCAGATTCATTATATGATGTGCGACATCATGAGAATTATAATTCTCTATAATTATAGTAGTTTCTTTTACCCATCGCTTATTTCCTTGATCATTTGTAATAGTTACGAAATGTCGGATCAAACAAATACATTCAATAATATTTACATACTAGCAAATGTACCCGTGCTTCGCTACGGTATTCTACATTGTATTCGAATATCGAAGTAAATACTGTACATACAGTAAATAAGATTGTTTTAAAATGGCATGTCTCTTAAGCGTTATCCGAGAAACAGCATAGGGAGGTTCCCAATACGGTGTTTCCACTGTAAAGTGCTTGTTACGGAATTGTGATGATAACGGCAGGCTCACTTGCCTACTGCCATTCACAATCGAGTGTGGAAGTTTTCATTATAATTGCAGGCCCCATCGCCTACTGCGCTGTCACAATCGATTTTTGAGTTTTCGTTACAATGGCAGGCCCCCTTTCCTACTTCCAGACAGATTACAGTTTTCATTAGAATGTTTGGCAACTTCCCTACTACCAGTCGAAATTGAGGTGTGCAGTTAAAATTATAATGACAGGCCCCTTTTCCTACAGCCAGCCAGCTTACTACCAGTCACACCAAGTTGGTGAGTTTCCGTCAAAATAGCAGGCCACTATGCCTAATACCAGTCACATTTTAGATGGATACATTTGTTTATAAGGGCGGGTACCCTTGCCTACAGCCAAACACAATCGGGTAGGGGACTTTTAAACAACAATGCATGCTCCCTTGAGTTCTGCAAGTCAAATCGAGAAGTAAATTATTCGCTACAATGGTAGGCCTTCCTTACTAATGCCAGTTACACAGGTGTTGGAGAAGAACCTCATTCCTACTGCCAGTCAAAGTCGGTGTGGGGAGTACTGATTACAATAGCAGACACACCCTTTCTCGATCGCTACAACACGACATCAGTGAATATATATAGGTCGACATACGAAAGTATATGCATGCTTAAAATATTGCAGAACTTCATTTACAGATTGACTGTTGCAAAACGGTACGTCATATCGATAAAGGATTTTACCATAAGACGTCAGATTTAGCGGCCTAAATGGCTGGTCGTATGATATCTGATCAATTCATGGATCAGATTGAGTTAGAAACGTTGAATAGGGTAAAAGTTTTGTAAGATTATCTCACATTGCATTACTTTTCAGATAATTATGTGACAGCTACATACATAGCATTTGGCTCACATATTGCTACAGGGTGGGCCAATTTTCGTGTAGGGTTTGATGATTCTATCTTTCTTATAAGTGATTGAAAGTATGAATTATGCATGTGAAAAGTCCAAATTTACTTAACATCGAGAAATAGACAAAAATCAAACGTAAAAGGGATAAAGATACAACAAAAAGTCATAAGACCAAGGTTGTAGATCACTCCAAATTGAACGGAGATTCTGCCTTCCCTTATGTGATAGGACTTCGCGAAGATCTGCACCATCATTAAAATTGCCTTCATATTTCGATATTCTTCGGGGAAAAAAGTGAAAAATGTAAAGCTCTTGGAAATGTTCTGTCCGTTTTAGGCTAAAACGTATAATTTTGCCAAATTTCTGTTTTCTTGTTCGTCTGGCAGATTATGCCGCAATGTGAATTTTGGGCGAGGAGGGTTAAAATTAGGACTTTCAGGAAACTAAACCAAAAAATTATGCAGATGGTTGTTATTATTACCCCTTAAACGCGTAGCTGTGCGAACATTTCGCCAAAATAGTCAATGCACAGGCACACAGTCGTTAGGATTTTACTTATATAGATAAATAAGGAATCTCCTCCACGTACAACACCTTTTGGTCTATGTCTGCTGGACTTACCCTGTAAAACCGACCATTCATGATATCTCCCTCATTAATCTTTCTGTCGAGAAAATACACATAAAAAAAGTTTTAGAAATGGATTTCCAACAATTTTGGTCGATTTCCAGTCAGTTTGGTCATGTACTGTATATATTGTGGAAGAGTAAAAATTCACCATTTCGGTTCCCTATAAACCGCCAGTCCATTCCAGGAACAGGAAATGTTATTGAACTTTAAAATCTACCTCTGGAAAAGTGAATGCTATATATAAAGTTTGGTTCAAATATCTTCAATAGTTTTCAAGTTGTAAGAAATACACTCAACACGCGCCCGTTCTTAAGTTAAGTCCAGTTAATGATATCTCCCTTATAAATCCTCTTACCGAAATAATGCACATGAGAAAAAAGGTTTAAAAATTAATTTCCATTAAGGCAGGTAGATTTCTATTAAGTTTGGTTGTGTACATTTTGTGGGAGTGCTAAATCACGGTTTCGGTTTCGTATAAACCCCCCAGTCATTTCATAGATTTAGAAACAGTATTTGCTCTGAAACCTACCCAGGGACAGGTGGAATCTAAATATGAATTTTGGTGGAAATATATCAAGTAGTTTCCATGTTATAGACAAATAGACAAACAGAAAAACAGACACCAAAGCTAAAAATATGCAGATGGTCATTATTACACCTGAAACGGATAACTGTACAGAAATGTCGCCAAAATAGTCAATGTACAGACACACTCTAGAAGTGCAGACCTTTATTTCGAGAGTTACTGCTTTGAAACTCTGCGACATATCTGCAAACGGACCTCACCATCAGACGCCTCTTTCAGTGTTCAGTGTTGGTCCCATGACATTTTCTCGTATCTCCTATCTTTCCTATAAGTGTGCCAAATTAATATTAACATATACGTGTGAAAGTACAAAATTAACTTGAAATCGAGAAATACAGCTCTATTTAACGTATAAGGAATAGAAATACGATAAAAAGCCATAGGACCAAAGTTGTAGATCTCTCCAAAATGAAAGGCGATTGTGCTTTCTGATTTGTGATAAGACTTACAGATTAGCCACCAATTATCCCGAAACGAAGGTGTGCACCGTCGTTAAAATTGCATCCATATTTCGATATTTTCCGGGGCCGAAAGTTATACATTTGCATAGCTTAGAATATTTCCTCAAATGAAAGAGTGTCAAGCTTTCGGGATTAGCACTCGCATACATACGGTGTAATTAAGGAAGAAAATAATTCAGTAAAGAAAGTTGAAATGAATAGAAAATGGATTAAAACTGAGGACAGCCGGATGACGACACACATGTAAATACCAAGTGAATGTATTGGAAAATCAAATGCCCCTCAATAAAATATGCTGGTGTGAGTTATGGATATAAGAAAGAGGTAACTGTGGAGAAATTTAGGCGCAGGCATTCTTAGGTCAACAGATAAGATGTCTAATGGTGTTATTACTTAAGCTATTCGAGGACGGTTATAAACTCCAACGATATTCCGCCAATATCCCGCAGAATGGCCGATTGACGCCCTCTCTGCCTTCTACCCAAGGAACAACCATGAATTTAAAGGTATGATGAGGAAAATGGCAATATGTCACTTCCCTGCTGGCAAGAAGTCAGAGACGTTGCCATGGCAACCTGTACGTTCGTTGTCGGTCTGTCGGTCACACACGCAGACCATGATACCCGCAGAAAATAGTAAATTTCTCCGTCATTTGAATAGTAAGGTAAATTATGAACATAACGAAAGTTCAAAAGTTGTTTATAATGAAGAGACTTTTCACATACGGTCCACGGAGTTTACAGGAAATCAATAGTATAAGAGAAAATCGATGAAAACCGTTCTGGTTTTCCTATAAACCCCCGTCTAATCAAAGATTTTAAAATGAAATGCATATAGAAACCTTCCTCGGGGTGAATGTACTCCAAATATGAAGTTTGGTTGAAATCTATACAGCCGTTTTGCCGTGATGGTGGAACAAACAAACAAACAAACAAACAGACACGAAAAGTAAAAACCACCGATTCGGTCTTGAGTTGACCTAAAACGGATAAATATCTGAAAAATTGGCAAAACAAACGAAATTACAGACAGCGGACCCCCTACCACTTTATTTATATATGTGTTACTATCTAGCGGAAGTGTACTTACACCAAACCTGTAGCTTTGTGAAGGGAGCATATACTGTATATCTAGGTGGGAATGAAGGAAAACCTGGTAGCAAAATATCTTAGAGGTCGACTCTAATAAGGAACTAATATTTAGAGGCCTTCATGAAGAAAAGAAGAAGAAGATACACTATAATTCCAAACCTGACAAATAATTTCTACGTACTTAAGTAAATACACCAGTGATATAAGTATCTAAAGAAGTCAATCACACCGATAGTATGAGTAACTAAAGCCGGTTTATGATAACCCGTACGAAGAACGTGAACTTCTGCTAGTTGTAGATAATCTCGCTGCTGTAAGAATCCTGGAGCTGACGTAACCACGGTTACGGCAGTGCATTTCTTTATCCGATTCCTAGAGCAGGGGTAGTGTGGTGGCAATATTTCCATAACGATTGGTTTCAGGGCCTTAAAACATGGTTTTCGGGCCCGCAGAGCTTACCGAGTGTTGTTCTTTGCGTCAAGGAGTTTAAATTGAACTTTGTCTTGTCCTTGTACGAGAAATTCGACATTTCGCCTATATTAGCCTAGTATTTTTATATCTCCCTTCCTGCCCCGCCACTCGGATTGTTTTGAAAATAAAATTCAGCCCATGTCCCTCAGAATTAATGAATATTTACATTAGTAAATAATTTTTAGAATCGGTCCAATAGTTCCTCAGATTAGCTATGACATACAAACGAAATATACCTCTTTGTGTATTAGTTAGATAAGTACCATTGTGAGCGGCCGTTGACTTGGATTTTGGATCCCTTTACACAACAAACATCATCTCAGGAAAGAAGGATTCACTGATTATTCTGGATTCATGGTCATTTTTTCATCGTCATTTGCTTTAGATTCCAGTCAGTGGATACATTTTGAAGTTTTAATTATAGTTTCATTTCGTTGCACGTCGTATCGTTAGGGGCCGATGGCCTAGCTGTTACGCCCCTTTACCGGGCGAGTTAGCCATGCGGTTAGAGGCCGCAGCCCTGAGATTGCATCCGGGGGTAGTGGGTTCGAACCCCACTGTAGGCAGCACTGAATACTGTTTTCCGTGGTTTACCTTTTCCTCGTCTGACTGTACCGTAATTAAGGCCACGGCCTTCCTTCCCACTCTTAGACTTTTCCTATCCCATAGTCACCATAATACCGATGTGTGTCACTGCGACGTGAATCAAGGTGAAAAAAATAACAACATCATCATCATCATCATTTGCGCAGCCCTCTTCGTGGAAGGAATTTCGTCCTGCTTGTGGCCACTGAAAGCACAGTTCACTATTTGCTCTGCTCTAAGTTCTGTTTAATCTAAATGTTAAATGTCCACAGGGGAAGGCAAATAGTATTAGTGATTCGTGTACTTTCTCTATTATGTCCATTAGATACATCTTTGAAGCAAAGCTTGGTGCTATCTGTAAGAGAGGAAACTTCCCATTATTAAGCCGGGATTTTGATGTCGTGCCCGTAGTCTCGGCATCCGGCTTCCGCCGTTCATTTACTGTTTCAATTGTGGACAACTCTGAATTATAAGCTCCATGTTAGCAGAAATTTGTATCAGTATATTGAGGTCCTCTACTTCCCCTGTTTTCCAAGGCTATGTTTGTGTTATGTCATCGATAGCCGGCTGTCTGGTTGGCTCTTGCCTAAGCTAGTCATTCACTGTCATGCTTGACAAAACATACTTCTGCAAACCATCCAGCCTCAGTTTGTTGCTGATTCTCGCCCGGTTCGGTTTAGTTCTGTTTACTGGTATAATTTCGCGTCACGTTAACGGTACGTTGGCAATATCCCATGTCTTAATGAAAAGTCGTCGAAGGAAGATAATAATACGAGGAGTGTGCTTAAGTTTTTGCCGAATTTTGTGGTAAAGAAAACACGTCATTTTCAGGGGAAATATATTTTTTGGTTATTCAAAATATTGGCCACCTGCTTATACAAAATTCGCCCATCTTTTAGGTAAATACCATGTCAGAAGAACTGTTTGTTTTTTGCGGAAAAGCATTCGTCGAGCCATTTTCCAACTTCCTCGATATTGCTGAAGTGCTGCTCTGCGAGCGCGTGCCCCACTGATGCAAACAGGCGATAGTCGGATGGCGGAAAGTCGGGGCACTATGGCGGGTGCGGAAGGATGTCCTATCCAAGCGATTTCAAGGTGTCCTTCCCTGGTTTTGCTGTGAGAGACGGCGCATTGTCGTATAACAAAATCACTTTGCCATATCTTCTGGTTCATTCCGGTCGTCTTTCGATCAAATCGTGAATTAAATTAATCATTTGTTGTTGAGTTTGAGTTGGGTCATCATCCAGTAACGCCTGCAATTGCTCGTCTTGGCACTTTTGTGGTCTACTAGAGCGCGCATTGAAATCACCACGTTTAAATTGTCTAGACCATGTCTCACATGTTCTAATCGATGGAGCGTGTCCACCATACGTTTCTACCAGCAAACGATGACTTAGCACAGCCTTTTTCTTTTGATTAAATAACAAAAGTAATGCGTGCCGCAAATGTTTTTTTCATGCACAAACGTTGACATGATCACTGAACGATACAACACAGACGCTAGACTCTACTTGTGTGTGTTGGTAGGTTAATGTCAGACGAACAAACTGATGTATGTATCAAATTTATACGCTGCGTACTGCTCGCTGGCGCCATCTCTTAGTGAAACTGTAAAAGACTTATGCATGCACCTGTTATTATTATTATTATTATTATTATTATTATTATTATTATTATTATTATTATTATTATTATTATTTTGCCACTAACTACATTTGCGATTGTCAGAGACGCCGATGTGCCTGAATTTAGTCTCGCTGGAGTTCCTTTACGTGTCAGTAAATCTACCGACACTAGGCTGACGTATTTGAGCACCTTCAAATACCACCAGACTGAGCCAGGTTCCAACCTGCCAAGTTGGGGTCAGAAGGCCAGCGCCTCAACCGTCTGGGCCACTCAGCCCAGGGTAGGAAGAAGCTCTTTGCCAACATTAGCTGTGGAGAGGAACACCTAAAGGATTATTTACTATGTTATTTAATATGCAAGGAGGTCTTCCTAAATTAATTCACCGAGCAGCACTGAAAATTGTTTTCCATGGTTTGCAATATTCACTCCCTGAAGATACCGCGAATGTACCGTAGTTAAAGCTACGGTCGCTTCCTATCGTGTCCCATTGTCGCCATAACACCTGTCTGAGACGGTGCAATTTATAACAAAAGATACGTAATTCACATTATTTATAGCTAAATTGATGTCTTCTTCGTGACTTCAAATGACAATTCAGTAGTCAACGATTGATACCTAACAGGATTCACTGACAAAGCCGTTAGATATGTCCAGTTAGTGATGAATAATTCTTCAGTATTCTCTTAGAGTAAGGAATGAACGGTTGAGGACATGGGAGAAAACGTTTGATTGATGTGTAATGCTCCACCTCACATGTGATATTAATGTTTTTTCCTTGAACTCCCTTTGTGCCCATATAAATTATGGTGCGAAATATTCAGCCATTTCATTCGGCGAATTCATTATGTCCTGTGCAATTTTCATTAGGGTATTGATTAACGAGACTCATTGCATACCAATAGATGAAAATATGATACTTGTTTTTTACTAGTTTGATAAACAATCACAACAAATTGGTTAAGGTTCGTTTGAATAACAAATATCCATTATATTATTGTATTGTATCGACTATGTGATATTCGTGCTGTGTTTCCCAATAAATACGCTTTGCATGCATATCATATCAAAAGTCGAAGTTGACTGTTATTGCACACGCTCCCGTCATCAGACAGTTTCTATTTTCGGTGGTTCACCACACACACGCACGCACGCCATATGAAATGATCCACCGCGTTATATTTTGTTATATCCACTTGTCAGCAATAATTAGACCGACAATCAAAGGGATGCGCTGCTCATGAACGGCGGCAAGGATTGATATGTGGCTAAGCTCCTATATTTGACAAATACATGATTAGGGAGCTTTCACTAATCGAACTGGTTTCATGTCTGATACAAACGAGCGCTTAGAAATTATAGAGAGTGGTATCGAATTGATTTGCTCAACAGATACCGCAGCTTTATTTGTCTTTACTCTGCGGTTTGAATCAAATTGGTTGTTTCCTGCATGCAGTAGGATCGTGTTCATACGTGAAACAGGAGTACTAATTCGTACTCATAACTCATAAATATTTATAATAATGTCTTTATTGAAAAAATAACATCTTACCGCAGGTTACGTTAATTAACATTTTAATCTTTCGACTTTCACTCCGATGCATTTTTACCCACTGAAAATCGTGACTGAATGACACATCTGGTTCTTAGAAAAAGTGGGACATTGAGAAAACGTTGATATGTTTCAACTGTTCGTTTTTAGTTTAGATAAGGTGACGAGAATCTAATTGTGATGGGCGACTGGAATGCAGTGGTAGGCCAAGGAAGAGAAGGTAATCCAGTGGGAGAATTCGGATTGGGACAAAGGAACGAAAGAGGAAGTCAGCTGGTTGAATTCTGCACCAATCATAATTTAGTCGTTGCTAATACTTGATTCAAACACCACAAACGACGGTTGTATACGCGGACGAGACCTGGAGACACCGGAAGGTATCAAATAGACTTCATTATGATTACGCAGAGATTGAGAAACCAGGTGTTGGATTGCAAAACTTTCCCAGGAGCAGACGTGGACTCTGACCACAACTTGTAGGTCATAAAATGCCATCTGAAGTTGAAGACATTGTAGAAAGGAAAGAATGCCAAAATATGAGATCTAGACAAGTTGAAAGAAAAGAGTGTGAGAGATTGTTTCAAGGAACACTTTATACAAGGAGTAAATAAAAAGGCTGAAGGAAACACAATAGGGAAAGAGTGGATAGTCATGAAAAATGGAGTCAGTAGGGCTGCTGAAGAAATGTTAGGAAGGAAGAAAAGATCAAATAAGAATCAGTGGATAACACGGGAGATACTAGACCTCATTGATGAACGACGAAAATACAAGAATGCTAGAAATGAAGAGGGCAGAAAAGAATTAAAGAATGAAGTGGATAGAAAGTGCAAGGTAGCTAAGTAAGAATGGCTGAAGGAGAAGTGCAAGGATGTCGAAGGTTGCATGGTCCTAGAAAAGGTAGATGCTGCATACAGGAAAATCAAGGAAACCTTTGGAGAAAGGAAATCTAGGTGTATGAATATTAAGAGCTCAGATGGAAAGACCCTGATAGGGAAATAAGACAAAGAAGAAAGCTGGCAGGAACATATCCAACAGCTGCATCAAGGTAAAGATGTAGATAATTTGGTTCCGGAACAAGAAGAGGCTGTTGATGCAGATGAAATGGGAGACCCAATTTTGAGGCCAGAGTTAGACAGAACTGTGAGCGACCTAAATAGGAACAAGGCACCTGGAATTGATGACATTCCCTCTGAATTACTTACTGGCTTCGGAGAAACCAGCATGGCAAAGTTATTCCATTTAGTGTGTAAGATGTATGAGACAGGAGAAGTCCCATCCGATTTTCGGCAGAATGTTGTTATACCTATTCCCAAGAAAGCCGGTGCTGACAAATGTGAAAAACACCGCACCATTAGTTTAGTATCTCATACCTGCATAATTTTAACACGTATTATTTACAGAAGAATGGAAAAACAATTTGAAACTGAGTTGGGAGAAGATCAGTTTGGCTTCAGAGGAAATGTAGGAACACGTGAAGCAATCCTGACTTTACGTCTGATGTCATATCAGATGTAAGGCTTTTCAGGCGTTTACTCTATTGAACAGCGTTTCGTCTTAGGTCCGACACTAGACTCATCAGAGTGGGATGTGTCAGACCCTACCCACTGACGCTGGGGTGTATGCAGGTGAACTTATCAGAAGCCCATATAAGAGGCACAGTTTGATAACTGCATACGGGAGATAAATCTCCACAATGGAATTATTGCCCGCCTAGCAAAATCCGAATGGAAAATTCTAAATTCCCTCCATGGGAATTTAGAATTTTCCATTTACGTCTGATATTAGAGGATCGAATCAAGAAGGAGAGGCCCACGTACATGGCATTCGTAGATCTAGAAAAGCCATTCGATAATGTTGATTGGACCAAGGTATTTTAGATTCTGAAGGAATTATCTTCAATCTGTATAAAAATCAGTCTGCAGTGATAAGAATCGAGGGCTTTGACAAAGTAGCACGAATCCAGAAAGGAGTGAGGCAAGGTTGCAGTTTGTCGCTCCTCCTTTTCAATGTTTACTTAGAACAGGCAGTAAAGGAAATCAAAGAGGAATTTGGAAAGCGAATCACAATGCAAGGAGAGGAAATCAAAAACTTGACATTTGCTGATGATATTGTTATTTTATCTGAGGCTGCAGAAGATCTCGAGAAACTGCTGAATGGTATGGACGAAGTCTTTGGTAAAGAGTACAAGATGAAAATAAATAAGTCCAAATGGAGTGCAGTCGAAGGAAGGCAGGTGATGCAGGAAATATTAGATTAGGAAATGAAGTCTTAAAGAAAGTAGAGTAGATGAATATTGTTACTTGGGTAGTAAAATAAGTAACGATGACAGAAGTAAGGAGGACATAAAATGCAGACTAGCACAAGCAAGGAAGATCTTTCTTAAGAAAAGAAATTTGCTCACTTCAAACATCGATATCGGAATTAGAAAGATGTTTTGAAGACTTTCATCTGGAGCGCTGCATTGTATGGAAGTGAAACATGGACGATAACTAGCTCAGAAAGAAAAAGAATATAAACTTTGGAAATGTGGTGTTACAGAAGAATGTTAAAGGTGAGATGGGTAGATCGAATCACGAATGAAGAGATACTGAATCGAATTGGTGAGAGGAGATCGATTTGGCTAAATTTGACAAGGAGGAGAGATAGAATGATAAGACACATCTTATGACACCCTGGACTTGTTCAGTTGGTTTTGAAGGAAATGTAGGTAGTAAGAACGGTAGGGATAGACCAAGGTATGAATATGACAAGCAGATTAGAGCAGATGTAGGATGCAGTAGTTACGTAGAAATGAAAAGGTTAGCACAGGATAGTGTGGCATGGAGAGCTGCATCAAACCAGTCTGTGGACTGATAACTCAAACACAACACAAGTGGTAATATTTATTTACTTTTATTTATTACCTCTGGAAAATGAAATATGTGTAATAGGTCATTTGTACACACAATAACTCAAAATTGGCACTAGCAATCATTGAAATGGTAGTATGTTTTATTGTTAAGTCCTAAATGTTTATTTGTAGTTTAGTACTACTGGTCCGACGGGGATGCTTGACTAACGGCCGATAAAACGGTTCATAATTCCGTTCCGTAATGCACATCCAACCTCGACAAAGAACAAAAGACCATTCGGGAAATACCTAAATTTAATGGTTTCAACAACTATTCCATTAACAAGAACAAATTTCATCTATCTACAACCCTCTCTAGAGAAAAGGAGACTAATAATATTCACCTTTAACAACCAAAACGTCTATCAGGTAATTCATATTTGAAGATGTCGGTCAAAGAACGCCAAGGGCAACGAAGGGTGTGTTAATGAAGGACTCCCTAGGCCTCCAATGCTCTAATACCGTCGGAGTCGGAAGAGAACAAGATTTGACCAAGGGAGGTCGGACAGGATAGATGAAAGTGGGGTGCCTGGCACAAGTAAGTGGAAGTAGTGTCAGGACTCGGCTGAGGACCCCGTCGTCGCCAGCCTACGCTCTCAAGTTAACCCGGTATTGCTCGCTACGTCTTTACGTGCGCCGTTACTCGCCAGTGAGCGGAGTGCTCCTTACCTTTGTGTTTACAGGAAATTTTAGTACGTCAATTTGAGATAGTTAGGAACACAAGCGGAGTGGCGGTGTGTCTTAATGCGCCAAGCTCTCCATTCGGGAGACGCATGGGTTCAAACCTCACCGTTGGCTGTCCTGAGAACGGTTTTCTGTAGCTTCCCATTTTCAATTCCAGGCGAATGACGGGTCAGTTCCTATTCGTAGGCCATAGCTGAATTCCTTGCACTTCCTTACCAAATTGTATTCACCCTCGTTCATTTCATCAACATTAGCTCCTCCACTGAGGTGGGCAACAGGAAGGGCATCCGGCCGTAAAACATGCCACATAAATAGATTTTATCGCATCCCCGACCCCATATCAAGAAAGAGGACTAAGGGGTAGTTCAAAATGTCATCGACACTGAGGATGTACAGAAATATAGGTGCCATTCCGAACTGGAAGGTCTCGAAATCTTCATACAAAATCCGTGTGACAACGCAGCTTAGTGGACAACCCTTGCTTCTTGCTGGCTCGCGTGGTGAACATCGGAGTGGAGTTGCTGTTGTGCTGGAGAGAGAGAGAGAGAGAGAGGGAGGGAGAAAACGAACTGCCAGGCTGCCACTCGCCAAGGTCACTTTATTGTTACGGAACGAATGTGAAACATAAATGAGGTGCGTTAGTTGCATGATAAAAACACAAATATTTTTGACACCATGCTCAACGAATATCCACTTTGAAGCTACATTGTTCTTCAGTTTTCTTTACTTGCTTGAAGACAATATTTTGCAGGCACATCGAAATCGGGAGATCTCTCCATTGTATAACTGGTTGCGAGCAACGAATATTTAACAATGCCTTTGAACCGTGGGGAAGACAATTGAAAATTAATGAAGGATGGTGGTGGTGGTGATTATTGTTTTAAGAGGAAGTACAACTGGGCAACCATCCTCAATTAATGAAGGACAGTGTCTCCTAAGCGGCGATACAAAGCCTTCCACTGCCGGAAGAAAAACCTTTCACTATATTGCCGGGAGGAACCTCGAGAATTTATATACTGTTGCCTGGTGGAATGCCTTCAAGACAGCTCGTATCATTATAGGTAATCCAGGAATCTAGCAGTAGCAAACACTTATCTTCCGCAAATGGGAAGAAGGATTCTTTAAACCAATACTTTAATTTCTTTTTATCGATTTTCCCTGATTTTGTGGCTGTTACAATTATATTTCTCGCATGAAACATTTTTGGAAACTGTCGGAAATCATTTCGGGAAAAGAGTACCGGCCATAGTATTTGTGGGCATAATTGCGTACGAATGGGTGAGTGCACTAACTGGTTGAGCAACTATTTCTGTATGTTCCTCACCAACAAACGATAGAGCCCTTTTTGCTGTCATTTAGCGCACGAAACCACTCTCATCAGTATTGAATGTTGGAGAAGGGGTGTAGTCTAAAAATCTCTCTGTAGCTGCTTCCACACATTTCTTTGCGACTTTATCGGTTTCGTCCTCATCTTGCAGATACGTAAGGGATATACATTTCGTAATTTTCTACTTTTGTGTTCTGTACTTGTTCTTAAAACGACTAAAGCAACTAGCACACAGGCTAAAATCAGTTCGTCACATTGAAATCTATCTTGAAATTTCCAAGGCACACAGTCACAGTCTTCATCGCATACATTCCGCTTCAGTCTTCTTGCTTCTGTAAAGTGAGAGCATAATTTTGTATGCATCAATTTCCTGTGTTCAATGGGGCTTATTGATGTAGATTCTAATTGGTTCTTCCACCTGTACAGTTGTCGTAGTGACGTCACCTTACGACAACTTTTGGAGGAAGTGGTTAGTGTAAGCCGCTTCTTACCCTCCTTATTTGACCATAAATTTACACCTTTTTCCTTGTACGCAAGATCGACAGTTTGTCTCACATTCTTCCCTGGATGGAACCATAGCTTGAACTAGTAGATTTTCTAGGTGACTGCGGTGTCTCTTTGCTGGATTGGCGGGAATCAAACTCGGGACTCAAAATCGGTTCCGGAACACATCTTTCTCCTGGCAATTGTGTGCTGCATTCTCTTTCAGATAATGTAGATGATGTGTCCCTGCTTCCACCACCACTTTCACTGTCACTATTTCTTTCCAGACACGACTCCGAGATCCATGGGATGGTTTTCAGTTACTTCCATCACATGTCGATCCATCTCTCTTTCTTCCGAAGTTATTTCACGGGAAGATGAGAAACCTTTTTCACGGAAATAACGTAAAGCGTACTCTAGAACATTAACCGGATTGATGACTTCTCTGTCTAAGGAACATGTGTCAACTGGCTAGCGCAGGTAAGACGATCGCTTCAGATAGTCAGCAGGGCTGTCCACGTCGAACTATACGCTATTAGATAATTCCGTATCGATTTTAGGACCTTACACATCGACATGGCAGCTGAATGTTTGTACATTGCTTTCTTATGGATCCCTCATCCTATCTACCAAATTTCATTGTCGATTTCGATATGACAGTATGGACAGTTCCCTTGTTAGGAACACGAATGCTTATATTCAAAGAAATTTTAGTTAGGAAACAAACATTTTACACAGTCAGTCATCACTGCTGTTCCTTTCAGTATGTTTCCTGGAACACTGTTCCCGGGTTCGAACATTTGTAGTGGGAGCATGGACGCCCAACTTGGTGATTCCATCCACTCCTAAAACGAATGCAATACAGCTTTCAATCAACGAAAGTGACCCTTCTTCTTCAGTATTTTTCAGACACTCTGTTTCAGAGTTAAAATCACTTGCGTAAACCTTATCTCTCTCATTACCTTCACTTTCGGTGTTCAAGTCCACTTCCTCCAACGTTTCACCGAACCAGTGCATGCCATTATAACTTGTACGCATTCAGTAACAACAGTCATGATATAAACATTTCACATTAAAAACAAGCATAAGACAAACCTTGACAATGTGCGAGATATGAGTAGCACTGCTACTCGCTCCTATTGGTGGACTGAAGCTCTTGGTTTTCAAATATAATGGATATAACTAACACCTCCCCTTCTTAACAATGTATATGGAGTTTCAAAAGTAGAAGTGTTGAAACATTCCAACAACAAGCAATTTACTACGGACATGAGACTAACAGCGGGTTAAGGGCACCTGGGGCCCTTTTGGTCACCTCTTACGACAGGCAGGCGATACTGTGCGTGTTATTCTACCACCCCCACCCACAAGGGGATCCAAGTAGAGTGCAATACAATATTCAGGAACATGGAGTCCCACAGCGATCAGTTCTCAATGTCTCCCTGTTCGCGATTGCCATAAACTGTACTGTCGCTGCTGCTGGTTCAGCAGTAGTACCGTCGTTATATGTGGATGATTTTACTCTGCATTATAGATCGCAAATAATGGCAGTCGCAGAGCGATAATTACAGCAAGCTATTACGAGAGTGGAAGAGCGGAACTCAGAATATGACTTTCGGTTTTCGACTGCAAAGACCCCTGTTGCCGGAAGTGGACTCTCCACTCCCATCCTAAGTTTTATTTAGGGGGAGTCGCTCTTCTCCGTACTTGACACTTACCGTTTCCTTGGGCTCCTTTTCGATAGCAAATTATCGTTGGATCGCACGTACGGGAGTTAAAAGTGAAATGCGCAAAAATCTGAATATTTTTACATTCTTAACGGTCCTAGGTGGAAGGGTGAGGCGTGGAACGACGACTATCACACGGTGGACTTTTAATTTTATGGGGTACATGACTTTTCCAGAATAAAATATGGCAGTACAGCAAATGGGTCAGCAAGCCAAAGCCTCCTTGGGAAACAATAGCACCCACCACAGCGGACTTAGGTTGGCAGCGGGAGCTTCTTGCACAAGCCCCATTGCTAGCTGAATCTGGTGTCTGGCCTCTACACCTGAGCCACAAACAAATTTTATTATCCCATGATACAAATTTGCGACAGATGCCACTTCACTCAAGCTATCCCTGAGTACGCTGCTTATCCTCGAGCAACGCGGCCTTTTGCAGTACCTTTGGATAGCAGACACAGATTGTTTGATGTACCTTCGGATCCTTGTCTTTGGCAGACGACCAAATAGGGTACCTCCGCGGACAATACGACTATCTGAAACCATTCTGGGCCCTTACACCGGACCCATCGAATTATAGGATGCTCTTTGTGTATTCCGTTAGCCAGTATCCAGGTTCAGTAGTATGATTCTAGGGCAGAACTGTACGTAGGCTGTGTGTTCGTTGTCGACAATAACGGTTTTTTTCCTCTCCCTGAAGCCTGTAGTGCAGAGCTCTATGCTATCTGTGAAGCTCTGTGGTACGCATCATCTGCGCTTTCTGCTTGATTTCGTTACAATCTATTGATGCGCGTTCTCCTCCGCACTCCCTGGTTCAGTGGGTCCAGGACCAGCTATCCGGGTGTTGCCATGTTAGTACCAGAATCACGTTTATGCGGCTCCCCAGCCACATGGGTGTAGAGGGAAATGACTTAGCCGATAAGTGTACCAAGGAGTCTGATACATTTCCCGCGTTGCCGTACAACGTTCTAGCTAGTGATATCCGTTCTCAGATGACTGTGTCTCATTGGGAGATGGAGTGGCAAGCCACCGCTCATTCAATAAGGCTGAGACGATTACAGGAACTACGAGTATATGGAATAATTCCCTCGGTATTTTGTCGGCGACAGTATCGCAAGGCACTTCTACTGGAGAAGACCCCCCGGTCATCATAACGCGGACCTGGCTGATCTGCCGAGTACCATGTCCCTCATTCTGCTTGATGACGAGCATGCAGTAGACTTCGCCAACCTTGTGTCCTGTTTTATCTTTTTTAACAATTCGTTTTCTATTTGCTTTTAATATTTAGTGTAGTGTTAACTGTTTTTTGTTCCGTTTTTGCCTGTCTGTGTATTTTAATGCGTCTTTAAACTTTCAGTTTGATTTAAATGTACGATCTCATTTCAAAGGTCATGCCTTAATTCAGTTTAATGTATATTTTAATCTACTTTAAAATAATTTTATAAGAAAATATGGTACTATGAATTAGATCTACTGATTATTCTAAGTTCAAATTAATTTTCTTCATCAATTTTCAATTCTATCCAGTACGTAAATATTAAATTTTAATTATTGTTTCATTTTGTTTTATATCGTACCGTTAGGGGTCGATGACTAGATGTTAGGTTGTTTTAAACAGCAAGCAACGTCATCATCATCATCAATGAACATTACCTGGACTTTTCCAGACCACATCCTTTGCAAGTGTTATGTATAACGTAGCTTTGGGCATCTTTCTCTTTCTGCCTATGGGTTTTTCCCCTTGTCCGTACTACCAATTTGAAGTAGCACGCAACCCAATAGCTAATCTCCCCGGTGGTCCTTGTCTCTTTCAGGCAATATCCACAGCTCGCTTATTAAACAGCTGTAACTGCACACACACACACACACGCACACACACGCACACACACACACACACACACACACACACACACACACGTTCGCTACTGAACTTTGGACTCTGTTCAGGATGTATGGTGCGTCGCGAATGCCCTGGAAAGATGCCTGTAATCTTGTTACAACTTCATCCCTTCTTTCTGCGGGAATCGCATAGTAGTCAGTTTGTGCAGAACAAACTGTACAGTGCCAACTGGGGCTGGGAAGTGACTATGCCGAACGAGCGAGAAATTTGTGCATTCACACCGAGCATTACTTCTGACTCCCACTTCCCACTTCTCCTCCCTTCCCTCCTCTGCCGCACAGCAACTGCCATCGCAAATACTGCAAGTTCGTCACTTTGAATCGCGCCCGGAAGTAATAAATTAACCCCATTGCACCACCGTGTTTAACATAACACGAAGAGTATTCCTGATTTGTTGTGATACACCTGGTATAGTAGTCCCAGTGCCTATAGTTACAGTTAAATGCTTTGTCTTTTTTATTTTTCCTAAGCTGTATCGAGTGCCGTACACCATCTTACGGACTTGTGTTTATACCTTGGTGGGAGTTCACACCTACAGTTACATTTTGCATATATGTACGGACACTAGGTCCAGTCACTGAGTGATCTAAGTTCTGCAGTGAAAGTTGTTCAGGCACCTTTTGTTATACTCCATTTTGTACAAGATTGTACCGACAGACTTATAATTTTGATATTTTTCTATTGTTAATAAACTAGACGTGTTGTACTGTCTAAATATTCTTTCATTTGGACACAACAGAAACGCTGGCGTAGCAGGGAGAGAGGTGTTATTCGCACGTGGCGCGTCCCAGGTAGCGGTTAGGGGCCTCCTGACCGGCTTGCCGGTGGACTTGAGCGAAATAAAATAATTCTCCCGGACCAAACACACAACCGCCTTTGGGACGCATACAAAGAATACACCCAAGGCATCCGCTGCCTGTCATAAAAGGCGACTAAAAGGGCTGACCGAGGGATGATGATTTTATAACAATGAGACTACTTGTGATTAGAATCATTACGTGAGGAACACCATGGGTCAAATTTTCTTGCGATTAGTACCACCATGTGAGGAACGTCATGGATCAACGTTACCTAGTAGTACTACACTTACGTAAACACCACGGGTCTGGTCGTTGACTGTGGTTGGTACAGTCGTGTGTATTCCACCGAGGCGTGGGGGGGGGGGGGGAGGAGGGCATTCGGCTGGTCCACATGCCGTAACGATGCGCTGGAATATGTCGTTACCCCTTCATTAAGAATGCGTCTGCGCTACCTATGAGTAGTACCAATTTCTAAGAAACTGCATGGATCTACGTTACCTGTGATTTGTACCATTATGGGGGCCGGTGATTTGGATTGTGGACCCCTTTAGATAACATCATCCCACTAATTCATACATTGTGAATTGGATTCACTGGTTGTTTTTGTTTCACTCTCGCTTTTTGTCATCATTCGATTTAGATTTCAGTCAGTATTTCATTACACCTTGTACCATTAGAGGCCGATGATCTAGTTCTTAGGTCCCTTTAAACAAGAAACATCATCATCACAAGAGGAACGACGATAATGATGACGGTGAAGTTTCAATACGATTATTCTCTTTTCGCTCAAATATATTCGCAGATTTTTCCAACTTGTCAACTGCGAGTGTATCCTGGTTCATTAAGAATCGTTTGACACCACTGCGAACTTTGTGTCGCTTTTCATTCTCGGCTGCCACGCGACCCACCAAACTTGGCCTGAAGTTTCCCTCCTCTGTGTATCGCAGTATGATGTCGCAGGATCCAATTCAGTATCGCGTTAGACACACTGATTGTTTGTCGATAAACGTTAATTTCCTACAAATATGTCAGTAGTTTAGAGATTACAGTCGTGACTAAAGCCGCCTGAAATTGTATGCCGACTTTCTGTGATGGCACTCGAGTACTAGACCGAGTTCATAGACGTATCCAAGTGAAAAATCACCAATTTCTACTTTCATACTGTAGCTTTAACTAGTTAACGTAGTAAGAAGGTACTGTGTTACAGAATAGCACGGATATAAATTCATGCTGCACCTGACTTATATGATGAGATATTAGTAACTTTTGTTTCGTTTCTTACTGTTGATGGCGTCTTTAATACACAGCTATCTTCAAGATTCTATAGCAGTTAACTGTTCCTGTGTGAAAGACATTGAAGGGATCTTGTAGAACACTGAATTTATTCTATATGTCCCAGTAATTTTGGATGTTACTAGCGTAAATTGCGAAAATTTGTTGTTTAGTTTGTAACATTGGTCTGTTCATTCCGTTGTGCTAATCTTTCTAGCTGACTTACTGACTTACCGCTACGTTGAACGGAGACCATACCTATGTTACGTCCATCCACTAGAAAAAATCTCTGAAAACTGGCTATTTTAAAGCCTTCAATATGCAATCTGTTATTTTTTAATTGTAATTTTCTTCACTTCAATGGTAAAGTGCAATGATCATACTATAAATATTTATTTTTCAATTCAAAGTAAAAAAAGGATGACGAATGCTGGAATATATGTAAAGCTGTGTAATTAGCTACAGACGGTATTATCACACACCCGTCCTAGGCAAAGTCCGTGCTCATGAATGCCCTCAGATAAATAACCTCTTAATGGTAAATTTTACCGTTAAAGTTATAATTTCAGTTTAGCTAATTAGCATGAATATTCGTAAAACAAAGGTTCTTCTTGTTGGTATATTAGCGGCACCTAGCTTGTTCCTCTGCTGAGTAGAAGTACTGTAAATACATACTTTTACAAACTTGTAAAGCAGGATATTTTATTTCTATGCATTCATTAAAGGGGCACCCGACCTTAAGCACGTAATGGTGCAGTACATACTGTACATTCAATTACACAGCAGATGTAATCTAAATTATATACAAACGGTGTCTGACATGAAGTAGTTAACTAGTAAGCAATGTGCATGTCTCACTTATGTCTTCAGGGAGACTATTGAAAATATGTACAGAATAATTCCATAATGCCACGAGCCAAAGGTGGGACTCCCACGTGGCGGGTAGCGGAGTCCGAACCGGCTTGCGGGCGGACTTGAGCGAAATAAAATAGCTCTCGCGGACCAAACACACAACCCTCTGTGGGTGGGGGGCGCGGACGAAGAATACACCACGGTATCCCCTGCTTTCCTTAAGAGGCGACTAAAAGGGGCGACAAAGTGATGATTGAATTATAATAATGAAACTACTTATGATTAGTACCATCACGCGGGGAACAACTTGGGTCGCCTTTACTTGCGAGTTAGATACACAATAGGTTTGTGATTAATAGCTGCAGAGAGTGGTTCACTGTGGTTTAAAGTACCTGTGATTAGTAATACTATATGCGGGACACCACGGGCTTATATTGCATGTGATTACTACCATTATGTGAGAAACACCACGGGTGGGGGCGTTGCCTGCATTCAGTACGACTATATGAGCGACACCGTGGGTCTGCGTTGCCTATGTGTGGCGACATTATGAGAGAAACACCATAGGTCTTCTTTACCTGTACGACGTAAAATACAGGTGAGTAGTATCATAAAGTGTGGAACATCGTGAGTCGACGCTACTTTTGATTAGTACCGACACACAAGAAATGCCATTATGAGGGGCCGTGACGTGGTTTTTGGAAGCCTTTAGACAATGAGGATTGTGCTTTGGAAGCAGTCCCTTGGCCAGCAATGCTATTGTTGTAAGATAGTTTCTGGGCAGGTGGGGCATTGCGGGTCCGATCCACTGATTGTTTAAAATTCATTTTTGTTCATCTTCGTCTTTTTGAATAGATTTTGGAATTATTTTTAAGTATTGTGAGTTGGATCCTCTGATTATTTTAAATTCATATTCATCCATTCATTATTCATCATCACGTTTTGAAGTCTGGTCAGTAGATGAATTTTGGACTTTTAATTTGCCATTACATTTCGTCTCATTTCGTACCATTAAGGGCGGATAACCTAGATGTTAGGTCCCTCTAAATAATAAGCATAATCATCATAATCATCATCATAATTCCATAACGAACTTACAAGACAGTATATATTTGGGTAAAATGAATTTTTGAAGCACTTCTGGTGTGGTACATATGGATATCTGAATTAGCTTTACGGGAAGTATTGGATGTACAGTATCAACGTATAGCTGGGGACAAGTGACTAGAGATTCAATCTATTTAATGAGCCTGCCTCCTACCCGGAGGCCACGGATTTGATTCCCAACTAATTCAGGAATATTTCTTGGATCTCAGCCCTTGTTCGATACCCATTCAGCCTACGTGAAAATAAAGGAGTGGACCTTTGAGGTGAGCAGCGGTCGATTCGTAGCCAAGGCCCGTCAGGTGTTTCGACCTTTTTATCTCTCTCCAAACTAAAAACGAAGTTTGCAGACATTTGAAGAGTACAGAGAAAATTATAATTTTATTTATAATTCTTCTTCTGACTCATTATCCTATGACTTGCTTACATCTCCGGACTATCTCTCTCCATTTCTTGTAACTACAGTTCTTCCGTCCGTCCCCTTTCTCAAGTCTAGGTCCATCACGGCGAATCACAGACTCAATTGTGCAGTCGGGATCAACATGGCTGGATTGAAGGGTAGTTGATGCAAGATATTGATTTTTTTCAAATTGTTCCTTCCTGCAACATGCCCAAATATGGATCATGTAAATGGGGAGGTTCTCAATAATTGCAATACTCAACCATCTACGAGAAATAGCAAGTAAGGAAATTCTCCTTTTGCGAAATTTTGGGTTAACAATTGTACATTTCTCGCTTCGTTCGATCCATAGAAATTCACATCCTTGTGTATCTGCAGTGACCATGTGTTCATTTTCCTCGAACTATTTATGAGGACATGAACGTGTACACCATAGAAAATGCTCCAGTGTTTTCTTATATTCATGGTGCTCCTGCTAGTGAAGTTTAGAATGCACAAGGTTATAATTATTGTGACCATTTCACTGTACCTTTAGAAGTGCTTTCTCAAAAATTATATTTGTTATACATTTTTGAATGAGTTTCTGTAATATTCAATAAATTATGTCTCTTCATATATCTAAGAAACTATTGAAGATACGGATCTAACATGTTAGATTAATGTACACCAATTTTATGGTTCCATACGGATCCCATATTTAGTTTGGACCAGCCACTGAAAATGTTCAATACTTTTTTGTTTGTAAATAAAAAAATTCACACTACACAATTCTCATACAATAGAAATGCAATAATGGTCTGCTTTGAATACCAGAGTATGATGAACATCTATGAAAAATTTCATTCCAGTAAAGTGACTGGTTTCTGAGACACTCGTACCAACCCATGAAGTGACAACATTTATTGAATGTTACAAAACTCATTAAAAATGTATGACAATAGTAATTTTGGGACTAAGCCTCCGTGGCTCAGGCGGTAACGCACCGCCCTCTCACCGCTGGGTTCTGTGTTTCAAATCCCGGTCACTCCATCTGAGATTTATGCTGGACAAAGCGGGGGCGGGACATTTTTTTCTCCGCGTACTCCGGTTTTCCTTGTCATATTTCATTCAGGCAACACTCTCCAATATCATTTCATTCCATCTGTCAGTCATTTGTAATTGCCCCAGAGGAGTGCGACAGGCTTCGGCAGCCGGCACAATTTCTATCCTCGCCGCTAGATGGGGCTTCATTCATTCAATTCTTGACCCGGTCGAATGACTGGAAACAGGCTGTGGATTTTCATTTTCAGTTATTTTTGGAGAAGCACAACGTTCGTGGGTTTAAAATACTTCTAAACGTATAGTGAAGTTATCATAATAATTATAACCTTGTGCGTTCTAAACCTCAGTAGCAGGAGGATCATGAATATAAGCAATTTGTTACAGCATTTTCTATGATGTTCACGTAAAATTCTCCTTATTTTCAGATACCTGGGAAGTTTAAGTTAATAAAATAGAGGAAACACGATGAAAATCAATGAAAGAGGAAGGTGTCCAAATTGATTCTTTAAGAGTATGGGAGGATTGATGCGGAACAGATATATAAAGGACTTATCTGCAAGACTTATTTTGTGCCAATTTTGACGTATAGATCAGAAACGTGGAGAGGTATAAAAGTAGAATGCAAGTAATGGAAATGAAGTTTCAAAGGTGTTGAGTAAGTTAAACAAGAATGGACAGAGTAAGAAATGAGAGAATTGAGGAAATGGCAAATAAGGTACCTCTAGGAAGAGAATGGGAGAAGAGAAGATACCAAGAAATGTGTTA
The DNA here is from genome assembly GCF_040414725.1 of Anabrus simplex. Lineage (NCBI taxonomy): Eukaryota > Metazoa > Arthropoda > Insecta > Orthoptera > Tettigoniidae > Anabrus > Anabrus simplex. Next base: position 15,087,812 of record NC_090268.1, on the reverse strand, counting down.
TAAATAGAGTTGAAGGGAAGGAGACCTAGAGGAAGGCCGAAGGACAGATGGCTGAAAGCTGTAAAGTATAGCATCGAGGCAAGAGGGGGGAACTGGACGACCGTGAGAGAAGAGAACTGATGGATGGACAGAAAACGATGGAGAGGCTTATGTTCCAAGCAGATCAAGTCTGCGGTTGGAATTTGCTCCAGATGATGATGATGATGGTGACATATCGTTACAAGAGGATGTTCGTGAAATTGTTTCATCGCTGTAATGGAATAATATTAAGATAGGAAATGTGTCGGGACCATTCAAAAGTAGAGTTTTTTGAAGGTTTATCGTTACATGGATTTTGCGGCTGTATATACTATATAATTTACTTTAAATGTGTTCACCATCGAGTTTTTCTCATCTAAAGCATCCTACTGGCTATGCTATCTGTGTGTTTTATTAGATTCAGCGGCGACCGTTGCTTTTACCGAGGAGATGTAGGGACCGCATCTTTAACCTTCAACTTTCTTCCATTAGGAAGAGCTGGTCTTTATCACAAAGTGCTGGGATTCCCCTTACTCTTGTAAATTTCGTTAGCCCTTCCCCTCCTAACCACTAGCAGCCAGTCGATCAGAGAATAAGACCGCTGCAAAACAACACAATGCAGTCTCGGGGCTGAAGAGAATATCGCTGTCTCCCAGAAGAGAAATGGTGAGGGTAAAAAGAAACATGAAGCGTGAGAAAAATATAAAGATTTACGAGCCATAATTTCTCTCCACTTCAAGAGCAGAATGCGCAAGATCATATTCCAGGAAAGGATGGGGAAGCCTAAACTGGGTGATCCATCGTTGTTACTTTTTAGACCATTAGTCGAAAGATGCAGCTCTCAAATTCTGAATTTTACGTAACTACTGCAACCTACGCCTTCTTTTGTATGCATACCTAGTTCAACCCTTACTGATCATCTTCCTTACAGGTACCTGAACAACTGACTGAACATGTGTCCTGTCAGTGTGTCTTCTTACGGCGAAATTTTACCAAATCCGTCTCCCCTCTTCAACTCGATTCAGTATCTCTTCGTTTGTGATCGTATCTCACCACATTTCAAGGCCTGTATTCTCTTCTTTTCTGTGTTTCGCCTCAGTACACGCTCATGCCTTCAAACGCATTAACCGGCCACACGTAAGATGAGGTGGGTATGGTTTTAACTATGATTTGTCATTTGTCATACCTGTAGTATGTACACAGCAAATGTCTACACCACCTTGAATGTAGAATGGATGTTCAAAACAGAATGAGCGCACGGTATTACGTAAGTTCCTTGGATGTACATTTTTCTTAGAAACAATTAAACACATAAATGAGGAGCGTCTGTTCGGAATGCGTTATTTCCAGTTAAAATAAAGTATGCATATTTCGTCCACATGCATTGCACTAGTTGAATACTATCTAATGCCATGTGGATTTCAGACCAAGAAAGATTTAATTTCATGTGTAAACACATCCCTCACAACATGATCCAGATCAAGAGCTCCTATATGTATGGTGAACGTCGGTGTGCAATCGAAATCACCGCGTGAAAGTCAGGAACGAACCGGACTATGTCCTTTCCTTAACGGATATATTCCCCCACGAAGCTACTGCGCTTGCGTAGCAGGGGAGAGATGTGATACTCCCTTATGCCGTGTCCCAGGTGGCGGATAGGGGACTCGTAACCGGCTCGCCGGCGGACTTGAGAGAAATAAAATAGCTCTCGCGGACCAAACCTCTGTGGGTGTGGGACGCAAATGAAAAATACGCCCACGATATCCCCTGCCTGTCGTAAGAGACGAATAAAAAGGCGACCAAGGAATGATGACATTAGAACCATGAGACTACTTGTAATAGGAACTATCACGCGAGGAACACCTTGGTCGTCGCCTTTACTTGCGAGTAGTACCACTATGTTAAGTACACAGTAGGTTTGTGATTATTAGCAACAGAAGGTGAACCAGTATGGATTTTACAGTACCCGTGATTAGCACCACTATATGAGCGACACCGTGGGTCTGCCTTGTCTGTGATTAGTACCCACTATGTGAGGGATAGTACGAGTGCCTGTGATGGGTGTGAGGAACGCCATGGGTTTGCGTTGCCTATAAGTGGTGTTACCATAGGTGTGCCTTACCTGTGCGTATTACACTACCTGTGAGTAGTACCACAATGTGTGGAACACCGTGAGTCTACGTTACTTATGATTAGTACCGGTGCATGAAAAATAATATGGTTCACCTTCATAGCGATAAGTACCATTATGAGGGGCTGTTGACCTTTAGTTTGGACCTCATTAGATAGCAAGGATCATCGATTCAGGATTGTGCCTTGGAAGCAGACCGTTGGTCAGTAATACCATTGTTTTAAGATATTTTTTGTGAAGGTGGGGCATTGCGGGTCGAATCCACTGACTGTTTTAAGTTCATAATCATTGTCCATCGTCTCTTGTTTTGAATTCTAGTCAGTGGATTAATTTTTGGCATTACTTTTAACTTTCAATATTGCGAGTTGGATCCGGTGATTATTATTAATTCATATTCATCCACACATTCTTCATCATCACATTTTGAATTGTGGTCACTGTATGAGTTGTGGACTTTTAAATTGTCATTACATTTGTTCTCGCTTCGTACCATAAGGGGCCAGTGACCTGGACGTTTGGTCTCTTTAAACAACAAGCATAATCACGATATTCGCATTCAAAAGGGCATATTTCCTTTGGCTTTTCATTGCCGTATTGTCCGACTCGTTGGCTGAATGGTCAGCTTACTGGCCTTCGGTTCAGAGGGTCCCAGGTTCGATTCCCGGCCGGGTCGGGGATTTTAACCTTCATTGGTTAATTCCAATGGCCCGGGGGCTGGGTGTTTGTGCTGTCCCCAACATCCCTGCAACTCACACACCACATATAACACTATCCTCCACCACAATAACACGCAGTTACCTACACATGGCAGATGCCGCCCACCCTCATCGGAGGGTCTGCCTAACAAGGGCTGCACTCGGCTAGAAATAGCCACACGAAATTATTATTGCCGTATTTAAAGTATGAGAGCTATACTGGACACGGAGGTGTATGTGTGGCGACACCTGTTAGCACGCAAGTGTTCATGACACAATGCACTCGTAGTGATGGTAATGGCGAGGTAGATGTCTCTGTCAATATTTTGTGGCAAGCTAATTTAGTGCGTTAGTGGACCGCATGTAACAAATATTATGCAATGATCATTCGCAGACGTTGTGGAGATAAGCTGTAGTTGATATTGTGGAGGAACGGATTGAACAAGATGCGTGTGACCGTGGAGTGTCGTGTCCTCTTGTTAATTAGTGTACTACTTATCCCAAATTGTTCTAAAAGTAGGTAAATCTGTGATGTATTTTTTCCTTTTTTGTGTGCTATTTCCGCATTCCATTTCAAAAGGGGTTTTTGTATGTTTCTAAAGAAAAAGGGCCACTTGTGTGGTATCCGATCAAAAGGAACTATTTTCATTTTCTTAATATTAGCGATAGAACACCCATGGCGATCAGAGCACAGTTCTACACAGTTGTACTACACCCGATCATGGGCACGTCCCATGTGCCTTGTGTTTTCCCACAACTTTCCTATGGTGGAGACAGGAACTCCTCAAACACATTCTTTGTGCGTGTCCACAGGATTTACATCTACGTAAGAGGTGAGTTATATTCTGAATTAAAATTAATTCTGCTAACATATTGCGATGAACATGCAATACTGCACACCTATTCAACATTCGCTAGCCCTTTCGTGTAAAAACTTACTCCTGAAATCGCAACAGTTAATTCATATTGTACCCGTTAAAATGTGTTCATATCTTTAAGGCGCTTGATATTAAATTAACAAGCATGATTCTTAACCTAGGGAGTGGCTTTATCATTGGAGCTGGTACAGAGAGAGGTATAGTTATCAATTTTAGAGATTCTTTTGATAAATTGAGTTTATTGATCATCAAAAGCAAGTTCATATCACCTTCGTACAGCAGCGTGGAAGTGTCGTGGCTGGTTGGTACCTCCAAGTCCTGGGATGGTGCTGGACATTGACTGGGCAGGGACCACACCTGCTCAGATGAGGAGTCCTGAAACGTCTCGAGGTTCTGGAAATGTCTCGACGTTCTGGAAGTTCGACGTTCTGGAATGTCCCGACGTTCTGGAATATCTCGAAGATTGGCACACATTCCTGGGTTCGATTCGAGACGTAATTCACACTTGAATTTCCTGCACGGCACTCCACACATTCATGGCACTGTCTGAACAGATATGAGCTTTTAATTATAGTTACTGCATTCTAGATATTAAATCAAAACGTTCTGGAATAATCACTCGAAGAACAAGTACTGGTAGAAATGCAAGTTCATAATGCAAGCTCACTGTAAGTCAGAATGTTCTAGAGGATTACTGTCACTGCAGTCCTAAATGCATAGTTCTGAAGATTTAAAACATATTGGCAATGAACTGAATAAGTAGCACTCGGAAACTGTCCTGTTCCGTCAATAGGCGAAGTGAATAGCCATTAAAGAAAATAATATTTGAAAGAAAAAGTCTGACTTCATAAATTATGGATCACTCAAAATACTGGAAAGTTCTAGGCTTTCTGGGAACGCGATATGCGTATTCTGAATTGTCACAGTCTTTAAGAATCAAAACATAAGTCCCTGTGCAGCACATGGAAAGTATTGCATATTTCACAATTAGACGTAATGTTGAACGTCCCCTAAGTTTCATAGTATTTACAAGGCGTAAATTCAATGAGGCACTCGAGAAAACAAGTCATATCGTTCACACGAAAGTTTATGTTGGTAGGGCACAAGTTCATCCTACACGCTCGGAAAGTTTCAATGTTCCAGAAATTGATTCACAAAATACAAGTTCGAATAAGTTCGAAACGTAAGTTCAATGTGGTACACAACACTCGTGAAAATTCAAAGTCCTTTCAATCATCGTCGAATAAGTAAGTCCCTATGTGGCACTTCAAAAAAAAATAACAAAGTTCCAATGTGTAAAAATAACAAAGTTCCGGTATGTCAAAATATTAAAGTCCCAACACGACACTCGAAGAAAATAAAGTTCCAACGTGTCGAAATATTAAAGTCCCAACACGACACTCGAAGAAAATAAAGTTCCGATGACAATGTTTCAATATGTCACCTTAAGAAAATAATAAAGTCTTATCGCGACACTTGGCGAAAATAACAAAGTTCCAATGAAACGCTTCCGAAAAAATAACGAAGTTCCTATATGGCACTTTAAGAAAATATCAAAGTCCAATCACGACACACGAAAAATAACAAAGTTCCAATATGTCAATATGACAAAGTTCCAATACGATGCTCGCAGAAAATAACAAAGTCCCATTCAGGCACTTCAAGAATATGAAGTCCCGATACAACACTTAGAGAAAATACCGAAGTTCATACACTTGGATTTCGCAGACTGTCAACCAGAAGTTCGACACACACAATACTTCTCCTGTCACCCGTGTCACAGAGACGGCGGAGTGACAGACACTGAATTCGTAGGTCGGGCGGTCCTCCTTTTATACACGTTCGCAGGGAAGTGTCTAGAACTCGGGTACTATCTACCCTTATAACTTCTATAATACTCGGGGGATTTTCTTGAAAGATTGACAGATGACGTCCATTGTAAAGGTTTTTAAGATGGCAGTATCAAAATAGCGATAAAGTAGCTCAAAATGTACTTTTGAGGGTGAGCTGGAACATTACCATATATGGCACGAATAGCTGGCTTACGGCGGCCACGTCACTCGCTGGGTACGTCACTGCGTTCGGCGGGCTGCCTACCTTCCACCTCGCGCGAAGTTCAACAAACATACTTCGGACTTCTCTCGTAGCGGCGTTCCCGGTACAATATGGGTTTTTCGTACCATCCCTGCTGGTCGAGCAATGTACTGTTTAGCAGCAGGACCTGTGGGAATCCCTAGCCACTGTGGGAAATGGCTTCGTTAATTAACCGGTGATACTTTCGTTGTTACCTTTTAAGAATTACCCGCTGCAGGCATTCACCGGCCGCCTCTGTGGTTCAGAGGTTAGTGCGATTAGCTGCCACTCCCAGAGGCTCGGGTTCTATTCCAGGCTCTGCCACGAAATTTAAAAAAATTGTACGAGGTCTGGAACGGAATCTGCTCAGCCTCGGGAGGTCGATTGAGTCGCTTATTTCTCAGCCGACCTCGAGGTGGTTGACCGTCCTTTCCCACTTCTCTTCCAGGCAAATGCCGCGATGGTAGCTACGGTCACTTCCTTCCCTCTTCCTTGTATATTCCTTCCAATCTTCCCATCCACTCACGAGGCCCTTGTTCAGAACAGGTGAAGCCACCTGGGCGACGTACTGGTTCTCCTTCCCAGTTTCATCCCCGACCCAAAGTCTCACGCTCCAGGACACTGCCCTTGAGGAGGTAGAGGTAGGAGCCCTTGCTGAGACCGAGGAATAAACCAAGTCCGGAGGGTAAACAGATTAAGAAAGAACGAAAGAAAGAAAGAAAGAAGGAAAGAAAGAAAGAAAGAAAGAAATAAATAAAAAAGAAAGAGAGAAAAAGGCATTCACTGTCAGATGTAACTAACAGTAAAATATGTCTGGGTGGGGAATAACAGGACAAACTATTCATTAAAATGTTGGACACAACGACGAGCACTACATTAATTGCTTTCTTATTAATCTTGCAAGGAACAAAATCTCGATGCAGTTATTTTAGCGGGAGACCGCATTCGGATGGTCACGGTCTTAAACTGCGAATTGAGCTTGCCTCAACAACCATTTAGGTAGGCCTAGTATACTACCACACTTCTGCTGGTGACACCTAGTCTTCTAGTCTACGCTGGATTAGATTTATTACTTTCATTGATCTGTCTCAGTGTCATGCATGCCTTTCACAATATGAAATTGACTGAGGAATGAGTGATATGCTATCCACTGGGCGAGTTGGCCGTGCGGTTAGGGGCGCGTGGCTGTGAGCTTGTATCCGGGAGATAGTGGGTTCGAATCCCATTGTCGGCAGCCCTGAAGATTGTTTTCTGCGGTTTCCCATTTTCACACCAGTCAAATGCTGGGGCTGTACCTTAATTGAGGTCACGGTCGCTTCATTCCCGCTCCTAGCCCATTTCTATCACATCGTTGCCATAAGACATTTCTGTGCCGGTGCGATGTAAAGTAAATTGTAATAACAATGAATGGTGTGGTTGGTGCGCATTTCAGTGGGCTTATCTGACTAGGTGAGGAAAGCAACGGGGTAACACAGTGATGTTTAGACAATCTCTGACCGCTGTTGAGGTTACAACCAGTCCTCGGGTTGAGCCCACATGCTGTACATACTACCTTTCATCGACGGCGGACAACAGTAGTAGAATTATAATCAATTTTTTGTACTAATCACAAAGACTAAATTGAAACAATTATTTCCAACATTATCACAATAAGCAGGATCGTCATCATCATAATATTCTTTTTATTATCATTATTCCTAAAGTAGCTGAAAAACCCGTGCTTCGCTACGGAATTATTAACTGTATACAGAATTCCCGTAAGTAGTGTACACGTTGTGAGTAATGTTGCATTCAGAATCGAGTTGGGCATCCTCAGAAAAACTATCTTTGTGGTTTTCCCAACAGAAGTCAACAAAGGTCGTTACAATGACGTCAGTAGGAAGTTTGCGATTAAATACTCGATCAAATGAAAAACCGCACATTTTCTCACTTTTAACGAACAGTACTACGGTGCTGATCTAACAGTCCAAAGTTCCAAAGCTTGAATTATCAGGTTGCAGACAGCCGTGAACACTCGCCTCCCATTATTTCGTTAAAGCTGGGTTCACACGGAGCGAGTGGACTCTCATGATGCGTGCGCATGTTTGGCCCACCACTCGCATCATGTGAACAGTTCATGCGAGTCCAGTTGCCTGAGTTTGAGAGAAGCGAGTCAACTCGGACGGTGTCCAACTTTCTACAAGCGAGTAACAAATTCAAGATGGCGGTAAGCTTGAAGATGGTGCAAGGAAGGAAGTGGAGCGATATGCAGACAATAACATTTGTACTATTATACGAATCTGAAGAAGTGTTGTGGAATGCCAGGTTTCCCAGTTATAAAATAAAAGATGACAGGGATTCAGCGTTGCTACGGATTGCTGAAAAATGAATATTCCTGGGGTAGGCGTCGAAGAAATGAACAAAAACTAAAAACATTCGTAGCACGTACAGAGAAAATCTATTAAAGATTAAGAAATTCAAGAAGTCAGGCACATCACCCGAAGAAATTTATTCACCGACAGTTTAATGGTTTAACATCGCTGATAGATTCCTGAATGGAGTAATGAATACGAGAAGCAATTTCACTAACTTGGTAAGAGTATGATATTTATTTATTTGTTTATTTATTTATTTATTTACCGGTATTTATTTCTTACTCCGTTGTCGTCTATCATTTATTAAAGGGTCATTGTAAACCATTCAATATTACCGGGCTGAGTGAATGTTTAACAATGTATCATATTCTTTGACACTTAATAATTGATACATGCGAACACACTATGATGCATTCTTTCAGTGCATCATAGATTGCATCCAACACAGCCGACACAAACGTGGATATTGTAGTCTTTGGAACTCGATATAAAGATTCCAAAGATCTGAGATAGTCACAAGTCGCCAAGTACCGTAGTGTAACCTGGAGTTTCAGACGGGCAGTTGAAGCCGCTCTCATATTTGTGTTGCGTTTCTGTATTTGTACTTTAATCATCTGTAGAAGTTGATTGAACTGGATATCTGTGAGTCGTAAGTGATTTTTAAATGTGTTTTCATCGTCCTCTAGAACTTGACGTAAAAAATGTGTCGACGCACCGAATGCACTACGTCATGCAATCCACTCTCGGGCTCACATTACATTTTCCTTTCTATTTATTTTTCCAACCCTATTTACTAACTCGACAATTAACATATCAGCAACAGCTGATATCCTTTCTCTTACGAGGGCCGCCACCTTAATTCACAACGTCGTGTGAACACCCATTACATGCGAGTAGCTAGCCAGAAGATGCGCACGCATCATGCTAGTCCAGTCGCTCCGAGTCCACTCGCACCGTGTGAACCCAGCCTAAGTGTGCATCCCAGCGTAGGGATCGAATAGCTGGAATACTATGATGGAACAGTGTGTTACGTACTATTAGTTATCAGGAAATTTATGAACTAGAGGAATGGCATGCTAAAGAAGAGAGTTATCTAAATCCCCAGCTACTTTCCGCCAATATTCAAGCAGGAAGTTATATTCGGTACGCAATAGTAATCCCATCTATCGAAGATGAGAGGCAGCAGAAGAAAAAAAGCACATCACACCAAACAATGGTCTATGTAATGTTATTGTTGACCAGTTTTATGAGCTTTCGATGTTGTAGGCCTTCACATTTAGTTTTCTTCCGACTCTGTGATATTAGGGCATCAAATGTAAAGTGAGTCCTTTCTTTCGAAGTGTCAGGCCCTTTCATTTTTCCTCGCTGTTTAGTGTTATATACGGGGTGGTTGCCTAGTTGTACTTCCTCTTAAAACAGTAATCACAACCACCACCACCACCACCACCACCAATATTGTCATAGTCGGTACGGTAAAACATAATAACGCATAAATGATCGGAAATTGTATTTTCTATGACTTAGGTTATGCAGTACTTTTCGATAGGACCAATAACATAGGTAAAAAAATGAAAATCAACAGCCTGTTTCCAGTCAGTGACCGGGTCAGGAATGGAATGAATGAAGCCCCCATCTAGCGGCGAGGATAGCAATCTTGCCGGCTGCCAAAGCCTGTCGCACTCCTCTGGGGCAATGATTAATGAATGACAGGTGAAATGAAATGGTATGGAGAGTGTTGCTAGAATGAAAGACGACAGGGAAAACCGGAGTATCCGGAGAAAAACCTGTTCTGCCTCCGCTTTGTCCAGCACAAATCTCACATGGAGTGACCGGGATTTGAACCATGGAACCCAGTGGTGAGAGGCCGGTGCGTTGCCGCGGGAGCCACAGAGGCTCAACATAGGTAATTAAAAATTAACGTTTTTAAAGTATTATTTCAACCAGAGTGGATAACATTATTTATAGCCTAGACTGTAATTCCATATTTCCTGACTTCACATACAGATTTTCATTAAATTCTGTTTACTCTCTTGTTCATAGCTCGGCACTGATATGGACTCTGTTAACATAGCCGGTACAAGACATAAATGGTCGAAAATTTAATTCTATTGCACTTTAATTATCTAGTATTTATCGATAAATCCACGAATAATATAAATATTTGAGAATTAAATTTTAAGCCTCCCCTAAACTAGCATTTCACTCAGCGTGAATAAAATGATTTATGGCCTAGGTTATAGCGACTTATTCCCCGACGTTACATACCTGTTTTCATTACATTCCCCTCAGCCGTTTCCTCGTGATGCGCGTTCATACATACATACATACATACATACATACATACATACATACATACATACATACATACATACATACAGACAGACGGACAGACAGACAGACAGACAGACAGACAGACAGACAGACAGACAGACAGACAGACAGACAGACAGACAGACAGACAGACAGACAGACAGACAGACATTACGGACAATTTAAAGGTGCATTTCCTTGTTCCTGTGGACACGACCGATACAGAAAAACCATTATTTTTTAATTCAGAGGAACGTGAAGGCAAAACTCTTTCTATTATTATTAATTCGATCAGAGATAACAATCGTAACAGAATGATAAAATATAAAGAAAGGACTGCGTTTAGTTACTTCGATCATACATTAGTCAACCACAGTACTATTAAGCTGCTTATCGAATTGCATTGAGTTGTGTTGCAGTGGGTGTAGTTGTAGTTGTGTTGTTGAGTTGTGGGTTAGGGTTGACGCTCCGGTCATGGGGGATTCCATTGTTAGACATGTCGGGGAAGTGTGCGGTGAAAATTCTACCAGGGTAGGGTGTTATCCAGGAGTTAGGTTAAGGCAGATGTTGAGGAAAGTGGAAGAGAAGGAGGAGGGAAAGGAGAAGGTGGTAGTGTTTCATGTTGGTACTAACAACGTACGACAAGCAGGTGTATCAAAATATTTGGGGATGTGTGGCACCTGGTAAATGCAGCAGGGTGAAGTTTAAGGAATCGGAGAATTTTATCTGTTGAATACTCTGTAGGAGGGATACTGACTGGAAGGTAATTGGGGATTCAAATGATACTATGGAGTAGGTATGTGGGAAACTGGGAGTGAGATTTCTAGATCCTAATGGGTGGAGGAGGAGGGAAAGGAGAAGGTGGTAGTGTTTCATGTTGGTACTAACAACGTGCGACAAGCAGGTATAAGTAGGGATAAGTAGGGATATGCGCTCAGATGGCCTTCACTTAAACCGCAATGGTACATGTAAGTTAGGAAATTTGTTTAGAAGGGTTATAAAGAGGTACATTCAGGGAAACGGGGTGGCTTTGGGAGCGGTGATAAGGACACAGGGAAATAGAAGTGAAGTAGGGATGACATAGAATTGTTAGTGCCCAACTGTAGAAATATTGTAAAGAAAGGAATCGAATTAAGTAATCAATAGATATGTACTTAACAGATATTGTAATAGGAGTTGAAACATGGCTGAGAAATGATGTAATGGATGCAGAAATATTCTCACGGAACTGGAGTGCGTATCGTAGAGATAAGATAGGAATGGTGGGAGGCTGAGTATTCATTCTGATGAACGAAGAATTTGAAAGCTACGATAAAATTAAAGATGACAAACATGAAATTCTAGGTGTAAGGCCCATCTCTAACGATAATAGGCAACTTGATATCCTTGGAGTGTACAGACCAGAAAAGGGTAGCGCTGACGCTGATTCAGATTTATTTGATAAGATAATCAGCTATGTGGGAAACGATAAGGAAAGGAACGTGATTGTAGCGAGTGATCTCAATTTACCAAATGTCAATTGGGAAGGTAATGCGAACGACAGGAAGTATGACCAACAAACGGCAAATAAATTAATATGGGTAGGGCATCTGATTCAGAAAGTGATGGAACCAACTAGAGGGAAGAATATTTAGGATGTGGTGCTGGTGAAACCAGATGAATACTATAGAGAAACCGAAGTAATAGATGGTATTAGTGATCACGAAGCTGTTTCTGTGGTAGTTAAAAATAAATGTGAAAGAAAGGAAGATATTAAAATTAGGACTATTAGGGAGTACCATATGGCTGATGAAAGAGGCATGAGGGAGTTTAAAGAAAGTAACTATGATCGGTGGAAAATGGTAAATAAAAGTGTAAACAGACTCTGGGATGGGTTTAAAGTAATTATTGAGGAATGTGAAGATAGGTTTGTACCTACAAAGGTGGTAAGGAATGTTAAAGATCCACTATATTATAACAGAGAAGTAGAGAGACTAAGAAGGAGCTGCAGGTTGGAAAGAAATAGAGTAATGGCTGTGGAAGTAAGGAGAAATTGAAGGAACTTACTAGGGAATTGAATCTAGCAAAGAAGTCAGCTAAGTATAACATGATGGCAAGCATAATTGGCGGTGAGACAAATTTTGGTGAAAAATGGAAGTGTATGTATAGGTACTTTAAGGCAGAAACAGGTTCCAAGAAGGACATTCCAGGAATATTTAATGAACAAGGAGACTGTGTATGTAAGGATCTTCAAAAGGAAGAAGTATTCAGCCAGCAGTATGTAAAGATTTTTGGTAACAAGGATAATGTCCAGATAGAGGAGGTGACTAATACTAAGGAAGTATTAACATTTACCTATGACAACAATGATATTTACAGTAAGATACAAAAATTGAAAACTAGAAAAGCGGCTGGATTTGATAAGGTTACGGGGGATATATTTAAGAAAATGGGTTGGGATATAGTACCATATCTGAAGTAATTATTTGATTATTGTTTGCATGAGGGAGCTATACCAGATGAATGGAGAGTTGCTATATTAGCCCCTGAGTATTAAGGAAAGGGTGGTAGATATTAAGCTGAATACTACAGGCTGGTCAGTTTGAGATGCATTGCATGCACGCTTTGGCAAAACATTATTTCTGATTATGTTAGACAAGTTTGGGAAATCAGTAACTGATTCGATTGAAGGCAGTTTGGGTTTAGGAAAGGTTATTACACTGAGGCTCAACTTGTATGATTCCAGCAAGATATCCTGGATTCAGGAGATCAATTGGACTGTATCGTTATTGACCTGTCTGAGGCATTTGATAGGGTAGATCATGGGAGACTACTGGCAAAAATGAGTGCAATTAGATTTGACAAAAGAGTGACCGAATGGGTGGCTATGTTTGCAGAAAAAAGAACTCAGAGAATTAGAGTAGGCGAAGCTTTATCTGTCCCTGTAATAATTAAGAGGGGAATTCCTCAAGGCAGTATTATTGGACCTTTATGTTTTCTTATATATATCAATGATATGTGTAAAGAAGTGGAATCAGAGATAAGGATTTTTGCAGATGATGTTATTCTGCACAGAGTAATAAATAAGTTACAATATTGTGAGCAACTGCAAAATGACCTCGATAATGTTGTGAGATGGACAGTAGGCAATGGTATGATGAAAAACGGGGTTAAAAGTCAGGTCGTGAGTTTCACAAATAGGGAATGTCCTCTTAGTTTTAACTACTGCGTTGACGGGGCGAAAGTTCCCTTTGGGGTTCATTGTAAGTACCTATGTCTTAATATAAGTAAATATCTTCATTGGGGTTATCACATAAATATGATTGTAAATAAAGGTTGCAGATCTTTGCACATGGCCATGAGGGTGTTTTAGGGGTTGTAGAAAGGATGTAAATCAGAGGGCATATAAATTCTGGTAAGACCCCGAATAGAGTATGTTTCCAGTGTATGGGACCCTCACCAGGATTACTTGATTCAACAACTGGAAAATGTCCAAAGAAAAGCAGCTAGATTTCTTTTCGGTGATTTCCGACAAAATATTAGCGTTACAAATATGTTCAATTTAGAGGTACCGGAACTACGAACTATGTAGCTTTAGGAAGTTCCATTTTCACTACTTAATCAATGCTATGAGATATAACCCTTGTAGTTTAAAGACAATATGAGAATAATGTGCTCAACAAAATTATTGTGAACCAAAATTATAATTTAATTTAATTCCTTATGCTTAGTCCATTGTGGCAACCTTCGACTGAGGGAAGTTTTGTAAATAATAAACCCACGTTCAGTTGATGATATTTCCTTTGCTGAGAAGGGCATTGCGTTTTCATTTAGTGGAACGAACTTTTCAACAAGAAGTCCGCTTTGATATCCGTGGATTGAAACATGCTAGCCTAATGTAGGGTGCGGTTTTGATACCAACTGCTGGTCAGCCGCCGTCAAGACGCTGACAAAGCAGAACCGGACAAAGGGCTAGTCTACAAAGAGAACGTGTGACGAGGGTTCCTTCACACACATCTGTGAGGTGTTCGAGATAAGGCAGCGGCTATCGTTTGCACGTTTAGCACATTTCAAGAGCGATGTTGTATACTTCATCCAGGTTGATCAGCGAAACACAAGTCACATTATGATGATGATAATTTGAGGGTGGAGGGAGGTATAGCGGTAGGGAAGATAGTTAGAACTGAGTGTGGCATTAATAATGATTAGGCCCTACTTGTATTCTGCAGTTGAAGAATAACTTGATTGAAGATGGGTACACTCTACTTCAAATATTCAGCATGAAGCTCCATACATAATAATACTTAATAATAACAATAATAATAATAATATTGAAGGCCCATAGACTCACCTGGATCCGGGAGATCGTGGGTTCTAGCCCCACTGTCGGTAGCTCTGAAAATGATTTTCCGTGCTTTCCCATTTTCACACCACGCAAACGCTGGGGTTGTACCTTAATTAAGGCCACGACCGCTTCCTTCCAACTCCTAGTCCTTTCCTATCCCATCGTCGCTGTAAGACCTATCTGTGTCGGTGCGACGTAAAGCAACTAGAAAGAAAAAGACTCACCTGGAACAAATGTAACAAAAAAATCAATATCGAGGACCAGGAACACAAAATTAAGACATGACAACTCAGTTATAAAATCCGAAACACTATAGACCTCGGAAACCTTGATCATTGGAGGCAGATAACTTATTAAATGCATGGAGAAACAGGAGAGGAAAATATTGAAGAAAATCTTTGATTAACTCTACTCAGAGGGAATCTGGATGAGACGGAAGTTTCCGGAGCTTTATCAGCATTTCGAAAAGATCACCGACATCATCAGGCCAGATGACAGACTCTCTCAATGAAAGTCAAGAACAACAAGACCTTCAGGAAATTGGCATCCCTCAGTAAATTATTGAAGATCGACTCTAGTTCAAAAAAGCAGAAAAATAATACCAGGACCAATAAATTATGGAGTGAAGACCAGAGTGCCCAGATGAAGAGATTTGGAAGAAGAAGAAGTCGACGTCAGCTAAATAACGCTGTAAAATAATAATAATAATAATAATAATAATAATAATAATAATAATAATAATAATACCAATCGGTGAAATTAAATTGTATTTTCCTTATGAGAACTTAGTTTTTGAAACAGTATTATAGGTTTTACGTTCCGCTAAATACTTTTCACAATTTTCAAAGACGCTGAGGTGCCAAATTTTGTCACCCCATGAGTTATTTCACATGATGGTAAATGATGAAAATGGGTGTTGTTTAAAGGAGCCTAACATCTGGGTTATTGGCCCTGGACGGTAAATCTATCGCCACGATGCTGGCGCATTTGAGCACCTTGCAGTATCACCGGGCTGGCTTTGTATAGAACCCTCGAACTTACGCTTCTACTGTCTGAGCCACTCAGCTCGGCTTCCTTCACGCAGTATCTCTTGTCCAAGTAGAGTTTTCGTCCAATCCCAACAGTACGCGTTAAGAACCTCGTGTGTTTGTGTTTGAATGCCTGGTATTTGTGTAGCTGTCAATCTTTTGGCGCTTTGCTGCTTAAAATAACAATTACCACCAATCACCAAGGTAATGAGTGACAAGGCACATCGGCGTCCTAGACAGAAGAATACTTGAAGGGATATTAAAAATAGCAGGCTCCAGCTCCCTGGCTGAATAGTCAGGGTAGTGAGCTTCGGTCCAGAGGGCTGCAGGTTCTATTCCCGGTGGATCTCATATTTTAACTGCGTTATGATTAATTCTCCTGGCTCGGGGCCTGGGTGTTTGTGTTCGTGTATTACAGTCGTCTTTATCTACAATCATCGTACAACTGACCACCACATAAACACGTAATAGTGAATATATTCTTCCACATGTCGACACAGGAAGGGCATCTGATCGTAAAATTAAACGTTGACCCCAATAAACTGAGAAAGTGATCAGGAAGAAAATTAGATACACCTTTCCGACCTGGAGTATCATGCAAAACCCCCTGTGGGTGGGGGACGGAGACGAAGAATACGCCCACGGTATCCCATGCCTGTCGTGAGAGGCGACTAAAAGGGGCGACACCAAGGGATGATTGAATTAGAATCCAGAGACAACTTGTAATTCGTACCATCACGCGAGGAACACCATGGGTCGCCTTTACTAGCGAGTAGTACCACTGTGTTAGGTACACAATGGGTTTGTGATTAGTAGCAACAAATAGTGAATCAGTACGGGTTTTACAGTAACCGTGATTAGTATCATTATATGAACAACACCGTAAGTCTGCGCTGCCTGTGATAAGTATCCTTTGATTATTTTAAATTCATATCAATCCATACATTCATCATAATCACGTTTTGAATTTTTCGACTTTTAAATTGTCACCATATTTCATCTCATTTCGTACCATTAGGAGCCGATGACCTAGATGATAGGCCCCTTTCAACACCGAGCATCATCATTACATTAGCTGTCATTCTATCAGCCAGTATAATTGCTGGCCATCTCCTCCTAACCCTACTTGGAAACACTGGCCCTTCCCTGCTGCCATTGGTCCTTAACGGTTTACCTTCAACTGCCTAGCCCTTGGTGAATCCAACCAGCCTCTGGACTGATGACCTAACATATATTATTATTGGTCCTCCTGGTGTCCATGGTCGTTTGGGCGTCACGTCTGTATGGTCTGACACCGTTTTTCGAGTCCCGTTGGTCGAAAAGTATCACCATCAGAATATTCACTGGCAGAGTAGGAGAGCTTGTGGTATACAACTTCTAGTCACTAGATTGCGTGCCAGCAACCAAGATTCAGTTCTAAACCTCTCCGCAGTGCTCATATGGCGCTGTTTTTGGTGATTCGTCCGTCCGATATTTTAACGAGTGCTTATCGATAAAGGTAATATGTTTCCATACCCCAGATTGAAAAAAAACAACACATTTACACTGACTGACAGAGCAAATGCAACACCAAGAAGGAGTGGTTCGAAAGGGATGAAAGTTGGGGAAAAAACAGAGACGGCACGGAAGAATAATTGATGTTTATTTCAAACCGATATGCAGGTTACACAATGCGCACGGCATCGACTCAGTAGGATGTAGGACCACCGCGAGCGGCGATGCACGCAGAAACACGTCGAGGTACAGAGTTAATAAGAGTGCGGATGGTGTCCTGAGGGATGGTTCTCCATTCTCTGTCAACCATTTGCCACAGTTGGTCGTCCGTATGAGGCTGGGGCAGAGTTTGCAGACGGCGTCCAATGAGATCCCACACGTGTTCGATTGGTGAGAGATCCGGAGAGTACGCTGGCCACGGAAGCATCTGTACACCTCGTAGAGCCTGTTGGGAGATGCGAGCAGTGTGTGGGCGGGCATTATCCTGCTGAAACAGAGCATTGGGCAGCCCCTGAAGGTACGGGAGTGCCACCGGCCGCAGCACATGCTGCACGTAGCGGTGGGCATTTAACGTGCCTTGAATACGCACTAGAGGTGACGTGGAATCATACGCAATAGCGCCCCAAACCATGATGCCGCGTTGTCTAGCGGTAGGGCGCTCCACAGTTACTGCCGGATTTGACCTTTCTCCACGCCGACGCCACACTCGTCTGCGGTGACTATCACTGACAGAACAGAAGCGTGACTCATCGGAGAACACGACGTTCCGCCATTCCCTCATCCAATTCGCTCTAGCCCGGCACCATGCCAGGCGTGCACGTCTATGCTGTGGAGTCAATGGTAGTCTTCTGAGCGGACGCCGGGAGTGCAGGCCTCCTTCAACCAATCGACGGGAAATTGTTCTGGTCGATATTGGAACAGCCAGGGTGTCTTGCACATGCTGAAGAATGGCGGTTGACGTGGCGTGCGGGGCTGCCACCGCTTGGCGGCGGATGCGCCGATCCTCGCGTGCTGACGTCACTCGGGCTGCGCCTGGACCCCTCGCACGTGCCACATGTCCCTGCGCCAGCCATCTTCGCCACAGGCGCTGCACCGTGGACACATTCCTATGGGTATCGGCTGCGATTTGACGAAGCGACCAACCTGCTCTTCTCAGCCCGATCACCATACCCCTCGTAAAGTCGTCTGTCTGCTGGAAATGCCTCCATTGACGGCGGCCTGGCATTCTTAGCTATACACGTGTCCTGTGGCACACGACAACACGTTCTACAATGACTTTCGGCTGAGAAATCACGATACGAAGTGGACCATTCGCCAACGCCGTGTCCCATTTATCGTTCGCTACGTGCGCAGCACAGCGCGCATTTCACATCATGAGCATACCTCAGTGACGTCAGTCTACCCTGCAATTGGCATAAAGTTCTGACCACTCCTTCTTGGTGTTGCATTTGCTCTGTCAGTCAGTGTATTTTGAAGGTAGTATTTTTTACTGAACAGTTCAAATATGATGGTCATCATTGCACTGTTCTTGTAACCCGCATCTGGTACCAAGTTAAGTCTCTGAAACGTTCCCGTTACTCAATATTCTCGTATCTGCGGAAGGGACGTAAGTGCCAGGTGTATGCATAAGTTTTTGCCGCATTTTGTGGTAAATAAAACACGTAATTATTAAGGAACATACATTTTTCGTTGATTCAAAATATTGACCATCGGTTTCTACACACTTTGTCCATGTTTCAGGTAAGTTATGCATACAGTGCCAGAAAAACTGCTTGTCCCTTGCGGCATGCCATTTAACTTCCTCCTCCCAATTGCTGAAGTGCTGCCCTACTGATGCGAGGATGTGATAGATGGCGCCACGTCTTGCAGTACCGGGGGTGCGGAATGATATCAAATCCAAGCGATTTCAAGGGGTTTTTCACTGGTTTTCCTGTGTAAGACGGTGCGTTGTCGTGTAACGAAATTACTTTGCCATGTCTTCTGGCCCATTCCGGTCGTCTTTGGATCAATACGTGATTTAAATTAATCATTTGTTGTTGAGTTTCAGTTGGGTCATCATCCAGTAACGCCTGCAATTGCTCGTCTTGGCACTTTTGTGGTCTACCAGAGCGCGCATTGAAATCACCACCTTTAAATTGTCTCGCGTGTTCTAACCAATGGAGCGTGTCCACCATATGTTTCTACCAGCAAACGATGACTTTTCACAGCCTTTTCCTTTTGGTTAAATAATAAAAGATATGCGTGCCGCTAATGTTCTTTTTCAGGCACAAACGTCGACATGATCACTGAACGACACAACACAGACGGACTCAACTTGTGTGTGTTGGTAGGTTAATGTCAGACGAACAAACTGACGTATGTGTCAAGTTCATACGCTGCTTACTGTTCGCTAGCGCCATCTCTTAGTGAAACCGGAAAAGACTTAAGCTTACCCCTGCTAGATAGACTATAGCTGTGTACCTACGTCGTCATGGCGAATACGAAACAATGACTTCGCCGACGGAAACGCTGTCTTGGGGGATTCATTCTATTTTTTGACCATTTCAGCTTTTGAAAATTCTCGTTTTCTCAATATCGCTGTAAATGACAGACGGAATAGGGAATTTATCTGTATCAAAATAGAATTGTAGGGAGTACGCTGTCTGTAATTTCATTTATTTTTCCAGTTTCTCAGATATTTATGCGTTTTGGGTCAACTCAAGAGCATATCACTGGTTTTAGCTTCCGAGTCTGTCTCTTTGTCTGTTCCACCATCACAGCGAAACGGCTGAACAGATGTCATACACAGGAGCAGGTTTTGATATGCACATAGTTTTAAAATCACGAAACAGTCTGGGGTTTACAGAGAGATCAAACGAGTTATTTGATATTTTCTAATTCACTATTGACTTTCTCTGAACTCTGTAGAGTCTGTGTGAATTGCCCAATTCATTTTAATTCTTTTTGTTATATACATAATTTCGCTACTCTTGAAATGACGATGAGAATTAATACTTTTTGCGGATTTCGTGCTCTCCGTTGGATGACGGACTCTCTCACAGTCCGACAACGAACCTACCAGTTACCACAGAAACATTTCTGGCTGCTTGGCAGCAGGGAAGTAACGTAATGCCATTTTCGTCTTCATTCCTGTGAACTCGTACTTGCTCCTTGTGTAGAAGGCAAGAGAGACGTCAAGCTGCCATTCTGCCCGATATTTGCGGAATACCGTGGAAGTTACAATCGTCTTCGACTAGCACTAAGGGTGGCTGTAGCCCAGTGCAGCCCATTATTTCACACCGTAAGATTTTTTCTGTAATTTGGTATAATTTTGACTGTATTTCTGCTTTAGCCGGCTCTGCGGTGTGGGGGTAGCGTGCCTACTACTTACCCAGAGGCGCCGAGTTCGATTCCTGACCAGGTCAGGGATTTTTACCTGGATTGAACGCTAGTTCCTGGTCTACTCAGCGTACGTAATTACATTTGAGGAGCTATCTGACGGTGAGATGGCGGCCCCGGTCAAGAAAGCCAAGAATAACGGCCGAGAGGATGGGTCTTGCTGACCACACGGCACCTCATCATATGCAGGCCTTCGGGCTGAGCAGTGGTAGCTTTGTAGGGCAAGGCCCTTCGGGGCAGTTGCGCCATGGGGTTTCGGTTTATTTCTGCTTTAATTCCTTGCCGCTGCCTTAACTCTTTAGGCTTAAGTGTTAAAAACCACAAGTCATCTTCTTATTTGATTACCTAAGAATCCCTGCGGCCAAATTTCTCTCCTGTTACCGCCTTCTGATATCCGTAGCCCGTTATCATCAGAATTTGGTATTTACACATTTTTCCTCTCCGGCTGTCGTCAGTTATTATCCTTAAATTAATATTGACATTCTTAACTTTCTTCCTTAATTTATCCGTATTTATGCGCATGCTCATCACGAAACCTGGACACGTTCCAAGATGTTCAAATGTGTAACTTTTGGCTGCGATAAATATCGAAATATGGAGGCAATTTTAATGACGGTGCAAACCTTCGTTTCGGGGTAATTACTAGCTAAACGGTAAGTCGTATCACAAAACATATAGCACAATCGTTGCTCAGTTTGCATAAGTACATCTATGACTTTTTTTTTCGTTCTCGATCCCTTATACGTTAGATACAACTGCTTTCTCCATTTTAAATCAATTTCTTTACTTTTTACACATATAAATTATAGTTTGACACACTTATATTATGTAGTAAAGATAGTGGCTATGAACAAGCCAAATTTTATGATTCTAGCTGTCACATAATTAACCGAAAAGTAAAGTAATGTGTGAAAACTGCATCCCAGTTTTACCCTATTCAATGTTTCTAACTCAATGTAACCCATAAATATAGGAGATACGAGTACATGTCATAGGTGTAACCATGTAGATTGCTAAGTGATGGTGTGATCCGTTTATCGATATGACGTACCGTTTAGCAGCAGTTAATCTGAAAATGATGGTCTGCAATTGTAAACGCACATACACTTTCGTATATCGATCTATATAAATATTCATTGAAGTCGATTTGTAGCGATCTAGAAGGGGTTGCCGGCCATTACAATTAATACTTTACAAGTCGATAGTGACTGCCAGTAGGAGAGGCGTCTGCAATTGTAATGAAAACTCACCACTTCGACGATAGCTGGTAGTAGGAATGGGGTCTTTCTCCAACTCCTGTGAAACTGATATTATTAAGCAGGCTTACCCTTTGTAATGAACAAATCCCTTCTCGATTTGACTGGCTGAAGGCAAGGGAGCATGCAATTTTGTTTAAAACTCTACGGTAAGCTCAATTGTGTCTAGGAAGCAATGGTGCAGGCCATTTTAAATTTTAAATAAATTTACCCTAGTAGAGTGTGACTGGCATTAGGAAAATGGGCCTGTCGTTATAATGATAACAGATAAACTCAATTTTGACTGGGGTGCTGTTATAATGAACGTAACTTCTTCAAATGGAATGTGTATGGATGTAGGAATGGGGGCCAGCCATTGTAACTAAAACTCCTCCAACCGGGCGAGTAGGCCGTGCGGTTAGGCGCGCGCAGCTATGAGCTTGCATCCGGGAGATAGTGGGTTCAAATCCCACTGTCGGAAGCCTTGAAGATGGTTTTCCGTGGTTTTCCATTTTCACACCAGACAAATTCTGGGGCTGTAGGCCTACCTTAATTAAGGCCATGGCCTCTTCCTTCCAACTCCTAGACCTTTCCTCCATAAGACCTATCTGTGTCGTTGCGACGCAAAGCCCCTAGCAAATAAAAAGACCTTTCCTATCCCATCGTCGCCATAAGACCTATGTGTGTCGGTGCGTCGTAAAGCCGCTAGCAAAAAAGGAAAACCTTCCGACATCGATTGTGGCCGGCAGTAGGCAAGTGAGTCTTCCGTTATAATAGAAACTCCCGAACACAATTGTGAATGGCAGTGGAAAAGGGGGTCGTCTGACATTATGATCACAACTCCGCACCTAGCACATTATGTTGGAAGCAACGTTTGTGGACCTCCTCATGTTGTTTCTCGGATAACGCTAACTGACACGCAATAAGAAAAAACCATTTTCACTGCATGCAAAGAAATCCGTATACAATCTGGAATACCGTAGCGAAGTGAAGTACTTTTTACAACGGTAGTTCTGATATGATTGACAATAAAACAAATTATGCCATCTGTGTGGTGCAGTAGTTAGTGTGATCGGCTGCCAGCCCCGGAGGTCCGGGTTCGATTCACGACTCTGCCGTTAAATTTGAAACGTGGTACGAGGCTGGAATGAGGTTCACTCAGCCTCAGAAGGTCAACTGAGCGGAGGGTATTCGATTCCCTCCTCAGCCATCTTCGAAGTGATTTTCCGTGGTTTCCCACTTCTCCTCCAAGCAAATGCCGGTACCTAACATAAGGCCACAGTCGCTTCCTTCCCCCCTCCTTGTCCATCAGTTTCAATCCTCCCATCCCCACAAACGCCCCTATTCAGCATAGCAGGTGAGGTCGCCTGGACGAGGTGCTGGCCCTCGTTCCAGTTGTATCCCCTAATCCAAAGTCTCAAGCTCCAGGACGTTGCCCTTGAGGCGGTAGAGGTGAGATCCCTCGCCGAGTCCGAGGGAAAAACCGACCCTGGAGGGTAAACGGATTAACAAGGAAAAACAAATTTTCTACTTAGTACAGTGACTCAGATTTCAACGTATAGTTTTCAGTCTCATATTCGGTGTACAAAGCTGTGGTTCTAAGTGTACCGGGCGGTACACCTCTACACCATTTATTTAAAAGTTGCGCCAGTTGAAACTCCTCTTCTGGAGGAAGGTTGAACTTTATCTATTCTATTAATTCTCTACTTTCTCAGAAGATGTCACCACGTGGAAAATTTTGAGTTTTTGAACTGTGTCACTTTTGATGTGTTTTTGTTTCGCTTGAAGTAAGAAGTGTGAACTTTCTCTTCTAGAGGACACTACTGAAGATCAACACTAGTGCGACCTAGTGCGGAGTCAAAGAACTATTTTGTTGGAGAAATTTTTATTTCAAGAGTTTGTTCTTTGTTAAATTTCCTTCTATCATTGTTTAAGTTGGCTGTATACCCCTCTTTTTCCCCCTAGTTTGGATCTAGCCAATCCCGAATTTCTTTAATTAATTTTCCACCAATAATGTGTTTCTTTTTCCTCTATGTAGGGGTTTCTTTTCCCGAACCAATAAAAAGTTTGAGGGAGGGTGTTTTCTTTCCCCTAACGACTAGAATCTTCCGCGAGGGTATTTAAACTGCTGATTTTAGGGTCTCCAGGCCACTTTTGTTCCATCTCTCAGTGTGTAAAGTACATAGCAGGAGGCGGGAAGCGCCTCTTTCTTCACCACCTGTTCAACTTCAGGTAATGGCCTCTTAATAACATCTTTTCTAGCTAGAGTTGGCAGTTTAACTCTCGCGGCGGGTTCTAGGTCTTCCACCATGTAACTTTCCTTTCAAATGTAAAAGCAACTGGTATCTATTCTATCTTTCAAACTACATATCGGGATAGAGAGTGCTTAACCCTCTCGAGCTCCCACTCACACTGTTTTGAGGTGAACTTATTTTTCGCAACCTATTCTTCAGTAATGTAATGTAAGTTTGTGTTTTCTTAAGTCACCTCAGTAGTATGGGATTAGCCCTTGCATCAGCGGCCTAAGAGCCAACGTAGGTCTTAGAAACAAAGTGTATTAAGGAGTGCACGTTCGCCTCCTCTCAAATTGTGATTTTAGAGGTCACGTAATTAACCTTCTTTTCATTTATTAGACCTCAGTAGATTGGGTATTTCTCCCCTGTGTTTGGGTCCGTTGAGGACAACTTGAAGATGGAGTTTGGTGTAGCCTTTGAGAGGCTTAAATTTTGAGAGCGTGGGGCTCTTTTGAAAATCGAGTGTCATATGCCTCGTGGAGGCTTTTTAGTGTAATTTGGAGCAAGGGCTCTGAGGTATGAATGGGGTTTTCTGCCCCTCTGTTGAATCTAGTGTCTTTGAGGTAAAACTGGGCTGATTGCCCAAGCATTGTGTTTTTGGGGCTCGAAGCCCAAATCCTGTAAATATTGTGACTCCCCGTTGATTTGCTACATTGTACCTGCCATGCTTGTTATATCTTTGTTTTGAAAAGAAAATATAACCTTGTTAAATTTTGAAATTAATTTCTCTTTAGTAGCTTGAGATCCATTCACCACCCAGCACCTTCTTTCACGCCTACCTACCACAAAAACACGGTAACAAGTGGTAGCAGAGCGTGGTTGAATGGGTCTCAATTTAGCCCCTTTTGACGGCTAAACATTGCTTTGATTCGAACTCTAACAATTGTCTCAGTTGCTGGAATTTTTTTTGAGTTATTCAAAATTGTTCTGTCATCATGCCCGGCCCTCGCGATGTTCTCCTCCTTAACTATTTGCGCAAAGAGGAGTTGATATACGAGTTAACTATCAGAAATGTGCAATCTGGAGGCACGGTTGCAATCGACACCAACAAGCTTAGAGAGTCCCTTGATTTGCCCATTTCCATCCCCAATTTGGGAGAGAAAGAAATTGACGACTCTCTTTCCACGATTGTCGAGAATATTACTGGGCTAGCATCGGTAGTCAGCTTTTTTGATGAAAACGATCCATCTCCTAATCAAATTAAGCGTGTGCAAGGCAGGCTGTATCACTTTGCAAATAGAGTTAATGATCTATTGTCTCTAAAGGTGAATGACGTTCAGAGGAAGCAAGCTAATACGCTCCTTGAAACTATTTCTGAATTGTCTAATAAGGTCACTCAATTGCTAACCGGCGAAGCTCCTCCCAAAACTGATCAACCCGCCACGGTGAATGTAGGTAACGAGGAAGAGCCTCCTCAGGGAGAAGTCAATAGGGTAACCGTTGCTGCTCAAACTATCTCTGCCCCATCGAACAACGAATCTGAACGCCGTGCGTCATTGAGTAACATCCGCTCTGAATTAACTTCCTTGCCCTTGAAACCTTTAACGACTATGACACCTGGGTTCAGCAGCTTGCCTCATCCATTGGCAATGTTGCTTAGAGGTATCTCTAAGTTTTCCGTCAACACCACCAGTGACGTAATTTCATTTTTAAGATTTCTAGTGGAATTTCAGGATCATGCCCTTGTGTTTTCTCTTTCCCCATGTCAAATTTTGCAAATTATCTATCCGTATGCTATTGGTATTCTCTCTGATAAAATAGTTAGAGCCATCGCTGAGCAATCTTCTATTGAGGATTTCCATGCCCATTTGCTAGCTAACTTCATCCCGGCTAGGGCCAGGTCCTCCCTTATTCAGAAATACTATTATCGGGTACAGCGCTTGGATGAAAACCTGGCAGACTTCATCCAAGATATTAAGTTTTATACTAGGGTGTTTGCTCTTCACTTCCCTGAGGATCAAATTGTACAAGCTATTGTGGAAGGTATTTCACCATCCTATAGGTCATATTTGTGTTTCGCGGCGTGCCCGCAAACGTTCTCGGAACTTGAAGCATTGGCAGTCTCAGCGGAAGGAGTTAGATACGCCGATTCTTTGCGTGTCGCGAAAGAACCCCCGCCTTCCTTTAGTAACACTCGGCCTCCACCTCGCCGACCAGTCAATCCCCGTAAATGTTATGCTTGTGGGTCGCCTGACCATCTGCGGAATAAGTGTCCTCTGATCAAGTCAAGTGGGACAAGGAATGGAGTAGGGTCATCACAAGGCTGTTTTAAGTGTGGGGCCTTCTCACATATCGCCAAGAATTGCCCAAACTCAAATAGCACCCCCTCCTGCTCAACTTCTGGTGCAAATTCCAGCTATTCCAATAATAAAAAGTGACTAGTGGCGTCGGCTGAGCCGACTAATCCATCTTCCCGAGACTTAGCCCCTAGTAAACAGATTGTAAATGCAGAGAACGATCAGCCTTCAAGTTCATCTTTTGAATGCCCTAAAGAATGTCTTAGGATTGCGGCGGATACCCCCGCACCTGTTCCTTTTCTTAAGATTGAGGTAAATAACGAGCCTATAACAGCTCTCTTAGATTCAGGCAGTGTTTGTTCCATTATTTCGGCTGATTGGTATTCTAAATTGAAATCTGTTTGTAAACTCCCTGACTATGACTCATCTCCTGTTAAATATGTTTCGGCTAATTCATCTCCATTAGAAATTCTAGGTTCCTTACATGTCAAAATTCGGGTTTTTAAATTTACATGGAAGATCAAATTGTTTGTGGCCAAGCGTTTGTCTTGCCCCATCATATTGGGAGCGGACTTCATTTCTCACACTGGTCTTGTGCTCGATCTCCAGAGTAGGTCGTGCACATTCAAATTTGCGTCCAATTGTAGAATTCCCTTGTTAAAGTGTAATTCTGTATCATGTTCATCTATTTCGCCTACCCAGGATGAGATGTTGTTAGACCTTAGACATCTACCTGAGGAGCAGGCTGATAGTATTCGGAAACTGTGTCAGTCGTTTCCCGAGGTGTTCTCTGATACTCTTGGTGTTACTGACCTTATTGAATACAAAATTGAGGTCACGGATTCAATTCCTGTCCGTTTTCCACCGTATAGGCTATCTCCACCTAAAATGAAGGCTCTGAAAGAAATCATCGATCAGATGTTGAAGGATGGTATTATTAGGCCCTCTAAGTCAGCGTATTCTTCGCCTATTTTTCTAGTCCCGAAACCCCAAGGAGGCTTCAGGCCTGTCATTGATTACAGGGCTCTCAATCGGAAGGTGGTGTTGCAATCTGTGCCCCTTCCCGACCTTCATTCTTGCTTTTCATGGTTTCGTAAGGCCAAGTTCTTCACCATCTTGGACTTGAATCAGGCCTATAATCAAATTCCCCTTGCCGAAGAATCTAAACATCTTACAGCGTTTGCCACGGACTGGAATTTATATGAATACAACCGCGTGCCTTTCGGGCTCCCCACGGGGGCAGCTGTGCTCACTAGGCTACTAGATAGGGTCTTTTCTGACATCAAATTTGAGTACTTATATCACTACTTAGATGATGTCGTTGTATTTTCAGAGACCTTTGAAGAACATCTAGATCATCTGCGAGAAGTTCTCAATCGCCTTCGTAAGGCTGGGTTAACTGTTAAGTTGTCCAAGGTTGCCTTTGCTAAGCCCTCTATGTCATTCCTAGGGCATATTGTGTCACCTGATGGTGTAGCAGTCGATCATTCTAGAACTCAGGCCATCCGTGATTTTAAACCTCCCAAGGACATTAAAGGTATCGCCAGGTTCATTGGTATGGTGAATTTCTTCAGGAAGTTTATTCCTAACTTCGCTAATAGAGCGGCGCCCTTAAACCTTCTTCGTAGGAAAGGCATCAAATTCGAGTGGGGACCTTCTCAACAAGCCGCTTTCGAAGATCTTAAATTAGCTCTCTGTAATGCTCCTGTACTTGCTATGCCTGATTTCTCGAAGAAATTCATCGTCCAAACGGACGCGTCGTCGTCAGCTGTAGCTGCAGTCCTTCTTCAAGAGACTGAACTAGGGAGGCGTCCCATCGCCTATGCATCTAGGACTCTATCGGCTCAAGAAGCCAAGTACTCCATATATGAGCTTGAAGGTTTGGCAGTCTTATTCGCCTTAGAAAAGTTCCGTCTCTATCTGGAACACGTCAAATTCGATCTGGAGACAGATAATCAAGCCTTAAGCTGGGTCTTAGGTAGGCCGCGTCGTACAGGTCGTATAGCCCGTTGGGCCATCCGTATTTCTGCCTTCCAATTCGATGTACGGCATATCAGAGGTACTGAAAATGTTGTTGCCGATGGACTCAGCCGTATGTTTCATAACGACGTAGAGACCCACGAACCGGTCGACAGTTCATCACCTTCTGAGTCCATACTATCTGGTGTTAATGCCATCTTAACAGATGCTCCCATGCTTTTTAGGGATATTGAGAAATACCAACGTGAAGATCCGACGCTGGCTCCGATAATGGAAACCCTTTCTTCTGGGGAACATGCTGTCCCTTATGTTCTAAGGAATGGTGTTCTATGTTGCCCATCGAGGCATGATAAGATGATGAAGGTTGTCGTGCCAGCGGTTCTTGTGCCTATGATCTTCAAGTATTATCATGAGACCCCATTAGGAGGGCATCTTGGAATCTTTAAAACCCGTGAAAAAATTCGTGAAATGTTCATTTGGAAAGGTATGGACGGTGAAATCCGTGAACTTGTAAAAGCTTGTAAATCTTGTTTGCTTAGTAAACCCACCATGTCCACCAAGGTAGGCCTTTTGTCTTCGCATCAAGCGTCGCGCCCCATGGAACGCCTGTATATCGATTATGTAGGACCCTTCCCCCAGTCAAAGGGTAATGCTAACAAGTTCATCTTTGTGTGCGTAGATGGCTTTACTAGATTTTCTTGGTTATTTCCGACTAAGCTGGCTACCGCTCAGTCCACCATTACTTGCCTAAATTCTATTTTTGCTTCTTTTGGTCCGTGCCAATATATTGTATCTGATAATGCTAAGGCGTTCACATCAAATTTATTTCGTAAATTCTGCTTTGACTTGTCCATCTCTCATGTAACTACTTCTGCTTATTACCCTCAACCATCTCTGGCTGAACGGGTTAACCGTAATCTCAGGTCCGCACTCATTGCCTATCATCATGAAGATCCTTCCAGGTGGGACACGTCCCTGCATTGGATTGCTTTTGCTTTGAATTCGGCGGTTCATGAATCTCACAAGTTTACTCCAACTTCTTTGATGTTCAAGTTTGTTCCCAACTCGCCGCTCTCTAACCTCTGGTCTTTGAATGACATTCTCCCCGAGACAATAGATCCGGATAACATTAAAGATCTTTGGAAGAAGGCTAAAGCCAATCTTAAAGTGTCTCATGAAAAGGTTAGGGAAAGGTATGATCGTGGA
The DNA here is from genome assembly GCF_040414725.1 of Anabrus simplex. NCBI lineage: Eukaryota > Metazoa > Arthropoda > Insecta > Orthoptera > Tettigoniidae > Anabrus > Anabrus simplex. The sequence goes on along the minus strand of NC_090268.1, from coordinate 15,058,177 downwards.
CGGAGACCCACCCCTTTAAAGGTAGGTGACCAAGTAATGGTCAAAAATTTTGTTCCCGCGGGCAAGCTTGCCCCCAGATTTCATGGGCCTTGTATCATTCTCGATTTTCTCACGCCGGTTACCTTATTGCTAAGTAATCCAGCCACCGAGAGGATATTTAGAGTTCACCTGTCCCAGGTGAAACCGGTGTAATTTCTGTGTTAACTTGCTCCATATTATTTTGAAAGGATATGAAGGTTATATTTTTTTTGAGTTTCACTTTTAAGGCATTCTGCCCCTTCTGTAATATTTTGGTTTTAGATGTAAGCCTTATGTAAAACCGGCCCCGACCCGTTAAACTGCCATCCTGTCCTTGCCACGGCCATTACCACGCTCCCGTCTCCTGCTCCACCTTACACTGTGGCTTCATAATAGTAAATGCCATGGATATCTACACGCCGCTGGCCCCTCAACCTCTCCACAAGCCTGTACCCTCAAAGAAAATGATTGTCCAACACAATTCTGCCGCCTAGCTTTAATGTTTCAGCGCCCCCGCAGCCGCGCAGCGCCGTGCAGCGACTGGGGAGGGGGATGGGCCCCCTCCTCTCCAGCGAGGACGACATGTGCACGGCGAGCCGGAGCTCACCTCCCGGCCAAGGCTGATGTGCGGCGCACGACCTGCTACATGCCCGCAGCCTGTATCTGTTCACCGCGGGCGCGGCGTACTTCAACACCTCTGCTCCCCTCATAGTGCGGGCGAGCGGTATCTCAGGGTACTTGAGGGGTCCGAACGGCCTCCTGTTGGACGCAAGCTGCAACGGCCGGTCCGGCCATCCAACTTCATCAACATCAACTACATGGATAGTTACTATAAGAGATAACTACATTTGGGAATTCAACAGCAATATCTGATGGACATTGCAAATTTTTCCTTCACTTTTAAGTATTAAAAGCTTATCTTCAGAAATTCAAATTCTACAAACATAAAGACTTTCATTCACCTGCAACAACAACATTTTGAAACTGAATTAAGAAATCTTGTAAATGCTTCTGCTATCTATCTTCGTATCAACATCATTACTTGGACTTTGTTTCAAACTGATTTCATGTGTAACCCCTGGAGGAACTTTTGGGGGGGGGAGGTCTGTACCGGGCGGTACACCTCTACACCATTTATTTAAAAGTTGCGCCAGTTGAAACTCCTCTTCTGGAGGAAGGTTGAACTTTATCTATTCTATTAATTCTCTACTTTCTCAGAAGATGTCACCACGTGGAAAATTTTGAGTTTTTGAACTGTGTCACTTTTGATGTGTTTTTGTTTCGCTTGAAGTAAGAAGTGTGAACTTTCTCTTCTAGAGGACACTACTGAAGATCAACACTAGTGCGACCTAGTGCGGAGTCAAAGAACTATTTTGTTGGAGAAATTTTTATTTCAAGAGTTTGTTCTTTGTTAAATTTCCTTCTATCATTGTTTAAGTTGGCTGTATACCCCTCTTTTTCCCCCTAGTTTGGATCTAGCCAATCCCGAATTTCTTTAATTAATTTTCCACCAATAATGTGTTTCTTTTTCCTCTATGTAGGGGTTTCTTTTCCCGAACCAATAAAAAGTTTGAGGGAGGGTGTTTTCTTTCCCCTAACGACTAGAATCTTCCGCGAGGGTATTTAAACTGCTGATTTTAGGGTCTCCAGGCCACTTTTGTTCCATCTCTCAGTGTGTAAAGTACATAGCAGGAGGCGGGAAGCGCCTCTTTCTTCACCACCTGTTCAACTTCAGGTAATGGCCTCTTAATAACATCTTTTCTAGCTAGAGTTGGCAGTTTAACTCTCGCGGCGGGTTCTAGGTCTTCCACCATGTAACTTTCCTTTCAAATGTAAAAGCAACTGGTATCTATTCTATCTTTCAAACTACATATCGGGATAGAGAGTGCTTAACCCTCTCGAGCTCCCACTCACACTGTTTTGAGGTGAACTTATTTTTCGCAACCTATTCTTCAGTAATGTAATGTAAGTTTGTGTTTTCTTAAGTCACCTCAGTAGTATGGGATTAGCCCTTGCATCAGCGGCCTAAGAGCCAACGTAGGTCTTAGAAACAAAGTGTATTAAGGAGTGCACGTTCGCCTCCTCTCAAATTGTGATTTTAGAGGTCACGTAATTAACCTTCTTTTCATTTATTAGACCTCAGTAGATTGGGTATTTCTCCCCTGTGTTTGGGTCCGTTGAGGACAACTTGAAGATGGAGTTTGGTGTAGCCTTTGAGAGGCTTAAATTTTGAGAGCGTGGGGCTCTTTTGAAAATCGAGTGTCATATGCCTCGTGGAGGCTTTTTAGTGTAATTTGGAGCAAGGGCTCTGAGGTATGAATGGGGTTTTCTGCCCCTCTGTTGAATCTAGTGTCTTTGAGGTAAAACTGGGCTGATTGCCCAAGCATTGTGTTTTTGGGGCTCGAAGCCCAAATCCTGTAAATATTGTGACTCCCCGTTGATTTGCTACATTGTACCTGCCATGCTTGTTATATCTTTGTTTTGAAAAGAAAATATAACCTTGTTAAATTTTGAAATTAATTTCTCTTTAGTAGCTTGAGATCCATTCACCACCCAGCACCTTCTTTCACGCCTACCTACCACAAAAACACGGTAACACTAAGAATTCCTCTTCCTCTAAAAAGTGTTGTCGAAGTCCAAGATTGGCGTTGCAGGTCGCGCGCGCACTGCTGACCGCATGACTCACTGTCGCCTCTCTTAACTAACAATGAGATCACTTCCACCAGGTATATTCATTTTGAATTGCTCCTGGGCTGTTTGCATATTAATTAAGTGCTGAATTAATTATGAATGCCATGCATGAAATTACGCCAGGAGGTGATATGTGTTCGTAATTAGCTGCATATTTTGCATCTCTGGTGTTGGTTATACAACACTCTTATTACTCAAGCCCATTACAAAGCCATGCTAATTAAAAAGAGAGCATTCATCAATAAGTTCGTATAAAATACATATATTCAATAAGGAAGTGCTATTAAATTTTACCCCACCTCCCTTGGACAACTCTTGTTCTTTTCCGACCCCGACGGTAATAGAGCATTCGAGGCCTAGGAAGACTTAAATTTTCACGGCTTTCTTCGTCTTTTACTTCACTTTCGAAGTGACGGATACTTTCCTTTTCCTGTCTCTCTCTCTATAATCACTGTTGTTGGGGAACGCAGACAAAAAATACACCCACGGTATCCACTGCGTGTCGTAAGAGGCGACTAAAAGGGGCGATAAAGGGATGATTGAATTATAACCATGAAACTGCTTATGATTAGTACCATCACGTGGTGAACACCATGGGTCGTCTTTACTTGTAAGTAGTACCACTATATGAGGAGCACCACGGGAGAGTTTGCGTCCTAGCTGAGGAACACCATAATGTGTGAAACACCATGAGTCTACGTTACCTTTGATTACTACCCCTCCATGTGAGATACCACGGTTCTACTTTACAAGCGATAAGTACCATTATGAGGGGACGTTGATCTGGATTTTGGACCCCGTTAGAGTCCAAGCATCATCGATTCAGGATTGTGCGTTGGAAGCAGTCCGTTGGTTAATAATATACATGTTTCAAGTTATTTTCTGAGAAAGTGGGACATTGCAGGTCGGATCCACTGATTGTTTCAAGTTCATAGTCATTGTTCATCGTCGTCTTTTTTTATACTATTCAGTGGATCGATTTTGGAATTACTTTTAACTTTCAGTATTGTGAGTTGGATGCACTGAATACTTGAAATTCATGTTCGTCCATTCATTCTTGATCATCACGTTTTGAATGCTGGTCAGTGGACGAATTTTGGACTTTTAGATTGTCATTACATTTCGTACCATTAGGGGTCGATGACCTAGATGTTAGGCCCCTTTAAACAACAAGCTTCATCAGCATCTTTGTACCGGGAGTACACTTTCCATGGCCAGTTAAAATGCGCGCCTTCTATAAGTCCATATACGTAACCAACCTGGAACTGGTGTATTACAAGATATTTTGGTCTTCAACTGTTAGAAGTCTCTATAATCTGTTTAAGTGCCCCCTCTGGCGGGATCGACTATAATTAATTCTTAAAGGAATGTTAATTTTTGCTATTGACAAATGTTGGGTTTTGAAGATTGTTTTGCTCATGTATCAAAATTCTCTCAACAATTCTGCTGATTCCTTCTTCAATAGTAATCCCCCTATCAGAAACTTGTAAATACTTTATATAGCCAATTAAAATTGGGGGTATATACTGGAATCCAGCCTGTCAGTAAATCTGGAAGATTCCCCTCAAAAATCCTATGAAAGCTGGGCGCTGTGTGAATTGCTCCGGTGTGAGGAGGATGAACCAGGAGGCAGGGGCGCGGGTGGCGTTAGAAAGGTCCAGCAACTCAAGGTAATGGCAGAATTTTCATAGCTAAATGGTACCTCCTGGACATAATTTGAGGGGAAGGTTTAAACCTCTTTTATTTATGTAAATCTCTAAATTTGGTGGTCTAAATGGAGAATATTCGGCTTGTCCGAGGACTCTATCCTATTCCCTACAGGGAAATATGAGGGAACAGAGAGCAGTTACTCTCTGTCGGGTCCCATTAAACTTGGCATGGGCTGACTGCAATTTCCAAAAGCTCTAAATTCGTTTAATCATTTTAGGCTTTGATATTTCCTACTTAGTCACCTCAGTGTAGAATTAGTTCAGTCTCTGTATCAACGGGCCATGTGCCCACGTAGGTGTTTTAACTATTTCTAAAAGGAGGGCAGGTGTTTCGCTTCCTAGCTTTTTGCTTATTTCCAGTCATGTTCAACCTTTCATTTTTACATTAAGGCCATTTAGTATGGGTGATCATGCCCCTGTTTATTCGGTAATAAGTTGTGGTGTTAGTTCTCTGGAACATTGAGTATAAATTGTTGAGCAATAGATAAGCCCGCATCGGAGCTACTTGCTGTAAATACTTTAATTGAGGACAACCAATAGCTTGTCAGGTGTAACTTATGTTTGCCATAAGAAACTGGACTACGGTACCTTTTGGAGCTCAGACTCCTACGTCGTATGGATGATCCGAGCAAAACATGCTCTTCGTAAACTATTGTTCCCGTGAAGAGAAATAACGCTCCTCTCTATGTAAATCAGCCAAACTATTAATAATCGTAAACTTTTACCTGATTTTGGGATTTTTTAAGTCACTGCCCCTGTTGTTATTCATTCATTTTCTTTTTATCAATTTTTAATTTAGAAAACACTAGGAAAGAAATAAAATTTCAAAATTTGTTGTGTTAAGTTCTGCTCTAGTTAATTCCTTGTCCACTCATTCGCACTAGGTGCTTCTTAATTCCTCTGCAATCCACGAAAACCCCAGAATAAGAGGTAGCAGAGCCTGGGCAAAACCCCTTTTGAAGAAGTTCTGTAAAATTTGGATTTGAGCACCAGAAATGTTTCGGTTTTCCGATTTTTTTAAATTTTGTCAAAAATTTCTTTGATTATGTCTGGCCATACTGAGGTTCTTGCTCCTTGGTACTTGCGCAAGGAAGAGATCATTTAGGAATTAGCTATTAGAAAGGTTCAGTCTGGTGGTACGGCTGCGAGAGATGCTTCTAGACTCAAAGATTCTTTAGAGTTACCCATTTGTATTCCTGTTTATTGGAGTGAAGGAAGTTGGTGAGGCTTTATCCACGATCACCACCAATATTGCTAATCTTGCATCTGTTCTGAGCTTTTTGAAGGAGGTGAGCCCTGTGGTAACCAACTCAAACGTGTTTAGGCTAGACTGTTTCATTTGTGTTATATATTGGGGAATCTGTTGTCTCCTAAGCTTAGTGAATAACATTCCAGTATGGCTAACTCCTTGTGTCAACATATTTCCGAGCTGTCCAGTAAGGTAAATCAGTTGCTATCTGGGTTTTGTTAGTGGGAAGAGTGACTATATTGCCCCATTAACAATGAATATGGAAGAGGACCCGAGTAAATCTTCTGATAGTGGAGAATCGGTCGAGCAACAACAAGCTTCTGCCACATGCTAACAAATTGCTAACCCCGTGTAATCAGAAATATCTCCCGCCATTTTTCATAAGTAACGCCGCTTTTGATCTTCCTCAACCTCCGGCTGCCTCTCCGGTAATATCCCCGGTAATATTCTACACTAGAGCTTTTGCTTTGCACTATTCTGAAGGTCAAATTGTACAAACTATAATTGAAGGGATTTCGCCCTCTTATAGATCATATTTGTGTCTTGCTTCGCGTCCTCAATCGTTTAGGGAACTTAAGGCCATGTCCATGCCTGGGGAAGGAGTAACATAAGCCGATACTCTGCGAGTCGCTCGCGACCCACCAACTTCTTCTAACATGTCTCGGCCACCCCCTCGCCGAACTTTCGCTCTCCGCAAATGTTATGCGTGTCTGTCTGCGGGCCATTTACGTAAAAAAATGTCCTCTGTTACAGCAAATTACAAAGTATCTAAGAATGGATCGCCGTTTTCTAAAGGCTGTTTCAAATGTGGATCATTTACACACCTGGTTAAGAATTGTACTTTACAGAATAGTACACCTTCTTGTTCTAGCTCTGGAAATAACAGCAACAACAACAAAAACAGTATTAGACTAGAGTGCCCGGCTGAGTGCTCTTCTCAGTCTGTCTTTCCAGGCTCAGCCCAATTTCAATCTGACGATAGCAATGTATGTTCTGAGGAGGGAAGATCCTCTCAAGCCTTAACTGAAGGTTCTAAAAATTGCCTCTTATACTCCAGGATTTGTTCCATTCCTCAAAATTGAAATTAACAATGAACCTTTTACTGCCCTCTTAGATTCAGGAAGTAATTTCTCCATTATTTCTGAAGCATGGTATTCTAAATTGTAAATTTCCTGATTATGTTTCCTCTTCTGCAAAATGCAACTCTCATCCGTTAGGCATTTTATGATTTATCGATGCGAAATTTATTATTTAAACATTTACCCTGAAATTTAAGTTATATTTTGCTAAAAAATTTTCATGCCGATTTCATGTTTCACTTCGGTCTGGTGCTTGATCTTCAAAAGAAGTCATGCACATTAATTTATTTTTTATTAATGTATTTTTTATTTTATTTTAGGTTTTGAAGATTGTTTTGCTCATGTATCAAAGTTATCAACACTTGTGCTGATTCTTTCTTCAATAGTAATCAACCTATCAGAGAGATGTAAATATATTTCTTTTCTTTTTTGCTATTTGCTTTGCGTCGCACCGACACAGATAGGTCTTATGGCGACGATAAATATTTTTTCTAGCCAGTTAAAATTTCGGGTGTGTACAGGAAACCAGCCTATCAGTAAAGAGCTCTGGAAGCTTCCCCTCAATAATAATACTACAAAAGCTGGGAACTTTAGGTCCGTATTGTGTGAATTGCTCCGGTGTGAGGAGGATGAACCAGGAGGCAGGGGCGCGGGCGGCGTTAGAAAGGCCCAGTGACTCAAGGTAATGGCAGAATTTTCATAGCTAAATGGTACCTCCTGCAGATAGTTTAAGGGGAAGGTTTCAACCTCTTTTATTTATGTAAATCTCTAAATTTGGTGGTTAAATGGAGAATACTGGACTAGTCCGAGGACTCTATCCTATTCCCTATATGTAATATGAGGGAACATATGAGCTCCCCATTCAACTTGGCATGGGGTGACTGCAGTTTTCAAAATCTCTAAGTTCCTTTAATCATACTTTTCTTTAATATTTCTTACTTAGTCACCCCAGTGTAGAATAGGTTTATCCTCTGTATCACCGGGCCATAAGCCCCCTTAGGATTTTAACTCTTTCTATAAGGAGGGTACGTGTTTCACCTCCTAGTCTGTTATTTATGGCCAGTCATGTTCAAGCTTTTCTTTTTTTTACATTAAGGCCATTTAGTATGGACGATCACGCCCCTGATTATTCGGAAATTAGTTGTGTTGTTAGTTCCTTTTAGGAACAGTGGGTATAAATTGTTGAGCAATGGATAAGCCCACGTCGGGGCTACTTGGTATCAATACTCTGAGCAAAACATTCTGTTTGTATGAGTAAAATATTGTTCCTGTCAAGAGCAATAACGCTCTTTTCTATGTAAAATCACCAAATTATTAACAATTGTAAATATTGTACCTGATTTTGGGACTTTTAAGTCCTTGTTATTGCTAGAGCTGACGAGTTCATTAATATTGTCGTTATTCGTTCAGATTCTGGATTTGTCCATTTTTAAATTAGAAGTAAGTGGAGGAAGTAAAATTTCAAAATTAGTTGTGTTACGTTTTGCTCTGGTTAGTTCCTTGTCCAACATTCACACCAGATGCTTCTTATTCTCTGCCAGTGTTGGTGCTTGACTCGGCATCAGAGTTGGGCTCCATGGTGGATCCGGTGTTGGTGCTGGACTCGGGGTCAGTGTTGGGCTCCGTGATGTGGCCAGTATTGGTGCTGGACTCGGGGTCAGAGTTGGGCTCCGTGATGGAGCCAATGTTGTTGCTGGACTCGGGGTCAGAGTTGGCTCCGTGGTGGAGCCCGTGTTGGTGCTGGACTCGGCATCAGAGTTGGGCTCCGTGATGGAACCAGTGTTGGTGCTGGACTCGGGGTCAGAGTTTGGCTCCGTGGTGGAGCCCGTGTTGGTGCTGGACTCGGCATAAGAGTTTGGCTCCGTGGTGGAGCCCCTGTTGGTGCTGGACTCGGCATCAGAGTTTGGCTACGTGGTGGAGCCCGTGTTGGTGCTGGACTCGGCATCAGAGTTTGGCTACGTGGTGGAGCCCGTGTTGGTGCTGGACTCGGCATCAGAGTTTGGCTCCGTGGTGGAGCCCGTGTTGGTGCTGGACTCGGCATCAGAGTTTGGCTCCGTGATGGAGCCCGTGTTGGTGCTGGACTCGGCATCAAAGTTTGGCTCCGTGGTGGAGCCCGTGTTGGTGCTGGACTCGGCATCAGAGTTTGGCTCCGTGGTGGAGCCCCTGTTGGTGCTGGACTCGGCATCAGAGTTTGGCTCCATGGTGGAGCCAGTGTTGGTGCTGGACTCGGCATCAGAGTTTGGCTCCGTGATGGAGCCCGTGTTGGTGTTGGACTCGGCATCAGAGTTTGGCTCCGTGGTGGAGCCCGTGTTGGTGCTGGACTCGGCATCAGAGTTTGGCCCCGTGGTGGAGCCCGTGTTGGTGCTGGACTCGGGGTCAGAGTTTGGCTCCGTGATGGAACCAGTGTTGGTGTTGGACCCGATGTCAGAGTTGGGCTCCGTGATGGAGCCCGTGTTGGTGCTGGACTCGGGGTCAGAGTTGGCTCCGTGATGGAGCCAGTGTTGGTTCTGGACTCGGGGTCAGTGTTGGGCTCCGTGATGGAGCCCGTGTTGGTTTTGGACTCGGGTTCAGAGTTGGACTCCGTGATGGAGTCACGGTCACAGTTTGGCTCTGTGCTGAAGTCAGAGTTAGGCTCTGTGGTGGTGGAGTCGTGTGAGAAACAGTGTCTTTGGGTTCGGTTGCCGGCTGATAGCGACAGAGTTGTTGGCTGTCTCTAGAGACCCACCGAGGTCTGAACGAGGAGCTGTTGTTGCGGTGTCGGAGAGAGCACTGAGAGGGTGGACTGGAGACGACAGATCAGAAGACTGTACTGTGTGTTCTGGAGTGAGGATCGGTGCGAATCAGCTAGGGAAGTCGCTATAGCGAGTGCTAGGATAAATGGACCTGTGTTAATGTTCGCTGTTGTGAGTATCGTCCTGCTGTTGAATACTGCTGAGCTGATTTGTTGTTCACTGCATGTTATTGTGTGAATTACTGGCCTGTCTCGGGAATCGAGTCAAGGAAAAGTCATCAAGTGTTGTGTAGCCCGTAGCCATGTGTTCAGATCCAGCGGTCTACACACAGCTGGTGTATGAGGTGACTGGACTGGGGGAAGTGAAAGTAAGGATTAGCGTCTCAGGTATAGAAACGGGCCGGACACCCTGCTGTGCCGTAAGGAAGAGGGAATTGTAAATAGACACAAGTTAGTGGGAGTGGCCATTCATGATTAATTAGAATTGTGTGTGAATTTATTGGACCATCCGGAAATAAGTAGAAGTAATGGAACAGACGGAGTTTTATTCGTAACATTGAAAACAAAAATCTACAGCCTGTTTGCAGTCAGGAAGGGAATGAATGAATGAAGCTCCTATCTACCGGCGAGGATAGGAATTGTGCCGGCTGCCGAAGGCTGTCGCACTCCTCTGCGACAATGATTAATGACTGACATATGAAAGGAAATAATATGGGAGAGTGTTGCTGGGATGAAATAAGACAGGGAAAACTGGAGTACCCGGACAGAAACCTCTTCTTCCTCCGCTTTTTCGAGCACAAGTCTCGCATGGAGTGACCTGGATTTGAATCACGGGACCCAGTGGTGAGAGGCCGGCGCACAACTGCCTGAGCCACGGAGGCACTTGAAGTAAAGTGATAATAAATTGAAGTTAAAACATAATTATACAACAACAAATAACAACAAAAACAACAACAAGAGGACAACAAGCAATACTACTATCTTAATATTCTAAATCCAGCATCATCATATACAAATTCACACACAGCTTCAGTATTTCGAGTTGTAAAGGAGCGGTTGCTATGCGATTATTAAAACCGAAAGTCCTTTATCTTGGAGCGGACTGTACTTTCTTTCACGTAATGATGTTCGACATTTTGTGCTGTGTGGTGTCCATAAAATAAACATGGAGCAGAGCGGTCGTGTTGGTGTGAGCTTTATGAAATATCTCAAGCTGCACTGGATCTGGCTATTGAGCACTCCTCCGTCTCACTCCCGCAACTGCTTATCTCTGTTCTCGCCTCTGCTACATATGTAGCTTTATTACCAGCGTATTTTAGTTTCATTGTTATCTTATTTATTTATCAGTGCCTTGAAAGGAACGAGAGGGCCGTATTATGATGCCGCGGAAGATAAATGTCTTCACTTTATGAGCCTACAGCATGTCGACATCAAGGCTTGTCATATTTCGTTTTTGTGTAGCTTTGTGCACATATATTTTTTGTTATATAGTGTTTTTACAACATGTATGTATTTAGAGCACCATGCTTCGCACTTTCCTTTAATCTGAAATATAACCTTCCAGTTATTATGCAGCGTGCACATCATTCCAAGCGATACTGGAACACTGCGGTATACACCCTAGAGGTATTTACGGAAAGTATGGAAATCGACTTTCAACCTTTTAGGTCATGTTACTTGCATGTAGTAGGTGTTGAAGAGGTGTTAATTACAGAACAAAAATGGCCAAGCGGACACCAGTGTGATCCAAATCCACAACCTCCTGATTTTGCGTCTGTTCATCTATCAATTGAGCTATGGTAGCTTACGTCATACTTGTTCTGTTGGCACTACTGCCATCACACTGTAGAGTGCGTGCAAGTCGCCCGTTGTGGGACCAGTCAATGAATATTGCATTTTCACGACCGTATTGTAATATTCAACAGGTACAATATGTACGTAATAGGTGGAAAGTCGATTTCGATTACAATGCGGTCGTGAAAATTCAATATTTAGACGGCTTGCCGAAGGCGCAGTATGACATATGAGACAAATATTCCTCAAAGGTCCACGAATACACAACGAGGTCGTCTAAACAGTGATAGACATAGAGTAACCTGACGTCTGACAGAATCCACCTGTCGGTGGCGGCGGTAGAATAACACCTACGGTTTCGCCTGTCTGTCGTAAGAGGCGACTAAAAGGGGTCCCAGGGGCTATGAACTTTGGAGGATGGGTTGGCGACCATAGGGACCTTACCTGAGTCATGGCATTGCTTCCAATTCCTTGTGCGAGGCCCCTCACTTTCATATACCCTGACCAACCTCCCTTGGTCAACGCTTCTTCTTTTCTGACCCCGACAAAGTTAGGTATCGAGGTCTAGGGAGCCCTTAATTTTCACGCCCTTTGTGGCCCTTGTCTTTCTTTGGCCGATACGTTCACTTTTCGAAGTGTCGGATCTCTTCCCTTTTTCTCTCTGATTAGTTATGTAGAGGATGGTTGCCCAGATGTACTTCCTCTTGAAACAATAATCACCACCACCACCTCTGACAGAATCTGATTCAGCAGCCTAGTGAGCACAGCAGCTTAGGATTGGGCCAGCAAGTTGTGGTCAGAAGGCCTTGAGCTGTACCTTCCAAGACTTCTACAATAATGAGGGTTTAAATTTAAGAATGCTGGAGTTGTAGTGGTACGCTCAATCGTCACCAGGTGGCTCGCTGTATGTTGGCACAGCGCTCCAAGCGGGAGCTGAGAACAACATTAAGCTCCAAGCACGGCCGACTTGATGCGTCGCTCTAGCCGAGCACAGCGCAGTGAGGGATCTCGTCGGCTGTGCTCCAAATGAGATGTACTATCAACACCGTGTGTGCGTGAAGAGTATCAGAGAGGACATCGGACGAATCAGGGAAGAATGTGGCAGAAGAAAATACACTGACTGACAGAGCAAATGCAACACCAAGAAGGAGTGGTCAGAACTTTATGCCAATTGCAGGGTAGACTGACGTCACTGAGGTATGCTCATGATGTGAAATGCGCCGCTGTGCTGCGCACGTAGCGAACGATAAATGGGACAAGGCGTTGGCGAATGGCCCACTTCGTACCGTGATTTCTCAGCCGACAGTCATTGTAGAACGTGTTGTCGTGTGCTACAGGACACGTGTATAGCTAAGAATGCCAGGCCGCCGTCAACGGAGGCATTTCCAGCAGACAGACGACTTTATGAGGGGTATGGTGATCGGGCTGAGAAGGGCAGGTTGGTCGCTTCGTCAAATCGCAGCCGATACCCATAGGGATGTGTCCACGGTGCAGCGCCTGTGGCGAAGATTGTTGGCGCAGGGACATGTGGCACGTGCGAGGGGTCCAGGCGCAGCCCGAATGACGTCAGCACGCGAGGATCGGCGCATCCGCCGCCAAGCGGTGGCAGCCCCGCACGCCACGTCAACCGCCATTCTTCAGCATGTGCAAGACACCCTGGCTGTTCCAATATCGACCAGAACAATTTCCCGTCGATTGGTTGAAGGAGGCCTGCACTCCCGGCGTCCGCTCAGAAGACTACCATTGACTCCACAGCATAGACGTGCACGCCTGGCATGGTGCCGGGCTAGAGCGACTTGGATGAGGGAATGGCGGAACGTCGTGTTCTCCGATGAGTCACGCTTCTGTTCTGTCAGTGATAGTCACCGCAGACGAGTGTGGCGTCGGCGTGGAGAAAGGTCAAATCCGGCAGTAACTGTGGAGCGCCCTACCGCTAGACAACGCGGCATCATGGTTTGGGGCGCTATTGCGTATGATTCCACGTCACCTCTAGTGCGTATTCAAGGCACGTTAAATGCCCACCGCTACGTGCAGCATGTGCTGCGGCCGGTGGCACTCCCGTACCTTCAGGGGCTGCCCAATGCTCTGTTTCAGCAGGATAATGCCCGCCCACACACTGCTCGCATCTCCCAACAGGCTCTACGAGGTGTACAGATGCTTCCGTGGCCAGCGTACTCTCCGGATCTCTCACCAATCGAACACGTGTGGGATCTCATTGGACGCCGTTTGCAAACTCTGCCCCAGCCTCGTACGGACGACCAACTGTTTCAAATGGTTGACAGAGAATGGAGAACCATCCCTCAGGACACCATCCGCACTCTTAATGACTCTGTACCTCGACGTGTTTCTGCGTGCATCGCCGCTCGCGGTGGTCCTACATCCTAATGAGTCGATGCCGTGCGCATTGTGTAACCTGCATATCGGTTTGAAATAAACATCAATTATTCGTCCGTGCCGTCTCTGTTTTTTCCCCAACTTTCATCCCTTTCGAACCACTCCTTCTTGGTGTTGCATTTGCTCTGTCAGTCAGTGTAGAAACTAGTCAAATAAATACAACGAAAGAAACCAGGAAAGAATAGAATAGAACTGAAGAATGGAAAGAAAACGGGTGGAGAAAACCAGAGGATGATGTTGAGATGGTGTACACAGCTTGGAAAGAACCGACTAGTGATGACGAACGTACGAATTTGGAAAACACCGAAACAAAATAACAATATAGAAAGGACAGGGAAGGGATCTACCTACGTAAATCCTTAATGGCTGGCAACCACGTATTACGTAATTGACAGCCAGTGTCCCTGTTTAAATTGTTAGGATTTTTACGTATTTCCACAGCTTCCCGTATAATCATAGACCTGTAATGTTTAGTGTGGGTAAGAGCTCGAACATCTTGGAACACGACATCATGACCCAATGATACGGCGTGCTCAGCTATTGCTGACTTGTCTGGCTGGTTGAGACGGATATTTCTTTCGTGTTCCTTGATGCGAGTCCCAATGAAGCAGCATATTTGGCCAATGTATACCTTGCTGCAAGTACAGGAAATTTGATACACCCCAGTAGGGACAGTTTGCCCTTGCTTTCACCTAAACAATGAGCAATGTTAGTGACGGTGCCAAACACGGTTTTTATATTATGCTTACGAAGGACCCTGGCAATCCTGTCCGTGGTGTTGTGGATGCAGGGCTCTATAAATCTCTACACCGTTGTAACCATTACCTTTCAATGTGACATTTAGTCTGTCCATCCCCTCCTGGATATTTGATGGCTCACAAATTCGAGTCACTCTCGCGGTGAGTGTCGTGAAAACGCCCCTCGCTGGTGGTGAGAATCTGCATAGAATTAGCGATTTTTATGGGTAGGCTTACCAGGGACGAAGGAGCCGTCCGGTTTCTTCCTTACTAGATTATCCAAGAAAGGAAGACATCCGTCTGATTCCATCTCCGTTGAGAATTTAATTGAAGGATGTTGCTGATTTAAGTGGTTTAAAAATACATGAAATTTCTCAGGACCTCTCTCGCAGAAATTGTGCTCGTCTTTCGATCGCATGACTGCTAAACTGGCTGAAAGAAAATTCAAGGAGGAGTCATTCAGACAGAAATCTAAGTTCCTCCGATTGGCTCAAAAAGTAGCAGTCTCTCACACGAAACCGAATGCTAGAAAAATGGTTGTCAATCTTTCCAAGAAATCTTTTGACGAAAACCAAACGACAGTTAGCTAAGGGACTTAATTTCGCTGTCGCTGTCACTCCTTCTAAATTTCCCACAGAAGAGGTAATTATTTCCGTTGAGGCAGCTATCCACGAACTACCTATTGTTGAGGCTGAGGAAATACGACAGAAATGTGAGAGACTTATAAGGTCTGCTGCTGTAGCCGCGCCTATTTAACTAGAGGCGAGAGGAGATCTCTGAAGGAACTGAAATACGACCCTGAAGTGACCATCCTCTCAGCTGATAAGGGTCATGCGACGGTGGTAATGGACACTGACGAGTATAAGAATAAGATCTCGCCTATGTTGTCAAAGTCTGTTTACAGACTGAGCACACTTGACTCTACCACTCGTGTGTACAAAGCCACTGTGAAACTCTTAAGGCAATCTTAAATTTCTAAAGAAGACGCAAAGCATAAGACTCCAGGGGACGCAGTTCTACCTAGATTATATGGAGTTCTAAAATCCATAAAGAAGACGTTTCCCTCAAACTAATTGTTAGTGCGATAGGCCCTATCGTATTCTTTGTCTAAATACCTAAGCAAGTTGCTTCAGCCACATTTAGGGCGCACTGAATCATACGTTAGGGACTCCCTTTATTTCGTCAATAAATTGTCAACCATAACCCTTCCGTCCAATGCACTTCTGGTGAGTTTCGATGTGGAATCCTTGTTCACTAAAGTGCCGATTGACTCGGTCATGTCTCTCGTTGAGCATCTGTTCCCTGAGAACATTACTAAGCTATATCACGACTGCATGACTTCGAGCTATTTCTTGTGAGGTGGGCAATTTTATGGACAGACGGATTCGGTGGTTATGGGGAGTCAACTCTTGCCGGTAGTGGCTGATTTCTATATGAGGCATTTTGAGAAAGAGGATATTGATTCGGCGCCCGTCAAACCTATGATTTTGTGGAGGTTCAGATATCCGAGCCGCAGATGCAACTATATCGGATGTGTCTGTCGAGAGACCAGACTAATGAATGGTTCATCGAAAGGTGTGTAGCAGCCTTTCGGAAGTTGCAAGGGCAGCTGTCTACATGATTCACTGGTATGGCCTTGTAATAATACTCAACACGGCTGAAAGCAACGGGAAACTACAGCCGTAACAAACTCCCGAGGACATGCAGCTCTCTCTGTATGAATGATGTACTGATGATGGCTTCCTCCCGGGGAAAAAAGTATTCCCGAGGTAAACTAGTCCCCCATGCGGATCTCCGTGTGGGAACTACATGAGAGGGGGCAATCATCAGGAAGCTGGATACTGACATTCTACGAGACGAGCGTCGAATGTTGAAATTTTGAATAGTTGTGATAGGTTAGAGAATACTAAATGGGAGATGGATATACTAAAGTTAGATGCAGTTGGTATAACTGAAGTGGCAGGAAGAGCAGGATATTTGGTCAGGCGGCTACAGAATTATTAACACCAAATCAAACAAGGGAAATGCAGGATTTGGTTTAATAATGAATAAGAAAATAGGACAGCGGATAAGCTGCTACGACCAGGATGGTGAAATGATTATTGTTATCAAGATAGACACCAAAACAATATCCACCAAAATAGTGCATGTCTATATGCCTACTAGTCCAGCAGATGGTGAAATTAAAAGAAAATACGAAGAGATAGAAGATCTAATACAGTATGTAAAAGTGACTTAATTGTGATGGGAGACTGGAATCCAGTGGCAGGCCAAGGAAGAGAAAGTAATACAGTACAGTAGGAGAATTCGGATTGGCACAAAGGAATGAAGGAGGAAGTAGTCTGGTTGAATTCAACACCGATCATCAATTAGTCCTTGCTTATACTTGGTTCAAACACCACAAACGAAGGCTGCATACGTGGATGAGACTTGGAGACACAACAAGGTATCAAAAAGACTTCATTATGGTTAGGCAGAGATTCAGAAAGCAAGCTGGATTGCAAAGCTTTCCCAGGATCAGACATGGACTCTGACCGCAACTTGTTGGTCATGAAATGCCATCTGAAGTGGAAGAAATTGAAGAAAGGAAGTAATGCAAGAAGGCTGGATGTAGACATGTTGAAAGAAAAGAGTGTGAATGATTGTTTCAAGGAGCATGTTGCACAAGGACTAAATGAAAAGGCTGAAGGAAAGACAAAAGAAGAAGAATGAACAGTCGTGAAGAATGAGGTTCCTAGGGCTGCTGAAGAAAATAATGCTAAAAAGAAAGGAACGATCAACTAAGAATCAATGGATATATCAGGAGATACTGGTTCTGATTGATGAACAGTGAAATTATAAGAATGCAAAAATAAAAAGGGCAGAAAAAACTCAGACAGTTAAAGAATGAAGTAGGCAGAAAGTGCAGAACAGCTAAGGAAGAATGGCTTAAGGAGAAGTGCAAGGATGTTGAAGGTGGTATGGTTTTAGGAAACGTTGATGCTCCAAACAGGAAAATCAAGGAAATATTTCGAGAGAGGAAAACTAGCTGTATGAATATTAAGACTTCAAATGAAAACCACTTCTAGGGACAGGAGACAAAGCAGAAAGATGGCAGCAACATATCCAAAAGATGTTAAAGACGTAGATGATATAGTTCTGGAACAATGAAGTGAGATATCGAGCTTTGAGGTCAGAGATTTGAGAGATCTAAGTAAGGACAAGGCACCAGCAATTGACGCCATTCCCTCTGAATTACTGACCGCCTTAGGAGAAACATGCATGGCGAGGTTATTCCATTTAGTGTGTAAGATGTATGGGACAGGAGAAGCTATACCCGATTTTTGGCAGAATGTTGTTATACCTACTCCCAAGAAAGTCGGTGCTGACATGTGTAAAAACTACCGCACCATTAGTTTAGTATCTCATGGCTGCAAAGGTTTAACACGTATTATTTACAGAGGAATGGAAAGACAAGTTGAAACTGCATTGGGAGAAGATCAGTTTGCCTTCAGGAGGAATGTAGGAACACGTGAAGCAATCCTGACTTTACGTCTGATCTTAAAGGATCGAATAAAGAAGGACAAGCGCACATACATGGCATTTGTAGATCTAGAAAAGGCATTCGATAATGTTGATCGGACCTAGCTATTTGAGATTCTGAAGGTGATTGGGATCAGAACCGGCAACGAAGAATTATCTACAATCTGTATAAAAATCAGTCTGCAGTGATAAGAATTGAGGGCTTTGGAAAAGGAACAGCAATCCAAAAATGAGTGAGGCAAGCTTGCAGTTTGTCCTCCCTGCTATTCAATTCTTATATAGAAGAGGCAGTAAAGGAAATAAAAACAAGAATTTGGGAAGGGTATCACAATCCACGTAGAGGAGATCAAAACCTTGAGATTTGCTGATGAGATTGTTATCTTATCTAAGACTGCAGAAGATCTGGAGAAATTGCTGAATGGTATGGATGAAGTCTTGAGTAAGGAGTACAAGATGAAAATAAATAAGTCCAACACAAAAGTAATGGAGTGCAGTCGAACGAAGTCAGGTGACGCAGGAAATATTAAATTAGGAAACGGAGTTTTAAAGAAAGTGGATGAATATTGTTACTTGGGTAGTAAAATAACTAGCGATGGCAGAAGTAAGGTTGACATAAAATGCAGACTAGCACAAGCAAAGAAAGCCTTTCTTAACAAAATAAGTTTGCTCACTTCGTACAGTGATATTGGGAAAAGAAAGAAGTTTTTAAAGCTTTCCTCTGGAGCGTGGCATTGTATGGAACTGAAACATGAACGATAACTAGCTCAGAAAGAAAGAGAATAGACGCTTTTGAAATGTGGTGTTAAAGAAGATTACTGAAGGTGATATGGATACATCGAATCACGAATGAAGAGATTCTGAATCGAATTGGTGAGAGGAGATCGATTTGGCTAAATTAGACGAGAAGAAGTAGAATGATAGGGCACATCTTCAGACACCCAGGTTTTAGAGGAAAGTGTAGGTGGTAAGAACGGTATGGGTAGAGCAAGATAGGAATATGACAAGCAGATTGGAGTAGATGTAGAATGCAACAGTTACGCAGAAATGAAAAGATTAGAACAGATGGGGTTGCATGGAGTTCTGCATCAAGCCAGTCTATGAACTGATGAATCAAATAGCAACATGTTGATGATACATTCGTGGTATGGACAGACGGTCCTGAGAAACTTCATGTATTTTTAAATAGTTTCGGCGTGCTTTCTTGACACACCATAATCCTACAAGTACGGGCCGTGAAAGCACCAATGTTGGCAATTAAATTACCTGTTTACAATACTGCGAGCTACAGCCAGTGTTAACGTTTCCCAATTGGACCGAGCTACATTTAGGCTGGATATACACAAGCAGCAGTACCACGAATTGGAGGGACGTTATCGAATGTGCAGTGCTAAAAAGGTGAAAAAAGTACGGTGAGCCCAATGATGTGACTGACTCACCCACGGAAGGTCAACAAAGGGTGACAACGCCATGTACATCCGGTATATCCGCGCAACAGTGCAGAGGAAACCAACTTCGACTGATCAACAATTAGGAGATAATTTCTGGAAGGCAATCGCTGTCGTTTACCGGTATAAACTGCACGCAGTGGGCACCACAGTGTCCCAGTAAAGCCATTTGGGCCGATTTGACGTATTCCACTACAGAATCGTTACTGTGTTGAGATAAGACGGATCATTCAACATCTCATTTGGGGGGTTGGATGATTGGATTAATGTCATGTCTCCAGACGAAGCACGGATATTTTTCTGGCTTGACACAGGACGACAACAGGTTTGGAGACGTAGAGGAAGTGGTGAAAATTACCAGCATGTTCAAAATGTGCGTGCATTTGGAGATGATGCTGTAATGTTCTGAGCGGTGTTGTACACGTTAGACACGAATTCCAGGGACGTTAATTGCCGAGCAGGCATATCGATAAAATTCTTTGACCATTTGTGCAACCCCTTAGGGATGAATTTCGTCGACGACAATGCTTGCCCTCATCGCAGTGGGGAAGTTCATGACCGAGGTGGGTATAACCATATGAATTGGCCAGCTAATTCACCGGACATGAATTGCATTGAGCATACATAGCGAAGGTTGAAAACGCTAGTTCCTGATCGTCCACAAGCACTCCCAGACCTCATTAGAGTTCCTCAGATGGAATGGGACCTTCTTCCTCAAATCAATCAATCAATCAATCAATCAATCAATCAATCAATCAATCAATCAATCAATCAATCAATCAATCAATCAATCAATCAATCAATCATTCATTCAATCAATCAATCAATCATTACTGATCTGCATTTAGGGCAGTCGCTCAAGTGGTACATTCCTTATCTGTCGTTTTCCTAGCCTTTTCTTAAACGATTCCAAAGAAATTGGAGGTTTATTGAACATCCCCCTTAGTTAGTTTTTCCAGTCCCTAAATACCCTTCCTATAAATGAATATTTGCCCCAATTTTTCCTCATGATTTCCAATTCTACATTCATATTGTGATCTTTCCTAGTTTTAAAGACACTACTCAAACTTATTCGTCTACTAATGTCATTCCACGCCAGCTCTGACAGCTCGGAACATACCACTTAGTCGAGCAGCTCGTATCCTTTCTCCGAAGTCTTCCCAGCCCAAACTTCCCAGAAATTTTGTAACGCTACTTTTTTTGTCGGAAATCGCCTATAACAAAATGAGTTGCTTTTCTTTGGATTTTTTTCCAGTTCTTGAATCAAGTAATCCTGGAACCATACTCTATTCGGGGTCTTGCCAGAGAGTTATATGCCCTCTCCTTTACATCCTTACTACAACCCCGAAATACCCTCATATCCAGAGATATTTACCCTTTATTTGCAATCCAATTTTCATGATTACCCCAGTGAAGATCTTTCCTTATATTAACACTCAGGTACTTAGAATGAATCTCAAAAGAAATGTTCACACCATGAACGCAGTAAATAACAGTGAGAGGACTTTTCCTATTCCTGCAACTCACAGCCTGATTTTTAACGCCCACTAACTACTTTTACGGTTTCGGAAACACCGAGGTCCCGGAATGTTGTCCCTCGGGAGTTGTTTTTACGTGTCAGTAAATCTACAGACACGGGGCTGACGTATCTGAGCACCTTCGAATACCACTCGACTGAGCGAGGATGGAAGCTGCTAACTTTGGCTCCGAAATCCTGCGCCTTAACTGTCTGGGCTACTCTTCCCCAAAATGAAGTCAATACTGATCGCAAGCGTGTTAGAGACCAAAACAATATACACGGTTTTAATGCAGAGTGAGGAAGCGGCAACCTCCACTAATTTATTATTCAATTCTCATTATTGGTTTTTATTTGCGATAGACATTGAAAGGAACACATCTGAGTTTGTAAAAATTTCCCGTTTGTTTGTGGGTAGGGTCTGACACATCCCACTCTGACGAGTCTAGTGTCAGACCTAAGACGAAATGCTGGTTAATAGAGCAAACGCCTGAAAAGCCATACACCTAATTATGATCTGATTTTTGATATGCTCCATTGGTGGAAAAATATCTAATTCCCTCCATGGGAATTTAGAATTACCATTTGGAATTGCTAGGCGGGCATTAATTCCATTGTGGAGTTTTATCTCCCGTATGCAGTTATCAGACTGTGCCACATAAGAGGCTTCTGATAAGTTCACCTGCATACACCCCAGCATAAGTGGGTAGGGTCTGACACATCCCACTCTGACGAGTCTAGTGTCAGACCTAAGACGAAATGCTGGTTAATAGAGCAAACGCCTGAAAAGCCATACACCTAATTTTTGATCTGATTTTTGATATGCTCTATTGGTGGAAAAATATCTAATTCCCTCCATGCGAATTTAGAATTACCATTTGGAATTGCTAGGCGGGCATTAATTCCATTGTGGAGTTTTATCTCCCGTATGCAGTTATCAGACTGTGCCACATAAGAGGCTTCTGAGAAGTTCACCTGCATACACCCCAGCATAAGTGGGTAGGGTCTGACACATCCCACTCTGACGAGTCTAGTGTCAGACCTAAGACGAAATGCTGGTTAATAGAGCAAACGCCTGAAAAGCCATACACCTAATTTTTGATCTGATTTTTGATATGCTCTATTGGTGGAAAAATATCTAATTCCCTCCATGCGAATTTAGAATTACCATTTGGAATTGCTAGGCGGGCATTAATTCCATTGTGGAGTTTTATCTCCCGTATGCAGTTATCAGACTGTGTCACATAAGAGGCTTCTGAGAAGTTCACCTGCATACACCCCAGCATAAGTGGGTAGGGTCTGACACATCCCACTCTGACGAGTCTAGTGTCAGACCTAAGACGAAATGCTGGTTAATAGAGCAAACGCCTGAAAAGCCATACACCTAATTTTTGATCTGATTTTTGATATGCTCTATTGGTGGAAAAGTATCTAATTCCCTCCATGGGAATTTAGAATTACCATTTGGAATTGCTAGGCGGGCATTAATTCCATTGTGGAGTTTTATCTCCCGTATGCAGTTATCAGACTGTGCCACATAAGAGGCTTCTGAGAAGTTCACCTGCATACACCCCAGCATAAGTGGGTAGGGTCTGACACATCCCACTCTGACGAGTCTAGTGTCAGACCTAAGACGAAATGCTGGTTAATAGAGCAAACGCCTGAAAAGCCATACACCTAATTTTTGATCTGATTTTTGATATGCTCTATTGGTGGAAAAATATCTAATTCCCTCCATGGGAATTTAGAATTACCATTTGGAATTGCTAGGCGGGCATTAATTCCATTGTGGAGTTTTATCTCCCGTATGCAGTTATCAGACTGTGCCACATAAGAGGCTTCTGATAAGTTCACCTGCATACACCAGCACTACGTCACGCCCCACTATTTTTGCGGCTGGGTGGCCCTCTTCTCGACGCTGTCTCAGCCGGCCCAAGAACAATCAAATTGGCAGACGCCTCGTTGGCTGTCGCCTTCCCCACAATGCATACCTGTCTCATCAAGGGCGTGGATACCTCCTACTCTCCAACTGCCATTCGTGACGAAATCCGCAGTCAAGGATCCTTCGTCGATGCGATTCTCCGTCTTCAAGATGGCTTCTCCGGTCAACCTTCTCCGGATGTGGTGGCCTTCTTCCGATGTCCCGGCCCACCGGCTGGCATTATTGCCAACGGTGTCTCTCTCGGCGGTGTCACACACGTGGCAGTTCCTACCCCGGCTCATCTTTTGCAACAAATGGCCTCCCTCCCTGATTTTCCTCTTGGCTCTCATTTTAATCCGCCCCGCACACACCTTCCTACCTCCTGTACGACCACTTCTACCGTTACCACTCCTACCACTACGGTCAATGCCTCCTTGACCTCCCTCACACTCACTACCACAGCTAGTCACTCCTCCCCTCTCATATCAACGACCTCCTCCACCTTCATCACCCCCGCTCCCTGTTCCCAGACGTCTTCTTCTTCCTTCCAGACTGCCACTGACACGCCTCGTGAAGACCAGACTGCCGCCGCCTCTCCGGCCCAACGTCCTCTTCTCTCGCCGAGTTGTGTCGTCAGAGGTGTTGATCCTGCCATTCCTGAAGACGACATACTGCAAGATCTTCACATGGCGGGCATTCCTGCTCGCCGAGTCTATCGTATCTACAATGATCGTGGTCCAACGTTTATGGTGCGTCTCCACCTTCCCTGTGATGCGGATGTCCATCACCTGGTTTCCTCCGGTGTTCGGCTTCGTCGTCGCCACCATCGTGTTGAACACTCTCACTCCCCGCCTCGCTTGGTCCACCCCCCTTCTACCGAGGCTTCGCCTCGTCCGCCACTTGCTCCGCCACCCACCCCCCTTCCGCAGGCTGCCTATCCATCCGTTCCTACACACTCGTTTCCTCTTTCGCCGCTCCCGATTTTGGATCTTTTACGTCTTCTCTCCACCTCTATCATTAATGTTTCTACCACCCTTTATTACTTGTTGTCCCAACACTATACTCCTTTCCCTATCTTTCCTCCGAACCCGTACCTTCCCACTGCTCCCTTTATGTAACAATTTTCTCGTCTAATGTACTCTGATTTCTCATGTCTTTCGTTCTTTTCTGATATTGCGCGCCCGAGATATACCAACTCCTCCCTCAATAAACATGCATCCCGTTGGGGTCCGCCCCGGTGTGTGTGGTGTAGGTCCGCCCTGTGGGCCCCCTTTGCGGTTCACGGCCCCCCTGCGCCACAGCTATAACCCGCTCCTTCATGTATGTACGATACATACTCTCTTCATTATGTCTTTCTGTTACATTTCCTTTATTCTCATGGCCGAAGAGCTGCTTTGTTCAGCTGATGGCCCGCCTCCCCTTTGGGAGGAATGAAATGACGTCATGGATGATGGATGATGTTCACCTGCATACACCCCAGCATAAGTGGGTAGGGTCTGACACATCCCACTCTGACGAGTCTAGTGTCAGACCTCGTGCTCGTGGTAGAAAGGATGATTGGTCAGCGTACTGGTCTTCGGTTCACCTAATTTTTGATCTGATTTTTGATATGCTCTATTGGTGGAAAAATATCTAATTCCCTCCATGGGAATTTAGAATTACCATTTGGAATTGCTAGGCGGGCATTAATTCCATTGTGGAGTTTTATCTCCCGTATGCAGTTATCAGACTGTGCCACATAAGAGGCTTCTGAGAAGTTCACCTGCATACACCCCAGCATAAGTGGGTAGGGTCTGACACATCCCACTCTGACGAGTCTAGTGTCAGACCTAAGACGAAATGCTGGTTAATAGAGCAAACGCCTGAAAAGCCATACACCTAAATTTGATCTGATTTTTGATATGCTCTATTGGTGGAAAAATATCTAATTCCCTCCATGGGAATTTAGAATTACCATTTGTCTATGTGATATCTTTTATGTCTGCGTTAAAGAGTATAAGTCAAAAGTAGTTGCATTTCAGAACATAACTTTTGAAATTTTCATACCAGAAACAGTATTAATGCTAGAGGGTTTGGCCAACATCAGCATATTTCAGAAAACTTTCTTCTCATTTCATTTAAATCAGCGACTTGTACCATGAAGCCCTGATATAACATGACCTACACGGGAAGGGCGTGAACCAGGGAAGCACGGATCTTACCTAAACTTTGCACACGCGTTAAATGAGTTAAAAATAACAGAACGACTGAAACTTTTCGTTCGGAAATTAACTCGTGCGACCTACATAAAGCGTTGAAGATCGCCCATTTGGCTACCAGGCGTGCTGGGTTCACTCCCCGAGGGACCACGCTACTCATCTTCCTTATTCCGCCAGTAATTGAGGAGCACGTCGTGAAAATGGTATACAGCCATTAACACAAGTAATGTATCTCCTCCATTGATTGCGGGTCAATAAAGGCAACAGAATCAGAGTCTTATGGTATAACAAGAGACGTTTCACCCGAAAGCGAGTTACTCCTTATAGATTCTGCTCGTGGTAGAAAGGATGAGGGCTTAATATCACACGTTTCATATTTTCTTTCAACCCAAAAATATATTTGCCTATATTGATTACCATTATACAAATTGCCACTAGTCCCATGCAACAACCATAGGCGTATGTCAGCGTGGCCTCAGTGGCCAGTGGACAGTGCGAGTTGTGGGTAGGCTATGGAGTAGCGCCCTAATTCAAACATACAAACCTTAACTATAGGTCGCACAAGTTAATTTCTGAAAAACGTATTTTGTTCGTTGTGTCATTCTTAGCTTAATTAACGTGTGTGAAAAATTTACGGCGATTTCCCGGTACGCCCCTTTCCCTTGTTAGACTCCAGTCCTTGGCACGAAAGATAGAGTGTAACAAACCGCACGCTGTAACTTTATTATTGCATTGCATCCTTGATAGGTTCAGCTTGACATGAACATTCGTCATACTTAACACTCCCAATGCTGCCGTAATCCACAATCATATTCCTTTCTGTAACCTTGACAGTGCCAGGGAACCTTACCACCTGTGTGTCAGAATGTTGTCCCACAGGGGTTCTTAACATTCTGGAAGCCAACGATACAGAGATATTTCATCTGAATACAATCTGTCACAAGCGGGATCGAACCTGCTCTCTTACCAAAAAAATTAACTAATAGTGCGTCTGACGTCGGCACTACGCAGTACAATGAGTTACACTGTAGAAGAGTAAATTCCTGGAAAGCATAAACGATTGTGTTTGCTGTATCTAGAGATTGCTAGTGATACTAAAACATGTGTGGCCAGGGAATTTGTCTGAAGAGCAGGCACACCGCATCGAGGACACGGTGAATTAATTTTCCTCAATAATAATTATACCGGAGGTACACTCTCTCCGTGCATTTAAAGTGAACGCCTTTTAGACGGCAATACGTACAGTGAACTGTCTATCACAAGAAGTTTCTTTCTCATCAGATGTCTCTACTGTCGACTAATGTGCCCCCTCTGGTGGGAAGTGGAACAATTGATTTTCAAAGAAATTTGTAATTTCGAAGTTTTCAGAACTGAAATGTTGTAAATTCCTTTTGTTTTCCTAGTTTACTAGCACAGCTATCCCTTTCCTCTTCTTCTTCTCCTCCTTCTAAATTTTCGACCAATCAGGAATTTTGGACATTTATTAAATCAACCACTAGGAATTGTAGGTGTGTACAAGGCTTCAGCCCAGAGAGCTCTGGAACCTTCCCCTCCGCTATAAAAATTGGGACCTTCTGGGCCATGTTGTCTTTTCCATCCCTCCAGTCCAGAGGTTTAAAGAGTGTCGAAGGCAGGGGGCAAGCCTCGCCCATGGTCGGAAGGCCCACCAGCTCACGGTAATGGCAGACATCTTTTAATCAGAAAGCTAACCTGAGGGGAAGGTTTCAAAATTCTTTCTTAATGTAAAAATCTGACTTTCAATGTACATTTTCAAACAAGTCTAAAGATCTTAGTCTAAAATAGGGAATAAGGAGCGTGAACCCCCATTCAACTTGGTAATGAGGAATTTAAATTTATCTCCATCTAGTCTCCGTAGTATAGGCTTAACCTGTGTAACTTCGGGTCATAAGCCTACGTAGGTTTTTAAGAATTTTCAAGTGTATTTCACAGGAGTGCAAGAGTTCGCCTTCTAGCATTTTGGTTTACGGCCGATAAGTTTAACCCTTTCCGTTGATCACTGAGGCCATATAGAATGGGCACGTATTGCCTCTGTTAAAGTTTACCTTCCTATTTAAATGTAACTTAGGCTGTCGAGCGAGTAAGGCAGTGAAAACTGCTTATATATTTATCTAATGTAAAAATTTAAATTGCGAGTGGGAGAGGCTGGAATGTTGTAAATTTTCGAGCCTCATGTCCTAACCTGTAATTGATGGGAGCAATAGTGCTTTTTGTAACAGTGCAACGTTTGAGCTACCTGACTCATCTCTGCCTGTCTGTTGTACCTGATTGTTCTTACGTTTCAAATAACTATTGTTTCTAGTGCTGACAAGCTCGCCTTTTGTCTACCCAACTGTTATTTGGTGTTGTTCATTTAGATTTGAATTGAGAAAAAAGGAAAAACAAGGAAAGAAATAAAATTTCAAATTTTAGAGTTTAAATTAAGATTTGATCTTTTCTCTGTCGACCCATTCATGCCCGCACATTCTTACACCTCTATGCTCTACGAAAAGTCCGTAACAATAATAATAATAAGAATAATGAAATAATAATAATAATAATAATAATAATAATAATAGTAATAATAATAATAATACACCTGTGGGTGGGTGACGCAGACGAAGAATACATCCCCGGCATCACCTGCCTCTCGTAAGAGCAACTAAAAGGGGCTCCAGGGGCTCTCAACTTGGAATCGTGTGTTGGCGACCACGAGGCCCTTAGCTGAGTCCTGGCATTGCTTCCACTTACTTGTGCCACGCTTCTAACTTTCATCTATGCTGCCCGACCTCCCTTGGTCAACATTGTTCTTTTCCGATCCCGACGGTATTAGAGCATTCGAGGCCTGCGGAGTCTTTCATTTTCACGCCCTTCGTGGCCCTTGTCTTTCTTCGTCCGTTACTTCATTTTTCGAACTGACGGATCCCTTTTTCCTCTTCTTTCTTCTCTCTCTCTCTCTCTCTCTACCCCCTGTGGGTGGGGGACGCAGACGAAAAATACACCCACAGTATCCCCTGCCTGTCGTGAGAGGCGACTAAAATTGGCAAACAAGTGACGATCGAATTAGAACCATGAGACTACTTGTAATTAGTACCACAACGCGGGAAACACCATGGGTCGCTTTTACTTGCGCGTAGTACCACTATGCTATCTACAAAATAGGCTTGTGATTAGTAGCAACAGAGTGCGCTGTCGGCTTTTACAGTACCTGTGATTTGTACCATAATGTGTGGAATACCGTGAGTCTACGCTACTTTTGATTAGTAACGCGCCATGACAAATACCATGGTTCTACTTTCCTAGCGGTAAGTACCATTATGAGGGGCCGAAGACTTTTATTTTGGATCCCTTTAGACTACAAGTATCATCGATTCAGTATTTTAATTTAGAAGCAGTCTCTTGGTCAGTAATACTCTTGTTTTCCGTCAGCTTCTGTGAATGTGAGGCATTGCGGGTCGGATCCACTGATTGTTTTAAATTCATATCCATCCATTCATCGTTCGTCCTCACGTTTTTGAATGCTGGTTAGTGGAGGATTTTGGACTTTTACTTTGTTGTCATTACATTTCGCCTCATTTCGTACCATTAGGTGCTGATGACCTAGATGTTAGGCCCCTTTAAACAACAAGCCACATAATAATAATAATAATAATAATAATAATAATAATAATAATAATAATAATAATAATAATAATAATAATGAAGGGATGGCAGTTAAAATAATGAATACATGTGCATATTAACAAACAAACCGCCACAGTTACAGTAGGCGTTGCAAGTTGCTTCCCCTCGTGTTGAAAGCTGTATGTTTCTCAACATGAAACTGGAGATTTAGCGCATCGCTCTTCTGTGTTGTCAGATAATTTCTGCCTTGATTTACTGGTCCGTGACAACAACTTAGAAGCGAAAGCCTACCTCTTCACGACCACCGTGTACATCTGAATGTCGTAATCAGTGATGATCAGTCTAGGTAATTGGCCCCTAATGGTACGAGATGGAACGAATCGAAAGGCATAATCAAATTTTAAATTGTATTCACAGACCAAACCAAACCCCATGGCACTACAGCCCTTGAAGGGCCTAGGCTTCCCAAGCGACCACTGCTCAGCCCGAAGGCCTGAAAATTACGAGGTGTCGTGTGGTCACCACGACGAATCCTGTCTGCCGTTATACTTGGCTTTCTAGACCGGGGCCGCTATCTCACCGTCAGATAGCTCCTCAATTCTAATCACGTAGCATGAGTGGACCTCGAACCAGCCCTCAGGTCCAGGTAAAAACCCCTGATCTGGCCGGGAATCGAACCCGGGGCCTCCGGGTAAGAGGGAGGCACGCTACCACTACACCAGGGGGCTGGCGTATTCACAGACTAGAAAATTAAAACAAGTGATGAAGAAAAATGATGGCGAATTTAAAATAATCAGTGGATCTAATTCGCAATAGAGATTAGGTAGAATAAGGCATTACCTTGAAATGAAATAATATATATGAATCAATTTGTACATTAACAACACATTAAAATTTACACAAACCAAAATAAAACAGAGTCAGGAGAATACAGCGTAGTCTGTACTAATATATATGTATGTAATGGCTAATCTCGGGAACTACCCGACCGATTCTACGAATTATTTTACTAATGTAAATATGCATTATCCCTGAGGGACATGGGCTGTATTTTATTTTCAAAACAGTTCGAGGGAAGGGGTACGGAGGTAGATATAAAAATACTAGGCTAATATAAGCGAAATATCGAATGTGACCTACAAGGTCGAGATAAAGTTCAATTCAAGCCCCTTGACGCGAAGAACAAAACTCGGTAAGCCCTCCGGGCCCGAAAACCATGTTTTAAGGCCCTAAAACCAATCGTTATGGAGATATTGGCACCTCACTACCCCTGCTCTAGGAATCGGATAAAGAAGTGAACCACCTTAAACATGACAACATCAGCTCCGGTATGCTTACAGCAGGGAGATTATCTACAATATATCACAAAAAAATAACATGTTACAGACATGAAAATTGTCTTTTGGAATCTCCTTTAAAAATAAAAGAACACGATTTTTTTGTTTTCAGAAAATCAACTTAAAGGGTGAAATTATAAAAAAAGCGGGTGAATTTTTAAAATGAGTACCTTCTTCTTCTTATACTACCGCTTTTCTAACACGTGTGGGGTCGCGGGTGCGAACTGTGTCCCACATGTGGATTTTACCCGGTTTACGGCTGGATGCCTTTCCTGACGCCAACCCTATGTGTAGGGGTGCAATTATTACAATTGCGTGTTCCTGTTGTGGTTGGTAATTTGTTGTGTTGAGTGAATATGAAGAGGAGAGTGTTGGGACAAACAAAAACAACCTGTCCCCGAACAAGAAAAATTAATCGCACGCGATTAAAACCCCCGACCGTGCTCGGAATCGAACCAGGAACCCTGTGAACCTAAGACCTCACCGCTGACTACTCAGCCAAGGAGTGGGTCAGTATTTAAAAGGAGTATATCTCATATACTTGACATGTTACAGACGTGAAAATTGGTATTTGGAATCTCCTTTAGGAATAAATAATCCTCTTCTTCTGGAATTAAAGGAGGACCGTTTCTTGCAAGTGGAGTTCCATGTCGCATGTTCCAGATTTAGCTCTGCCATTAGCCTGGTCATCTTAGCCCCAAAAGGCAGTGCCACACACGTGGTTTACAAAGAGGTTCTGGGCTAAATGAAATGCAGTTTTTTCAGTGAGTTGTTATACTTTACGAATTTTCAGATAATGTCTTAATGCAGTACCGAAGAACAATTAATGTCATCAACTTATAAAATCCTCGCGAGCGAAGCCGTGGGTAACAGGTAGTTAGAAAAAAAAATCAAAAGCAGATAAAAACCTCAAATTTACACACGACAAAAGAAGCCTCAGACGAAGTCTGTTCTAGGATGAGGAAGTATCAGACGACGGCGCAGATAGGTCAGGTCAACGCAAGTAGTACAATTAGACAGTTCTGGCGCCACCGCCACCTACGGCTCTCCGCAGAGGCTTCGTCCTCCTCCTCCTCCTCACGCTCTCGGGAGAGGCCTCCACCGCCACCGCAGGCTCTCGGGAGAGGCCTCCTCTTCACGCTAGCTAAGAGCGCGACCCTAACCTCACATCCGCCATCGTGGACGGGCTTAACCTAACTTTTTATTCGTAAGAGAGCTAACCTAACCTCATGGAAGGGCCTAACCTCAGTTTCACAGCCGGATGCCCTTCCTGACGCTTAAGAGAGCGACCCTAACCTCACATCCGCCATGATAGAGAGGCGTAACCTAACTTTTAACGCACAAGACAGCAAGCCTAACCTCATGGAGGGGCCTAACCTCAGTTTTACGGACGGATGCCCTTCCCGACGCCAATTACACAAGATGGCGGCTATACATGGGTCTTTATGAGACGCCTGAAGGGTGTTTGCTCAAGATGAAGGCTGCTCTTATGAGACGGCTTAAGGGTGCTTGCACAAGATGGCTGCTGCTCTTATGAGAAACCCTGAGGATGCTTGCGGAAGATGGCTGCTGCTCTTATCAAGAAAGCTAGCTTAGAGGCTAGCGTGCCGTGCTAGTTCGATTCATTAAATTAGGAGCTTAAAATCAAAATGTTAAATATCTCGAAAACGGTGCGTCGTTGAGCAAAACGGACAAAAATTTTCCGCCTAATACCTAGGTTCGCAGTTTTAGGAACATGATAGCATAAGAAAAAGTAGTTTAATGATGAGATCAACGGTTCGGTTCCTACTTAGGCCCTTTGGCATTGACAGCTATCTAATTATACAAGATGGCGTCTATACATAGCTTCTTATGAGACGGCTTAAGGGTGCTTGCACAAGATGGCTGCTGCTTTTATGAGACGTAATAGGGATGCTTGCGCAAGATGGCGGCTACAAGATGGTGGCTATACATAACTTCTTATGAGAGTGCTTAAGGGTGCTTGCACAAGATGACTGCTATACCCAGGCTCTTATGAGACACCCTAGGGATGCTTGCGCAAGATGTCAGCCACAAGATGGCGGCTATACACAGCTCTTTATGAGACGACCTAGGGATGCTCGCACAAGATGGCGGTTATACACAGACTCTTAAGAAGAAAGCTACCTTAGAGGCTGCTGCGCAAGGTGGCGGCTGCTGTTATGCATGAGATGTAGGGCAATTTGAAATCCCACGTGCTCTTGATTGTAAACAAAGCTACGTTCTTTTTGACAGCGGCCATCTTTAATCAACAGAGCATCGTGCTACCATCTTTAGCTACTACCTTTCAAATGTGGTGGCGGCAATTTGAAAAAATCTACGTGCTTTTTTGACAACTGTCATCCGCTATTTTTAATCAACAGAGCATCGTGCTGCTATCTTTACAGCACTAAACCTTATACATTTGAAATGTGGTGGTAGATATTTTAAAAAACTTCCGTTTTGCATTTAAGGCCCAAATTTAATAAATCGAACCAGCACGGTACGTTATACTCTGTACCATACCAAGACCTGATCAAGTTACGAAAACTTGCTTCAAAACAAGCTAAAACAGACCAAATGCCAAAGGGCCTAAGTAGGAACCGAACAGTTGATCTCACCATTAGACTATTTTTTCTTTTGCTATCATGTTCCTGATACTGTAAACCTAGCTAATAGTCAGATAAATTTTGTCTGTTTTGCTCTACGATGCCCCGTTTACGAGATATTTAACATTTTGCATTTAAGCCCCAAATTTAATGAATCGAACAAGCACGGTACGTTAGCCTCTAAGCTAGCTTTCTTGACAAGAGCAGCAGCCATCTTTCGCAAGCATCCTCAGGGTTTCTCATAAGAGCAGCAGCCATCTTGTGCAAGCACCCTTCAGCCGTCTCATAAGAGCAGCCGTCATCTTGCGCAAGCACCCTTAAGGCGTCTCATAAGGAGCCGTGTATAGTCGCCATCTTGTGCCCACCATCTTGGGCAAGCATTCTCAGGGCGTCTCGTAAGAGCAGCAGCCATCTTGTGCACGCACCCTTAAGCCGTCTCATAAGAGCAGCCGCCATCTTGCGCAAGCACCCTTAAGCCGTCTCATAAGGAGCCATGTATAGCCGCAAACGTATGCCCGCCATCTTGCGCAAGCATCCCAAGGGCGTCTCATAATCACCAATGTATAGCAGCCATCTTGCAGCCACCATCTTGCACAAGCACACTTAAGGCGTCTCATAAGGAGCCATGTTTGGCCGCCATCTTGTGTAATTGGCGTCGGGAAGGGCATCCGGCTGTAAAACTGAGGTTAGGCCCTTCCATGAGTTTAGGCTAGCTCTCTTACGAATAAAAAGTTAGGTTAAGCCCGTCCAAGATGGCGGATGTGAAGTTAGGGTCGCGCTCTTAGCTAGCGTGAAGAGGAGGCCTCTCCCGAGAGCTTGAGGAGGAGGAGGAGGAGGCCTCTGCGGAGAGCCGTAGGTGGCGGTGGCACCAGAACTGTCCACTTATACTACTCACGCACTCCGTAAGATTGTTTACCAGGGTAGGATGATCGCCGTAAGTACACCGACGAGAGGGTTCTCTTTCAGTAAATATGAATGCGTTATTATACCGTGTAGTGGATGCTATTCAGTTTCGCAAGGATGCTTCGCCTTGCTGATCCATATGCTGTACTGCCGTAGTCTAACCTGGATAAGATATGTGCCCTATACAGTAAGATCACAGGAACACCGTGCGGTCTCCTTCTCCTCTCCTAACAAATAGTGCCGCTAAGAAACTTCAAAACATTCCGCTTTTCAGCGCATTTGGCTCTTTAACTGACGCACGTGTTGTTCCTACGATAATTTAACTACAGGAAGAGCTACATCCTCTAAATGAAGCTCAAGCTCCGGACATAGGTAAAGTGTGTGCTTCCAGCAGAAGTGAACAACAGAGGTCTTTCAAATAGAAGAACATAGCTTTCGGGTTTCAACGGTACTGTTCTGATAGACTGCTGTATTTGACGCTCTGCAACTGCTATATTTTGTGATCTATAATGCAGAACAAGTTCGTCTATATATAGCGACGGTATTACTGCTGAACCAGCAGCAGCAATCGCGAACAGAGGAACACTTGAGAACCGATCTGTGTTCGAAAACCACTTTGGTACTCCGACAAAAGTCCTCTTTTTCTGCAAACACCACACAAGTCGGCTACACACCATCCTCTCAAATTGTTTACACAGACTGTTAGTGAGGCAAATAGGTATGCAACTTTATGAATACTCAGGATTTGTATCAGGCTTGAGAAGAGGAATTACAATTCCGTCTTGCCGATAACTCACCCTCTATCCAAATTTGGTTGAACACCCCAAGAAGATATGAGGCTATGCTCACTTAGTTGTTTCACTATCAGGTTACAGACATTATCTGGAACGGGCAAAGCGCTACGGAGTTCCCACTTCGTAAAGGGCACGCTACAGTCCTCGGAAGCTTGAGTGGCGAAACTGCGGTGATGACGTTCTGCCTCCCGCTTCAGAGCTGGGAAATCACGATGGTAATTCCCGGAACTAGGCACATCTGCGGAATGACTTGCTGGATGGTGGGTGGATCAGCGACGATACTGCCTGCAATAGAAATTCCCGGTACTGAGGATGATCATACTACACCCGAAATATGTCGAAGTTCATTCTACACTTGAGACGATGGTGTACTGTATGCGATGTCATAGACGAAACATACCTTACCCATGAAGCTTTCTTACTCTGTTGAATAAGAACTCGCCCTTTATGTTTCCAAGCTGACCACAGAAGGCTGCCTACGATAGCGTTCATGAGCACGACGTCGTTCTTTTATAGCTGCTGGAATTTTTTCGTTCCATCAAGGAACGAATTTTCTTCGAGGGGCCCTGAAAAGGATGGAATGGCCTCTTCATCAGCAGCAACAATCATTTGTGTGATATAAGTTATACGCTTCGGGTCGTTAAACACAGCTAGTGATGTAAAGCCCTGACATTCAACACGTTTTAGAACCCATCTCGGAGAAGCATCGATGAATTTCTGTTTTACCAAAGTAAAAGTAATAGGGAACTAGTCACTGTCACAGAGGTCATCGTCTGCATCCCGCCGTAGCAGGGGAATGAGTGCTCGGGTGCACAGTCTAACGTCAAAGCGGGAGAAGGGGCCGTGCCCTACCCTGAAGAGTGTTGGTTCACCTGTATTCAAAATGATAATTCCAGTTATCTCACAAACTGTTCTAAATCCCTTCCCCGTGGGGCAATACATTTCAGTGCTCCATAATGGGTAGTGGGCGTTAAAATCACCCATTAAAAGGAAAAGGCGTGGGAGCTGATCTATAAGATCATATACATCATATATATTAAGAGTCTGGGCTAGTGGAAAATAATAATTACAGTCTGTTGCTATGGCAGGCAGAGGAACACGCCTCGCCACTGCCACCGGTTGGGTTCTAATTGGAACCTCTTCCCTGTAGATATCAGAGCTGACAAAAATATCAACGCCAAAGGAAGCCCGGTGGCGGAGGTTGGGGACAATTCTAAAAGCTTGTGTGAGGCAAGTAAGGGACTATATAAGCCCGCGGAAAGAAGCGTCGTTGCCAGACGAATCATTGTCAGTCAGAGTAATTATTGCGTAACTTCAGGGAAATAATAGTAATCTGTCTAGAAGTCGAAGTCTGGAGCTTAGTAGAAAAAAGAGACTCCTCGTTGACTGCACCAAATTCATTAATCGCACTGTTACTTACCCCTGTGGGTGGGGTACACCCACGGTATCACCTGCCTGTCGTAAGAGGCAACTAAGAGGGGCGAGCAAGGGTTGATGCTTTGCGAATCATGATATAACCTGTGGTTAGTACCATTATGTGAAAAACTCCATGTGACGACGTTATCTGTAATTAGTACCAGTATGTGAGGAACACCACGAGTTTACATTACCTGTTATTAGTAACACGATATGAGGAACAGCATGGGTCTACGTTACCTGTGAATAGTGCCTCTATGTGGGGAATACAATGGGTCTGGGTGTTGCCAGTGATTAATAC
The DNA here is from genome assembly GCF_040414725.1 of Anabrus simplex. NCBI lineage: Eukaryota > Metazoa > Arthropoda > Insecta > Orthoptera > Tettigoniidae > Anabrus > Anabrus simplex. The sequence continues at coordinate 15,022,195 of NC_090268.1, read as the reverse complement.
CACATTGTAAGGAACACAATTTGGTCTACATTACCCGTGATTAGTACCGCTATATGAGAAACACCATAGTTCTACTTTACCTGTGATTAGTAATATTATAAGAGGCTGGTGATCTGGATTTTGGACCCGTTTAGGTAACAAGCATAATCGATTTCGGATTTTGACTTTGAATCAGTTCCTTGTTCCATTTACAACATTGTTTTAAGCTTTCTTATGGTTAGGGGCATTAGGGATCGGATTTACTGATTGTTTTAAGTTAATAATCACTTTACATCGTCACTTTTTTGAATTCTAGTCAGTGAATTGAGTTCGGTATTTTGATAATCACACCGTTACACTTCCTGACTTAGGCCGATCATCATATATGTTTTTCACACTGGATAGTGCACGTTTGTTCAACGACAAAGTAATGTTAACAATATTTGTGGTCTTCAAAACCTGGATGAACAGGTGTTTGTAATGTTAACGAACCACTGCGCTTACCCTACAAATTGAGTCTCTTTTGAAAGTAATACAATATTAAATGAAGCAATTTAACGGCAACCACATGCAAGCACAATCCATGATGGCTTTGTTGTAGTTTGTGTCGATCGTAATAGAGAGTCACCTGTTTAAACGGTGCGCAGTTTCCTCGCTGGCCATTAACCTTGGCTCCCAGCTCTCATTATCCGAAATCTAGCATGGAAAACAGGGATTAATTTAAATATGATTTTATACAAAATAGAACATTACACCGAATTTAATTAATGGCCTCTCTCCCTTTCCTTCCACGTTCCTTCCAGGCTAGCAGGAGACCTTTTACGTCGATCTACCGAGCTCGATAGCTGCAGTCGCTTAAGTGCGGCCAGTATTTAGGCATCTGAATGATTTAATGTACTTTACACTTCTAAGATAACACGTAGGTCGAGTCATTAGCCACGGCAACTATTTTTTTCTCGCGAACAGGAGACTGCACCGAAAATATACTATATGCATTTGGAAACTTGCGTATGAAACATGGTGTATGTAAACGACAGTGTGGATCTAAATCCTGGAGCTGACGTTGCGATGGTTACGGCAGTTCATTACTTTATCGGATTCCTAGAGCAGGGGTAGTGTGGTGCCAATATCTCCGTAACGGTTGGTTTTAGGGCCTTAAAACATGTTTTACGGGCCCGTAGGGCTTACCGAGTTTTGTTCTTTGCGTCAGGAGGATTAAACTGAGCTTTGTCTCGTCCTTATGCGACAAATTCGATATTTTGCTTATATTAACCTATTATTTTGATATCTCACCCGTGCCCCCCACCTTAAATTATTTTGAAAATGAAATACAGCCCATGTTACTCCTTGGCAATGTAGCTTTCTATAGGTGAAGTAATTTTTAAAATCGGTTCAGTAGTTTTTGAGTCTATTCGTTACAAACAAACAAATATTTCCTCTTTATAATATTAGTATAGACTAGCTGTAGGACTCGGCCTTGTCCGATTGGTTTTCGAATGTTTAAGATTAGTATTAATAGTTATTGGTGAAGTGAATTTATAATGAATTAATTTTTCGGATATTGTTTTTTAACATCTATTTTGAAGCTTTAGAGTTATTTAGATGTGCTTGATTACAAGTTTTTGATTATTTAATCAAGTAAAACTTTATCCTTGTGTAAGCTAGAATTGACTGGGAAGTATTTGATCCTTTGAAAAAATTAATAAGGGGTAACTACATGTTTGCATTAGTCGCGCTATAGATATGATCTACACGATTTCAACTCTCTTTGAGACTGTCACCAATCAGCCTTGTGACTCCAAAAGCAGTGGATTCAACACTAATATCGGTCATTTTAGACTATTTACTAACAAACCCGATTCTTCCTCCCGTCTCAATGGAGGCTGGACGTGGACTTAAACGATATTCAAAGCGTCACAATTCATCTCAGCGACACATAAACATTGGATTAAACTTTAATATCGGTTATTTTCTATTATTTTCAAATGCCATCTCCTCCCATTCCCCACCCCCAGCGGGATTTGGTATGTTTTATCTCCATAGCATTATTCTTCCAGATGGTAAGTCATATGTGTACCAAGATTCGTTGAGAGCTATTCTGGAACATTACATCCAGAGTATCACAGTTCAACTCAGCGACCTCGTAAACGATGGCATTCGACATTAATATCAGTCATTTTCGTTTATTTTTCATATTTTACCACCTCCGCTAGGAGTGCTAGGGGTGTTTTACACAACAGTATTTTTTAGATAGTAAGAAATATGTTTACCAATTTTGTATAAGGGCTATGTTGGAAGAAACACTTATACATCCGTAATTTCGGTCGTTTTGGGCAATTTCCTTCCATCCCTTCTCATCTTCATGCCGATGGGTGCTGATGATGGACTTCAGCGACGCCCAGAGTGTAACTGCTCTTCTTAGCGATCACGAAAACTATGGATTCGACACTATTTTCGATTATTTTTACATCTCAGCCCCTCTCACCCCACCCCTAGGGGTGCTAGGGTTACCATACCTCTTCGCAGTTTGTCTTCTGGAAGTAAGTCATAAGTGTGCCATGTTTGGTTGAAATCTCTCCCATAGTCAGGGAAGTATGGATTCAACACTAATATAGGTCTTTTTAGTTATAATTATATTTCGCCCCCTTCTTTAGCGCTTCTAGAGGGTGTCTTGCCCCCACAGTATTTTTTCCAGATAGTCGGTAATAATTTTACCAAGATTAGTTGACACATATGCTGGAACAACGTATAAACATCCACAATATATGGTCATTTGGACATTTTTATTTCTTCGTCCCTTCTCTCGCCCCTGGTGATTGGAGCTTCACCTGGACTTATACGACATCCGGAGTGTCACTATTCATCTCAGCGACCACGGAAACTATGGATTCGACACTATTTTCGACAATTTTTATGTGTCACTCCCCCCTCGACCCCCACCCCTAAGGGATACAAAATCCGGAGTGCCACTATTCATCACGGCAACCCCGAGAGCTATGGATTCGACGCTACTTTCGATTATTTTATAGCTCTCATCCCCCCCCCCACACACCAAAGGGGGCTGAACTTGGACCTTCAATTATCCGGAGTGTCACTATTCAACCCAGCGACCCCGAATATGGATTCGATGATATTATCGATTATTTTTATAAATCAGCCCCTCGCCCCCCCCCACTCGCATTTAAGGGTGCTTGTGGTGTCTTTGCCCTACGAAGTTTGTCTTCTGATACTAAGTCACAAGTGTACCAAGTTTGGTTGAAATCGCTCCAGTGGTTTAGGAGATGTAATACATAAATATCCACATACAATGACATTGATGCATATATCTATAGGTAGATTACATAGACTCGCCTTTGCTCACTGGGAACCCCCAGTTGCTCTTCGTTAGGAGTGGGTGATAACTCGTGTCATTCCACTCTTGGTATTCTATATGTTTCACAGTTTTTTAATATTTTACAGATCTAATAGAGAGCTACATTCTTCAAACTGGGCAGACCTATCAAAGTTGGTCCTATATATTGAAAGTATGTCTCGATCACGGCATGTTGGTTTGCTATTTTCAAATGACAGCCACGGTTATTCATGAAGCTCCTAGCAAGGGATGGTATGGCGACGTGTCCCATCCTCCTATATACAGCATTTCTCAACGGACTACCAGGATATAGCGTAAGCTGCTGTCGCCTAGCAACGATTTGTCCATCAAGTCGATTCAATCTTGGTGCGGCTTTGCAATTTAATAAAATTACATGAAATTACTCATAATAATAAAACTACCTATCCGATTTCGTTCAAACCAGTTCATAATCCCTCTAAGGCGTAATAAGAATAAACGGTGAAAATTTCAGCGAAATCGGTCCAGTAGGTTTTGAGTCTATTAATTACAAATATACCAACATCCAATTTTACATAGGCCTATCTCTATAATTATAAAAGGAAGTGTTTGTCTGTCTGTCTGTGTGTCTGTGCGCGATGCCCAGCAAAATCTACAGCACGCAGAGATCTGAAATTTTGAACAGAGGTAGATGGAAGGGGGTCCGAATGCACCTCGAAGCCGGAATTTTCATTTTCGCTTTCGTTGGTGAGTTATGAACGAAAAACCATCGGAAAACGTGCATTGGGATATGACAATCCAACGTGCTGTCACCAAGATTAGGTCCGGCTCCATAGCTAAATGGTTAGCGTGCTGGCCTTTGGTCACAGGGCTCCCGGGTTCGATTCCCGGCAGGGTCGGGAATTTTAACCGTCATTGGTTAATTTCACTGGCACTGGGGCTGGGTGTATGTGTCGTCTTCATCATCATTTCATCCTCATCACGACGCGCAGGTCACCTACGGGTGTCAAATCGAAAGACCTGCACCTGGCGAGCCGAACATGTCCTCGGACACTCCCGGCACTAAAAGCCATACGCCATTTCATTTCACCAAGATTAAATGCATAGAGTCGCTGTCGCTAGGCAACGTACATAAGATAGGTAGGGAACACAATATTCAAGGAGCCATTTTACGTCCAGGACGTAGGAAGCTGTTTTTGGTCTTATATGGTGTGAGGGCATATGACGGTGTTGATGATGATTCATCCGTCGGATCGGGACGTTAAGTTTTGAGCTATTCGAGAGGAGTGGCATAGTGCCGGCGCCGGGTTTCATCCTCTTCATTCTTGCTATCATATATCATGTCATTCATTTCTTTCAACAAGCAACTTTTACAAGAATTACCCGATGTTCTACACAGTTACAAGTCTATCGACTACACAGCAGAGCTTCGAAAGACTTGGAGTCACCTGGAGTACCCTCGAACATCTTAGAGCGGACGATTGTGGCACCAATTATCCTTCTTAAGAATAAGAATCTGCCCTCTGCAATGAACACGACTCTGAAACTGATGACTAATATTATTGAAGCCATTCTCATGATTGGGCATGCCGCGAGCGAAGTAATATTCATTCCTCAGATTCGAATAATTTCTTCGGATATACAGTTTAAGTTTAGATCTCTGCAGTGTTCAAAATAAAATTTCTCCATGTAATAATAAAGCAAGCATAATCTTCTTCTTCTTCTTACTATATATAAAAATTAATGTTGTATGCATGATTGTGTGTGTGTAAATGACACATCTCTTCCTAAACCACTGGAGCAATTTCATCCAAACTTGGTACACTCATGACTTACTATCTGGAGACGAGCACTGTGGGGGTAAGCCATCCATAGCTCCCTTAGGGGTGGGGGGCCAGGGCGGGGCAAAGTAAAAAAATAATCGAAAAAAGTGCCGAATCCACAGTTTTCGGGGTCACTGAGATGAACAGTGACATTCCCCATTTTTCAAAAGTCAAAGTTCAGCTCCCTTTCGCATGGGGGGCGAGGGGGGAGTGATATATAGAATTAAACGAAAATAATGTCGAATACATAGTTTTCGGGGGTCGCCGAGGTGAATTGTATACTCTGAATTTTTAGTATCAGGAGACAAACCACGTGGGAGTAAGACAGCCCAGGAATCCTTAGGGGCGGGGAGGGGGACGAGGGGGTTCAGATAAACAAATTAATGAAAATAGTGTCGAATCCATACTTTTTGGGGTCGCTGAGATGAATAGTGACACTCCGGACTTTTTTAAAAGTTCAAGTTCAGGCCCCTTTGGGGTGGGGGCAAGGGGGGAGTGATATATAAAATGAAACGAAAAGAGTGTCGAATACATAGTTTTCGGGGTCGCCGAGGTGAATTGTACACTCCGGATTTTTAGTAGCAGGAGACAAACCACGTGAGGGTAAGACAGCCCAGGAACCCTTAGGGGCGGGGGAGGGGGGGCAAGGGGACTGAGATATACAAATCATCGAAAGTAGTGTCTAATCCTTAATTTTCGGGGTCGCTGAGATGAATAGTAACATTCCGATTTTTTAAAACTCAAAGTTTAGCCCCCTTTAGGGTGGGGGAGGGGCGAGTGAGATACAATAATAATCGAATATACTGCCGATTCCATAGTTTTCCGGGTCGCTGAGATGAATAGTAACATTCCGGATTTTTAAAGTCTAACTTCAGCCCCCTTTGGCATAGGGGGTGAGAAAGGGTGACAAAATAAATTGTCAGAAATGACCGAGATAATGGACGTGTGTATCTACCAGTATGACTTTCAAGTATAACTTACTACCTGGAAAACGTACTGTGGGAGTAAGACGCCCCTAGAACCACTAGGGAAGCGGGTGAAATATAATCCACACTAATAAATGGTAGTCTGTTTGGCGCGATCTATATATACTGCACTATATATATAAATTAAGGCATAAAAATGAAAACAGACGTGAATTAGTGAGACCATTCTTGGCATCTTAAAAATTTGAAACTTGGTACCAGACAAGCTGATGACTTCAGGATCCCTAGAAAAATCTCAAATTCTCTTAATTCTCTGAGGGGTACATGCTGGGAGTTTCAAACCTGCATAAGAACACAGTCGGTGATATTTATCCAGAACCTACAGGTTTTATGGGCTTAAAAGCTTCCCGAAAGTCCTGATTTTTAACCCACTCTCCCATATCAAGATCGCAGCACAATCTCCCAGACGAGTTGGAAAATTGAAATTTAGCAAAATGATAGCTTTTAGCATGTAACCGACGGAAAATGTACGAGATGTTTAAAATTTTAATTTTTTACCCCCGAAAAATATCGAAATATGGAGGCAATTTTAATGACGGTGCAGTCCTTCCTTTCGATGTATTTCGTGCCAAAACGGTAAGTCGTATCACAAAACGGATGGCACAATCTCCGTTCAATTTGGAGTGATCTACAACTTCGGTCCTATGAACTTTTGTCGTATCTCTATCCCTTAAACATTAAATTTTACTCTTTCTGGATTTACCTAAACTTTGCACTTTGTACACATATAATTGATGGTTTGATTCACTTATAGGAAACATGGGATCAGCAAATTCTACACGATTATTGGCCCACCCATTAGCCATATGTGAGCCAAATTCTATGTTTGAAGCTGTCGCATAAGTATCTGAAAAGTAATTCACTGTGTGAAAATCTTACACAAATTTCACCCTATTCAACGTTTCTAAAACATAATGAATTGTGGTAGACAAGTGCACATGTCGTTATCATCACAACTCCACAACTCGCACTTTACATTGGAAACATCATCTGCGGACCTCCCTATGCTTTTTCTCGGATAACGCCAATTTACATGCAATTTAAAAATTATTATTCACTTCATGTACAGTAATTTACTTCGATATCCGTATACAATCTGGAATACCATAGCGAAGCACGGGTACAATTGCTAGTATAGATATATAGATAAGCAAACTTTAAAAACATTGAACTATTCTTCATTGACATCATAATCATATCGCTCTCCTCCGTCTATCAGCTGACTGAGTACTTGGCCACGCTGTCCATGTAGAGTCACTGTAGATTTAGGTTTGACTGCTATTAGTACGAGCTCTTCGAACACCAGCACACCATACTGAACGTGCTTTTCACCAAGTTCTTCGTGGTTTCAATCCCGGCTAATATAAGTGGGATTTTTAAATGAAAATTCACGTCCCTTGATATGAATTAGGGGCTGCCTGGCCGAGGCGGTAAAGGAGTGCTTGGTTCACCCGGAAGAACGTGGGTTCGAATCCCCGTCAGGAAGTTGTAAAATTAAAGAAACGAGATTTCTACTTCCGGAGGTGCATATGGCCCTGAGGTTCACTCAGCCTACACCAAAAATGAGTACCAGGTTAATTCCTAGGGTCAAAGGCGGCCGGACGTAGAGCTAAGCACTCTACCCCAGCAAGGGCCGAGGTTGCGGATAGTGGAAGCCTTTAACTTCCACCCCTCCTAGGGCCTTCATGGCCTGTGTAGAGATGACTTTGCTTTTATGATATGAATTCTTCGTACAACTTGAGTTCGTGTGGCAGTAGTCACCAGAATGTACAAGCTTGTTGCTTTTCTAACACCGCATTGAATGAACTTTTTGCATTTTAATAGCTAACTGATGTGGAGGTCAAAGGAAATGTTAGAGTAGTCTGAAGGTCAGAGGTCATACCATTAATACAGTACAGGAAGAATGGAAATATCACACTTAGGGATAACATTCATTCAATTAGCCCATGGCTGGTGGTTTAAGCAGCAGTTCGAGTAATTTCCAAGCAATTTGGTTACAACGTGAAGTTCAATTCATGAGAGTAAAAAAGGTAACTGAATTAACTCGGTACACACGTGCATGACCAGCTTATTGCGCCGATATCGCCAGTCCACCGTGTGGGGCTAATTTGGCTCATTAATACGGACTTCTCATTTAGAAAGCTGAAACCAGTTTTTGGTGGAAGTTAAAAAAAGGGTAGGTCGTTAAATCTCGAATGGTGTAATACTATACTGAAGTCAATAGAAATGATGAACTTTCATTGACATGAAGGTACTTTGTATAGTTCAATCAAACTGAGGTGGGTGGGGCCAATTACGTGTTATTGGTGCTAATCCGATATTCTGAGAAGTATTTCCGCTGCATTCATGTAGCAGCTGCTTCATTCTCTGTGCTGTATGTGAACGCCGTGAGTGGTTTCGTTGCATACGCTATAGAAATGACCTACATTTACTAATAACTAATCATCATGGATGCGGTCTAGAATATGTATTACAATATCGTAGCTTACGCTGTGATATATACACAAAGAGTCTCTGTGGTGTAGTGGCTAGTGTAATTAGCTGCCACCCCCGGAGGTCCTGGTTCGATTCTCCGCTCTGCGAAATTCGAAAAGTGGTGCGAGGGCTGGAACGGGGTCCACTCATCCTCGTGAGGTGAACTGAGTAAAGGGCGGTTCAATTCCCTCCACAGGCATCCTCGAAGTGTTTTTCTTTTTGTGGTTTCCCACTTCTCTTCCAGGCAAATGCCGGTATGGTACCTAACTTAGGGCTACGGCCGCTTTCTTCCGTCTTCCCTTTCTATCCTTTCCAATCTTCGCATCCCCCTCACAAGGACCCTGTTCAGCATAGCAGGTTAGACCACCTTCCCAGTTGTATCCCCAGACCCAAAGTCCCAAGCTCCAGGACACTGCCGAGAGGAAAACCAACCTTGGAGGGCAAAACGGATTAAGAAAGAAAGGAAAAAAGAAAGAAATACACTAATGGCGAGTCAGGTAAAAGGTAAACTACAAATACATCGTAAACAGTTAATGATACGGAAAATTTATTTTCTATTTCAGTAACTTTTATAAGGGTCTCTTAATCCACTTTGCTGTACTTTTTCAGAGTGCCAACATCTACTGAGATAACGGAACTTCACACTGTCTTGTATTTTCTATAGTTAGTTTTAGCGCCGTCAGCCCCACAGTCTAGGGCTAGCACGCCTGCCTCGCACCCGGAAACCTCGGATTCCATTGCCGTCATCTTCAGTATCTGTGTCTGGACTGCCTGATAGTCACGATTTAAAGTGGTTTGTTAGAATCTGAGGAACGAAATATGCTGTTCTTTGTTCATTAGAGTGTATTGTATGTTATAGTGTTAGTTCGACACACTGAAGAGCTTGGTCGACACAATAACTTCCTTCTTAAAAAATCTATTAGAATTATCACGTAAATGAAGACTTTCCTCTGTATGGCAGTTGTTGTTTAAAGGGGCCTAACATCTAGTAAATCGGTCGAGATGAGGCAACATGACACAGTAACTTAAAATTACACACTGACTGGAATTCAAGAAAATGATGAAGTATGATGAACTTAAATAATCAGTAGATCTAATTCACATTGGATTGTTTTCTTATAAAATGATTTAAAAGTGTAATAAAAATAAAATTAAAAAAGGCATTGCCTTGAAAGTGAAATCATATTCTTGATTCCGATTAAACGTTTTGAGAACATATTAAAAATACACAAAGGTAGATAAAAACAGAGTTGAAAGTTGAAAGAATGAAATCATGGCTAACAGAGTTAGAAATAAAAGCAAAAAGAAACTTCACGTTTAAACACGATACAACAGGCCACTCTCCATCGTAAACGGATGACGAGGTCAGAAGACTGATCGTCATCCCGTATGATGAGGGAGATGGCGCAGACTGGCGTGTACGACCGCCGCCAGTACACCGAGGAGGGGGTTCAGTAAATTATACCGTGGCCGATCCGAAGAAAACATAATACCACTGCTTTACTCTGAGAAACTTGAAAGGAAGTCTTCTATGCCCACACAATACCTTTAATTGTTCTCAGCTCATTTGAAGAAGGGGTGACCTGCCAAACACTGTGGGTAGGGTGATGCAGACGAAGAACACACCCACGGTATCACCTGTCCGTCGTAAGAGGCAACTAAAAAGGGTCCCAGGGGCTCCACTCTAGGGAGCGTAGGTTGGCTACCATTGGCGACTACAAGGCCCTTAGCTGGGTCCTAGCATTGCTTCCGATTACTTGTGCCAGGCTCCTCACTTTCATCAATCCTGTCCGACTTCTCTTGGCCCACTCGTTTTCTTTTCGGACCCCGACGGTATTAGAGCATTCGAGGCCTAGGGAGTCTTTCATTTTCACGCCCTTTGTGGCCCTTGCTTTTCTTCGTCCGGTACTTCAATTTTCGAAGTGTTAGTTCCTTTTTTTCTCTCTCTCTGACCCCATGTGGGTGGGGGATGCAAATGAAAAATACAACCACGGTATACCCTGCTGTCGTAAGGGGCGAATATAAGGAATGATTGAATTAGAAAAATAAGACTACTTGTGATTAGTGGCATCACGCGAGGAACAACATGGGTCGACTTTACTTGTGTGAGTAGTAGCACTATGTCAGGAACACCACGGGTTACTACAGGTCCCTGTGATTAGTACCACTATATGAAGAACACCATGGGATTGCATGGCGCCATTATGTGAGAAACACCACATGTCTGCGTTACCTGCGTGTATTACATTACCTGTAGTAGCACCACAATGTGTGGAACACCGTAAATCTACGTTACTTGTGATTAATACCGCTACATAACAAATACCATGGATCTAGTTTACTAGCGAGAAGTGCCATTATGAGCGGCCTTTGACCTGGATTTTGGACCTCTTTAGAACAGAAGCATTATTTATTTAGGGTTGTGCTTTGGAAATAGTGCTTGGGTCAATACTACCATTGTTTTAAGATAGTTTCTTGGAAGCTGGGGCATTGCGGGTCGGATCCACTGATCATTTTAACTTCATAATCATTGTTCACCGTCGCCTTTTGGAATTCTAGTCAGTGGATTGATTTTGGAATCATTTTACCTTTCAATATTGTGAGTTGGATCCGCTGATTATTTTAAATTCATATTCATCCATTCATTCTTCATCATCAAGTTTTGAATTCTGGTCAGTGGATGAATTACGGAATTTTAAATTGTCATATTTCATATTAGTCCAACTCCTTGGATGAATGGTCAGCGTTGAGGCTTTCGGTTGAGAGGGCTGGATTCGCGGCCCGTTCGGAGATTTTAATCGCGTCTGATTAATTCTTCTGGTCCGGAGACTGGGTGCTTGTGTTTGTCCCAACACTTTCCTTTTCATATTCAGACAACACATCACACTACCAACCACCACAGTAACACGCAATAGTAATTACATCCCTCCATATAGGGTTGGCCTCAGGAAGGGCATCCGGCCGTAAAACATGTACAAATCCACATGTGCGACATAGTTCGCTCCCGCTGTGGGAAAGTCGAAGGAAGAAGAAGAAGATTACATTTCGTATCACTAGGGGCCGATGACATAGATGTTAGGCTCCTTTAGACAACAATTATCATCAACATCATCGGCAATATGGCAATAAGACCGCCTGTTTGGCGGCCCTATCAGCTCTCTCGCATCTCGCTACACCCATGTAGGTTGGGAACCAAAGGAACGTGTTTCTGGTGCTAAGCACTCCAACTCCTGGCCAGCAGGTCCTGGATCCGCTGCACGAGAGGGAAACATCCGACAATAGAGTGAGCGAACTCTAGAAGTGTCTACACAGCAGAAAATGTCAACTCTCAATCGACAGTACGTACCGCAGAGGTCTGCTCTGTACACAATAGAGTTTTCTGGCAGAGGAAAAAGACCTTTATACTATCGACAATGAACACACGGCCTCCTTTCTCTCCGAGAACCATCCGTGTTAATAACTACGGAAGCTGAATACAGCCAAAAACCGACAGGAAGAGTCTCCAATGAATTCAGGGGTCCATGTTGTGTTTAAGGCCTGTGTGCAGACGCAGGATGATTTTAGTTCGCTTTATTTCCGCGGCGGGACCTTACTTGTTCGTCTAACATTTTAGCGAATGAAGTGAGGACAGTTTTTAATATTAAGAAGAAGACATATCATAATTGGCTCCAAACAAGAACTAACTCATCCTGGGAATTATAAATATACTGTCTGACAAAAGCACCAGGAAGGAGAGGAGGAAACGAAGTGAATCTTCACATGTTAAGGCGGAACGTGATGTTATTTCAGTGATAACAAAATCGAGTCAAATTTACAAAGAACTTGGCAGTACGAGCCCATTTATCAGTTTGACGTTGCATCCCCTGTGACCTGGATACATGCACTGATTCGGTTGGGAAGGGTGTTACAAAGCCGTGAGTCAAGCTGGAACACAACTGTTGTAAATGGTCCTTGATATCCTAGATACTGTACCTGAGGCAATGGTGCCGTCCAAATTGGTTCCACACATGTTCTATCGGGCACAGATCTGGGGATCTTGCTGACCACGGAAGTACCTGAACATCACACAGACAGTTCCTAGACACACGTGCCGAGTGTGGACGAGCATTGCACCACGATACTGTGGCATGAGACGTAACGCAGGGTGTTCGCGACGAGCCTTTTTGCCGTCAGAGTTCTGTCAACTACTACCACTCTCCACACTATGACGCCAGGAGTAACACCGCTGTGCCTCATGGGAAGAATGCTGGCTGATCATGCGGGGTTGCGCAGAACGACGATTCATCGCTGAACACAATGTCGGTCACGGCACCTCTCCAAACGCAGACGCTTGTGTTGTGGTGTTAACGGCAGCCTACGCAGGGGACGGCTGGCGCTAGTCTCCGACCAATGGTGCGGGATGACACAGAATTTAGCAGGGAGTACATTGCTTGCTCTCGGACGATGTGCTTGGTGCCAAACACGACGATCCTCCCTTGTGGTGGTCAGACGTGGTCGACCGGAACCTTGACGACGAGTATGCCTGCCCTCACATTCCCATGCAGTCCACCATCGGGCCACTGTCAAATCCGAGTGCCCCACGAATCCGGATACTGCGCCCATTCTAGTATCTGTAATCCCTGTCCACACTGAATGTTCACTGGGTGCGTGTCGTTGCTGGTTAAATTCTTTCCTATTATGCGTAAGTTAGTAGAATCGAGTTACACCACGGAGGATTGGAATTTTTTACACTTTTGCTTCACGTCGCACCGACACAGATAGGTCTTACGGCAACGATGGCATAGGGAAGGGCTTGGAGTTGGAAGGAAGTGGCCGTGGCCTTAATTAAGGTACAGCCCCAGCATTTGCCTGGTGTGGAAATGGGAAACCACGGAAAACCAACTTCAGGTGTGCCGACAGTGGGATTCGAACCGACTATCTCCCGGATGCAAGCTCACAGGCGCGTGTCTCTAACCGCATGCCCAACTAGCCCGGTAGGATTGGAAGAAAGCGACCATAGCCTAATTTAGGTCAGCCCGATCATTTGCCTGGTGTGAAAATGGGAAAACACGGAAAACAATTTTAGGGGCTGCCGACAGTGGGTTTCGAACACACTATCTACAGAATTCAAGCTCATAGCTACGTGACCCAAACCACGCATCCACTTCCTCAGTATTTGAAGATGTAGATTCCAAATTCTACTGTCGAGCAAGAAAGTTGACAATATTGTTTTGGAGCTAACAGTAAGAAATATTTTTGTTTAACTACATTCACCATAATACTGAACCTTTTTTTCACAGATTTCAAGCAGTTTCATCTTATATCCTCTAACTTTTAGACATGTGTTCCATCAATATTGCATTTGGCTCGTTTTAGAATATATTTCGAATATTTCTCAGTACTAGTTGATTGAAACATGGTGCATAAATGAAGAACTTCCATATATTTATTACTTAAAATTAAAAGGGGCTGGCTGGCCGAGGCGGTAAAGGCGTGCTCGGTTCGCCCGGAAGGACGTGGGTTAGAATCCCCGTCAGGAAGTCGTAAAATTTAAGAAACGAGATTTCCACTTCCGGAGGAGTACTAGGTTAATTCCTGGGGGCACAGACGGCCGGGCGTAGCACTAACCACTCTACCCCACCACGTGCCGAGGTTAACAATGGTGGAAACCGTTACCTTCCTCTCCTCCAAGGGCGTTCAAGGCCTGCACGGAGGTGACTTTGCTTTGCTTTGCTTTTGCATAAAATTAAAAATTGTTACATGCCAATTCTAACAGAAATATACATTTTTTATGTACAAACAAGAAAACACTGAATTCTACAAACTGAAAGAAAATATTATACGTTACTTATAGAAATCACAATTTATTTCGCAAGTCAGCGTTATCTTTTACTGTCTCACTCACAAATAGAAAAATGTCAATAAAAACGAAATCATGTGAATTGGATTGATTTTGAATATGACATTTGACTTATTTGCATATATACAGGTCGGTCCGGTTAGACCCGGTGTATGTCTTGTTGATTCACATAACGAAACTCAAACAAACGGGCAACGGCAGACTTCCAAATAGAAACAGTATATCCGAAAGAATGATTTGAATGCGAGGAATGAATACTACTTCACCCGCGGCATGTCCAGTCATGATGGTGCCTGCAAAAATATTCGGCATCAGTTTCTTGACTGCGAGTCGTGTCCCGTTGTAGAGGGAAGGAGGATTCATAATCCTGAGTCGTCCGCTCCAAGATGTTCCAGAGTGACTCCAAGATGTCGTGTACTTGGCAGTCTCATCTATTTTACATGTCGTGTCGATACACTTGTAAATTTGTAGAACGCCGGGTAATTCTTGTAATATTACTTGTTTATGAAGTTGATAGATTCATTTCCTATAGTAATGAATGTTCCTTGACACAGCCATGAGTGATCGGTGAAGTGCTGAATCCACGTATGTTAAAAGCTTCAGATCTCTGCGCGCCGTAAACATGCCTCGGCATGGCACACGTGTACACAAACACGAAACATGGCACCGCGATACTGGTGGACTTATGGCCGGTTTCTGGTACACCACAGTTATCTGTGAGTTACCTAAACGCGCTTGTACCTTTAACTGCGCTGTTAACTTTAATAAGTTTCCGGAAACTTAAATCCAGATTTATAAGGCCTGCTAATAAACAGTACAGTTATCGTTAAGTTTAGTATCCCTCGTCCTCCAATAGATGTCTCTACGCAAATGTTATTAGGATTATTTTGGTAATATGCAGTAACGTTTACTAGCAGAAGTTTTATACAATGAAAAATGGTTGGCAAATATGTACACAGTCATCTCAATCAATCTGATTCAACATGTAATAATCTCTCATAATATGAATATATGTACGATCTAAAAATGCAAAGATATATTCCCCTTCCTCCTTATTAAACTGCTTATTCACAGTACCCGGATATCGTCTTAAATTTCACCTTGACCGTTGTCGTCAGTAAAATTAAATAAAATACGCCGCAATTACCAAACAGATCACTTTTCACTGATCCAGAACACAAGCGTAAACGAAAATAATCACATAAATGAAAACGTGCAGCACACTTTGGGGCCTATCATTCTGGCACTGATGTTCTGCACCGATGATGCGATATCGATTTGTTCTCGCTGCAACTGTTGCAGATTTTTTTAGTACATTGCAAACAAACCGAAAACCCCTACTTATAACACGCATATACTGTTTCTCTCTTCAAGGATGCTGGATATTTAGGCAAGATTGCCGTTTCTCAGTTTTTCTTGCGTATCTCGGTGCCGAGTCTTACGTGCAAAATGTTGCTTATTCCTGCTCGTACTCTCGGGAACTCGCTCATTTATCATTCTTCTTTGACATGTAATTTAACCTGATCACATGCCAAACCCTGTAAAAAGAAATCCAATTCCATTTCTTTCCGGGCTTTCATGGCACAACTTCAAAAACACAGAAGCATTACAAACTGCGATCGCCAATAGCCATATCACTAAATTTTTCATTAGTAGTTCCCTAATTTACTCCTCGAACTGAGAATAACTGCCACGGACTAGCAATTTGAGATGTTTGACTTACACTAACCACGCAACATGCATTGACAAAAATACTCTCGTAACTGCTGACGTGAAGTCCACTTGAGAATTTCAATCGAACGTAGCGATCTAACCCTGACTCAGGGTGCGAAGTGTGTTGACACAAATAAGAAGGTAACATGAACTACAGCTACCTGCAAGATGTTTAATTAAATAAGCCCAGATATTTTATGTTTATTGGGAGTCTTATCAGACCTCACGTCACCGGTTAAAGAATATAATAACGTAAAAAAATGCAATGAAAAATCGATATTTACTATTCAGCAGACTTATATTAAATGCATACCGGTACCTAAGATATTATTTAGTACAAATATAAATATTAATGGTAAATACTCGATAATTTCAGATTGGGTGTTCACTAACTGTTGGTGGGATTCATGATTCAAAGCTTCGTGAGGCTTCACGTGTTATTGCTTGTATAACGATATGCTCGTATTTTCTGAAATTTTAAGTGAGCGGAATGAATATGTGGTAAATATGAAATTCCTAAATGAAATGAAATTTAATTAAAACGATTAAAAGTATTATAAAAAGCATGAAAGAAAGTCTTTACCTGTACAAAGATTCATCTAAGAATACGCCTACGTTAAGAATATCATATCTCTGCATGCCATAGATTCGGATGGGCATCGCACAAAAATACACTCTATCTCGCTCTCTTCCGGATATAACGGACTGAATATGCCTCCTCATGTCGGGGAAAAAAACTGGCTTCCTACGCCATGGACTGAAGTTCGGTAATACGGTGAGTTTCTCCCATAGGTTGGCCGGCAGGCGCGCCCAGCTTATCTGCCTTACGGTGACTCATCACCTTCCCGTTACACAGCGCAGCCCGCACTTTGCAGTTCAGGTCCGAGCCTAGAACTTTTACTAAAGTCGTTCCAACTGTTCTCGAGCTGTGAACTGTTACTTCGGGGTATAATTCTCCATAATGCCTCAACATGTGTACACGGTAGAGGAACGCGTATTTATGTACGACAATTATGTGAGAGCAGAGTCGTGCAGAGAAGTCGTTAGGCGACTTGTAGAACAATTTCCAGGTGCACGCCCTCCACACAGAGAGACCGTGTGGAAACTCATAAACAAATTGAAAGAAACTGGTTCTTAACTCGATAAGAAGCGAAGTGTTAAAAAACGTGAACTTAACGAGGAAAAAATAATTGAAATCGGAGAAAGATTAGAACATACGCCTACAAAATCCTCAAGACTACTTAGGTAAGAAGCCGGGTTTCGAAGAGCTCAGCGTGATAGGCTACGTAAATGTTAAAATTGAAATGTGTGGATGCAGGAGGAGAACATGTCCAACATCTCCTGTCATAAGGTACGAGCTTATTTTCTTAATTACTAATTTTCTTAAATTCTTATTTTCGTAATTCTTGCTTTCTTAATTTTATTTGTTATCTCATGTCATGCACGGATAAAGTGAGCGAAGTGCAGTCCTTATTGCTCTGCCGCGGAGCGGGGAGTGATGAGTCAACGGGAGGCGCGCCAGCCGATGAGAGAAACACACTGTGCAAGTCAAGGAGGCATAGCGACCGTGAATCTATGCATTCAATCCTCGTCACAGCACGTTGGATTGTATGACAACTCAAAGTTCGAGAAGATGTTAGTTCACCGCCTCAAATTGAAGACCAGACGCTGACCACTTTGCCGCTTGTTACAAGTCGGACAAAATGTGGATTTTGCAGGATGGTATGCCTGTTCTTCCGCCGTACCGAGACCTACTCTCTCCGCCTTCACTACCGTTGAGTGTCTAAATCACAAACGCAAAATTTGAGTCAGGAATATCTCGACAACTGGAAAAAAGTGGACGGAGTATCGGAAGAGGAAGCATTAAGAGAGAATGACGAGATTTAGGGAAGAAGAAAGGAAAAACGCCCGAAGATGACTTTACGTATTCAAGGGGAACAATCGTGTAAATAAAACTTTAATAATAATAATCATTTGAATGTATATTAATATCTATTTCTGTTAATGAGTGTTTTAGGGTAAATCACGGGATAATTTTATTTTCCAAATTCGCTAATACTCTCGCGAGGTGTATAGCCGTGAGGGATTTACAAACAATCTCGAATGCTGTTTCACTAATGAAATAAAATACACAATTTAAAAATATATTCATGTCATGATAAAATATTAATATGAATTCGGAGCTGCACAGCATGTTATTATATTCGCGTGATGGATGTTAACATTGCATATTGATTCTGCAAACGTATTCACAACTTATGTACGAGTTACGCATTGTTTAAAGAGATTCACTATTGCGTGCAGCATCGTGGATGGTTAACTCCGTGCTATGAGGTGGTTGTATATAAAATACTGGATTTATGGACGAAATTGTTTTCATATTCAACAGCATAGTCAGATGGTGCTATGGTTTAAATATCATTCCATGTGCATCTACGAGGGAGGCGATCGCAATTGGAAGGAAGTTGTGGTTTATGAGAGAAATATCGATCGAATGGCATCTACGGCTTCTGTCACGGTATGTGTCGAGCGACAAGAAGAATTGTTTTCACACGTATGCGTAGAAGACATCACGAAAAATGACCTCCATGAATTTTTTTCGTGATTAGGCCGGACTTTGAGACTACCTGAAGCAGATTTTGTGGCTGTAGCATACATAAACTGTAGGCCTTTTACTATAGTTGGGACCACGAGAGTTACAGTCTGACGTTTGAGCTGCGAAAGCAGAAACTACGAAGTACGCTGCGTTGTCATAGTTACCTCCTTATCACCCTTTCATATAGACAGAATGTTAAACAAAACATGAAGGCCTAATGTTAGCTCGTGCTGGTAATTCCAGCATTTAACACAGAACACGTCATTGCCGATAAATATGAGATTACAAATCATCAGTTCTCGACAATAACCGCAACAAATGCACATGTTACATACAGAATAGAACACTACCCACATGGGTGCTTTTTTTACTATTTAACGCCTTTTGTTAACGGTACCGGTACACTCCAGGAATAAACTACAGTATAATACACGCAATAGGAAGACGATACCTCATCGAGAAAAGAAATAAGTAAGAATATGGATGAATGAAATGGAATTAAAGAGACCTTGACCTTCCCCCTTACTTGCTCAGGAAATAGCAATGAAATGCACAGACACGTAATGTACTCAAAGCGCTGAATTGAAATGTTTGTAAAAGATTTGCACTCACTGCTCTGTCGACAGCAATCAGTCATCCATATCCTCTCTTATTCGTTGTCACTATCACCTTCATTGGAGCTCGAAGAACAAGCTAAGTGAACAGTTAAATCGTCCAAAGCACTGTCCGTCTCTGCGCCATTTCTATGATCCCATCTACATGTCCTACGGCGTTCTTCAAGTTTTCCCGGAACGACATGACCTGCGACCTCTGAGAAGGGGAATGTTATGTTATCCCTGGCAACTTGAGCCCATGGAATTGAACTGGCATGTTCATCCACATAATACCGAGGAATCCTGCGCTTCACGTTACCAGTGACTCTCAAAAATGTGTGGTCTACTTCAGTGCCATGCCTAACGAGCCACTCGATCGTTTCATCCTTTCAACATGGCACTATATTGTCTATCTGAACAGAGTGATATGGGGCACTGTCCACTGTGCGTGAGGAACGCTGACCACGGTATTTCCTGTCTGTCGTAAGAGGCGACTAAAAGGGACCCCAGTGGCTCTCAATTTGGGAGCGTGGATTGGTGACCACGGGGCTCTTAGCTGAGTACTGGCATTGCTTGCACTTATTTGTGTTAGGCTCGTAACTTTTATTCTATGCTGTCCGATCTCCCTTGGTCAACTTTTTTTGTTATCTGACGCCGACTGTATTAGGGCATTTGAGACCTAGGAAGTCTTTCATTCTCATGCCTTTCGTGGTCATTGCCTTTCTTTGTCTACTATTTCATTTTTAAAAATTTCGAATCCTTCCTTTTTTTCTTTTTTCTTCCTCTCTCTCTCTCTCTCTCTCTCTCTCTCTCTCTCTCTACCCCCTCTAGGCGGGGAACACAGACGAAGACTACCCCCACGGTATCCCCTGCCTGACGTAAGAGGAGAAAAAAAGGGGCGACCAAGGGATCATTCAATTAGAACCAAGAGACTAATACTTGTGGTTAGTACCATCACACGAGGAACCGCATTGGTCGCCTTTACTTGCGAGTAGTACCACCAGGTTAGGTACACAATAGGTTTGTGATTAGTAGGAACAGAGGGTGAATCACTATGGTTTTACAGTACCCGTGATTAGCACTATTGTGAGCAACACCACGGGTCTGGGCGTTGCCTGTGATTATTACGTGTGATTAGTACACCTATATGAGGAATACCACGGGAATATCGGTGGCCGTAATTAAAGATCAGTGAGGAACACTATGGGTTTGCGTGGCCTACGAATGGCGCCATTATGTGAGAAACACTACAGG
Organism: Anabrus simplex; assembly: GCF_040414725.1. Classification (NCBI taxonomy): domain Eukaryota; kingdom Metazoa; phylum Arthropoda; class Insecta; order Orthoptera; family Tettigoniidae; genus Anabrus; species Anabrus simplex. Next base: position 15,001,606 of record NC_090268.1, on the reverse strand, counting down.
TCTGCGTTACCTGTACGACGTACAATACTTGTGAGTAGTACCAGAATGTGTGGAACGCCGCGAGTCTTCGCTACTTTTGATTAGTACCCCAACATAACAAATACCATGGTTCTACTTTACTAGCGATAAGTACCCTTATGAGGGGCCGTTGACCAGGATTTTGGACCCCTTTAGACAACAAGCATCATCGATTCAGGATTGTGTTTTAGAAGCAGTCCCTTGGTCAGTAATACTATTGTTTACGATAGTTTCTGCGTCGGTTCCACTGATTGTTTTAAATTGATATCCATCCATTCATCCTTTACTATCATTGTCAGTGGATGATTTTGAACTTTTAAATTGTCATTACTTTCCGTACCATTAAGAGCTTTAAACAACAAGCATCATCACCATCAGCATCATTCCATTTAAAGAAGGCAACAAGCTTACTGCGCTATGGGACACATACTGCACGTTTGCTCAAATGAGAATATTCACCTGTTATCAGAGGCAATTGCACTACCCAAACAGGAGAATTCTGTGACGGTGTGCTATTTAATTTTTAGCTTCTTTTTGTCTACTATCATGAATTTCGTTTTCTTTATAATTATTTTAGTGTAAAATTTTCTAAGGATTGGTTGAATCTTACTCATATCCTTTTCGGAAGTAGCTAAGAGCAAAGCGAATGCTGTGCACCTGAATACCATTAAAACTCACCCCTTTAGCTCGCCCTACTGTTCTCTAACGGCATTTTCTACGAACATGTTTAAGAGATATGGTGATAGTGGACGGCCTTGCCGTATTCCTTTTTTAACTCTTCCTTCCTTTGTAGTACCATTACTATTAACTTCTGTGGTTTGAGTATTATATAAATCTGGAATAAGGTGCCTGTCTTTTCAGTCAACTCCCATATTTCCCGTTACTTGAAAAGCAATTTCCACTCAATATTATCGAACGCTTTTTCCCAAGTCAATAAATTTTACATACGTTTTTCTGTTGAATTCTAACCTTCTTTCCTAAATTTGACGTAATTACATACTGTCATGATAATTAGTTGACTGAACAAAAGTTGTCAGTTTTCTGTTTAATCAAACGGTATAATTACGTAGTAGGTTTTTATAATCCCCTTATAATATTTTAGGTAAATATTATCTGTAGCAGCACGGACAAGGATCCTGAGATTGAACCGTTCCGTGCTTGTAGAGTGAGAGCCTGAAGGGAATGCATGTAAAACTACGCTTACGGAAGAGCCAGTCGAGCTTGAAGCACTTACATCGATATTCTCTGCTGTGTCCTCTGCGCAGCGCTCGTGGGATAAACACAGAGTGCGGAAGCGGCAAGAGGCTGAGCAAATATTGGCATCCTACTTCCAACTCGTTTGAATATAGACGTGCTAACATACGACTTCATGTCCTGCGCTTTGAACAACTTCATAGGAGTGGCTTTAAATTCTATCTCCACAGAGGTTGTCTTCCTGCAGACGAATGATGTCCGAGGAATTTATGCTCTATTTCATAATTTCCCTGATTGCTATAGATGAGTCGGGATTAATTTTAGATGTTATCTGAAAATGAAGTTTTATCTTTTGAATATGAAAAAATAAAATAAGCACTAAGGAAACTAATGAAGAGTAAGATACATGGTTTTCCTAGAATATGTAACTTTGCATTACGTCTAGGGCAGAAAGAAAAAAGAAGAAGGGGTGAGAATTTGTGGAATGGATATGCTGTAAACTGCCACGTACATTTTAAGGTACAGAAATATTTTTGCAGTTCTTCCTGCTGTAATCCACTCCCTGTTCCATAAATTATCAATTGTATAGACTTCTTTCTCTCTTTCTATTTTTGTTTTATATTCGCTGCCCAAATATTTAACTCTAAGTGCGTCAATATCCCTAAATAATAATAATAATAATAATAATAATAATAATAATAATAATAATAATTGTACCGGGCGGTACACCTCCACTCCGCTAATTTAAAATGTGCGCCTGTTGAAACTCCTCTGCTGGAGGAAGTCCGAACTTTATTGACAGTATTAATTTTCTACCTTCTCAGAAGATGTCACCACGTGGAAAATTTTGAGTTTTTGAACTGTGTCATTTTTGATGTGTTTTTGTTTCGCTTGAAGTAAGAAGTGTGAACTTTCTCTTCTAGAGGACACTACTGAAGATCTACAATTGTGCAACCTAGTGCGGAGTCAAGAACTATTTTTTTGGAGAAAATTTAATTTCAAGAGTTTGTTCTTTGTTAAATTTCTTTCTATCATTGTTTAAGTTGGCAATATTTACCCCTTTCTTCCCCTTGTTATGAATGTATCCAATCCCGAATTTCTTCAATTAATTTCTATCCAATCAGATGTATCTTCCCCCAACTTGAATCTGTTGCGGGGTCCTATCCAATAAAGAGTTTGTGGGAGGGTGTTTTCTTTCCCCTAACGCCTAGAAACTTCCGCGAGAGTATTTAAACTGCTGATTTTTGGGTCTCTAGGCCACTTCTGTTCCATCTTTCAGTGTGTTAAGTACATAGCAGGGGGCGGGAAGCGCCTCTTTCTTCTCCAGCCGTTCAACACAAGGTAATGGCCGATTAATAACTTCTTTCTTTGCTAGCTCAGCAGTTTAACTTTCGGGGCGGGTTCTAAGCGTTCAACCATGTAACCTTTTCCTAAAATGTAACTTCCCTTTCCATCTATTCTCTTGTAAAACGACATATTGGGATAGAGAGTGCCAACCCTCTCGAGCTCCCACTCACATTGTCTTGAGGTGAACTTATTTTCTCAACCTATTTTTCGTTAATGTAAAACAAATTGTTCTTTTCTTAAGTCACCTCTTTAGCATGGCATTAGCCCTTGTATTAACGGCCTAGTGCCAAGTAGGTCTTAATCAAAGTGTATTAGGAGTGCAAGTTCGCCTCCTCTCAAATTGTTATTTTAGAGGTCATTTAATTAACCTGCTTTTCTTTTAATAGACCTCAGTAGATTGGGTATTTTACCCCTGTGTTTATGTCCGTTGAGGACAACTTGAAGGTGGAGTTTGGTGTGGCCTGGGAGAGGCTTAAATTTTGAGAGCGAGTGGCTCTTTTGAAAATTCTGGGTTGTATGCCTCATGGAGGTTTTTCAGTGTAATTTGGAGCAAGGGCTCCTAGGTATAAATGGGGTTTTCTCCCCCTCTGTTAAAACTTGTGTTTGAGGTAAAACTGAGCGGATTGCCCAAGCATTGTGAAGTCAGGGCGCGAAGCCCAAATTCTGTAAATATTGTAACTAACCCCTTTTGAATTGCTACTTTGTACCTGCCATGCTTGTTATTTCTTTGTTTTCGAAAAGAAAATATAACCTTGTTAACTTTTAAATTAATTTTACATTGCACTATAATTTCGTAGCTTGAAACCCATTCACACCCGCACCTTCTTTCACCTCTACCTACCACGGAAAAGTCCGTAACAAGTGGTAGCAGAGCGTGGTTGAATGGGTCTCAATTTAGCCCCTTTGGACGGCTAAATATTGTTTGTTCCGAACTCTAACTATTTTCCCAGTTGCTGGAATTTTTTGAGTTTTTCAAAATTGGTCTGTCATCATGCCCGGCCCTCGCGATGTTCTCCTTCTTAACTATTTGCGCAAGGAGGAGTTGATCTATGAATTAATATCAGAAATGTGCAATCTGGAGGCACGGTTGCAATAGACACTAACAAACTTAGAGAGTCCCTTGATTTGCCCATTTCCATCCCCAATTTGGGAGAGAAAGAAATTGACGACTCTCTTTCCACGATCACGGAGAATATTACCGGGCTAGCTTCTGTAGTTAGTTTTTTTGATGAAAATGATCCGTCTCCTAATCAAATTAAGCGTGTGCAAGGCAGGCTATATCATTTTTCGAATAGGGTTAACGATCTGTTGTCTCTAAAACTGAATGATGTTCAGAGGAAGGAAGCTAGTACGCTCCTGGAAAGTATTTCCGAATTATCTAGTAAGGTCACTCAATTGTTAACTGGGTAAGTTCCTCCCAAATCTGATCAACCCACCATAGTAAATGCAGGTAGTGAGGAAGCGCCTCCCAAGGGAGAAGTTAATAGAATAACCGTTGCTGCTCAAACTATCCCTGCCCCATTGGACAACGAGTCTGAACGCCGTGCATCGCTGAGTAACATCCGTTCTGAATTAACTTCCTTGCCATTGAAACCTTTACCTACTATGTCACCCGGGTTTAGTAGCTTGCCTCATCCATTGGCAATGTTGCTCAGAGGTATATCTAAGTTTTCCGTTAATACCACCAGTGACGTAATTTCATTTTTAAGATTTCTAGTGGAATTTCAGGATCATGCCCTTGTTTTTTCTCTTTCTCCATGTCAAATCTTGCAAATTATCTATCCGTATGCTATTGGTATTCTCTCTGATAAAATCGTAAGAGCCATTGCCGAGCAATCATCTATTGAGGATTTCCATGCCCATTTGCTAGCTAACTTCATCCCTGCTAGGGCCAGGTCCTCCCTTATTCAGAAGTACTATTATCGTGTACAGCGCTTGGATGAAAACTTGGCTGATTTCATACAGGACATTAAGTTTTATACTAGGGTGTTTGCCCTTCATTTTCCTGAAGATCAGATTGTACAGGCTATTGTAGAGGGAATTTCACCTCCCTATAGGTCATATTTGTGTTTCGCGGCGTGCCCGCAAACTTTCTCGGAACTTGAAGCATTGGCCGTCTCAGCGGAAGGAGTTAGATACGCCGATTCTTTGCGTGTCGCGAAAGAACCCCCGCCTTCCATTAGTAATACTCGGCCTCCACCTCGCCGATCAGTCACCCCCCGTAAATGTTATGCTTGCGGGTCGCCTGACCATCTGCGCAATAAGTGTCCTCTGATCAAAACTAGTAGGGCAAATAATGGAGCTGGTTCATCACAAGGCTGTTTTAAATGTGGGGCTTTCTCACATATCGCAAAGAATTGTCCCAATTCGAATAGCACCCCCTCCTGCTCAACTTCTGGTGTAACTTCCAACAACAATCAAAAGTGACTAGTGGCTGCGGCTGAGTCAACTAATTCTGCTTCCCAAGGCTCAGCCCCTGGCAAAAAGGTCGAGAATTCAGGGAACGATAAGTCTTCGAATACATCTTTTGAATGCCCCAAAGAGTGTCTTAGGATTGCGGCGGATACCCCCGCACCTGTTCCTTTTCTTAAGATTGAGTTAAATAACGAGCCTATAACAGCTCTCTTAGATTCAGGCAGTGTTTGTTCGATTATTTCGGCTGAATGGTATTCTAAATTGAAAGCTGTTCGTAAACTACCTGACTACGTCTCATCTTCTATTCAATATGTTTCGGCTAATTCATCTCCATTAGAAATTCTAGGTTCCGTACTGGTCAAAATTCGTATTGTTAAGTTTACTTGGAAAATTAAATTGTTTGTGGCTAAGCACCTGTCTTGCCCCATCATATTGGGAGCTGACTTTATTTCTCACACTGGTCTTGTGCTCGATCTCCAGTCTAGGTCGTGCACATTCAAATTTGCTTCTAGTTGTAAAATACCACTATTAAAGTGTAATTCTGTGTCATGTTCATCTATTTCGCCTACCCAGGATGAGATGTTGTTAGACCTTAGACATCTACCTGAGGAGCAGGCTGATAGTATTCGTAAATTATGTCAGTCATTTCCAGAGGTGTTCTCTGATACTCTTGGTGTTACTGACCTTATTGAATACAAAATTGAGGTCACGGATTCGATTCCTGTCCGTTTTCCACCTTATAGGCTATCTCCACCTAAAATGAAGGCTCTGAAAGAAATTATCGATCGGATGTTGAAGGATGGTATTATTAGGCCCTCTAAGTCGGCGTATTCATCGCCTATTTTTCTAGTCCCGAAACCCCAAGGAGGCTTCAGGCCTGTCATTGGTTACAGGGCTCTCAATCGGAAGGTGGTGTTGCAATCTGTGCCCCTTCCTGACCTTCATTCTTGCTTTTCATGGTTTCGTAAGGCCAAGTTCTTCACTATCTTGGACTTGAATCAGGCCTATAATCAAATTCCCCTTGCCGAAGAGTCTAAACACCTTACAGCGTTTGCCACGGACTGGAATTTATATGAATACAACCGCGTGCCTTTCGGGCTCCCCACGGGGGCAGCTGTGCTCACTAGGCTACTAGATAGGGTCTTCTCCGACATCAAATTCGAGTACTTATATCACTATTTAGATGATGTCGTCGTATTTTCAGAGACTTATGAAGAACATCTAGATCATTTGCGAGAAGTTCTCGATCGCCTTCGTAAGGCTGGGTTAACTGTTAAGTTGTCCAAGGTTGCCTTTGCTAAGCCCTCTATGTCTTTCCTAGAGCATATTGTGTCACCTGATGGTGTAGCAGTCGATCATTCTAGAACACAGGCCATCCGTGATTTTAAACCTCCCAAGGACATTAAAGGCATCGCCAGGTTTATTGGTATGGTGAATTTCTTCAGGAAGTTCATTCCTAACTTTGCTAATAGAGCGGCGCCCTTAAACCTTCTTCGTAGGAAAGGCATCAAATTCGAGTGGGGACCTTCTCAACAAGCCGCTTTTGAAGACCTTAAATTAGCACTTTGTAATGCCCCTGTACTTGCTATGCCTGATTTCTCGAAGAAATTCATCGTCCAAACCGACGCGTCGTCGTCAGCAGTAGCTGCAGTCCTTCTTCAAGAGACTGAACTAGGGAGGCGACCTATCGCCTATGCCTCTAGGACCTTGTCGGCTCAAGAAGCCAAGTATTCCATCTATGAGCTCGAAGGTTTGGCAGTCTTATTCGCCTTAGAAAAGTTCCGTCTCTATCTGGAACACGTCAAATTCGACCTGGAGACAGATAATCAAGCATTAAGCTGGGTCTTAGGTAGGCCGCTTCGTACTGGTCGTATAGCCCGCTGGGCTATTCGTATTTCCGCCTTCCAGTTTGATGTTAGACATATCAGAGGTACCGAAAATGTTGTTGCTGATGGACTCAGCCGTATGTTTCATAACGACGTCGAGACCCACGAACCGGTCGACAGTTCATCACCTCCCGAGTCCATACTATCTGGTGTTAATGCCATCTTAACAGATGCTCCCATGCTTTTTAGGGATATTGAGAAATACCAACGTGAAGATCCGACGCTGGCTCCGATAATGGAAACCCTTTCTTCTGGGGAACATGTTGTCCCTTATGTTCTGAGGAATGGTGTTCTATGTTGCCCATCGAGGCTTGATAGGATGATGAAAGTTGTCGTTCCAGCTGTTCTTGTACCTATGATCTTCAAGTATTATCATGAGACCCCATTAGGAGGGCATCTTGGAATCTTTAAAACTCGTGAGAAGATTCGTGAAATGTTCATCTGGAAAGGTATGGACGGTGAAATCCGTGAACTTGTAAAAGCTTGTAAATCTTGTTTGCTCAGTAAACCCACCATGTCCACCAAGGTAGGCTTTTTGTCTTCGCATCAAGCGTCGCGCCCCATGGAACGTCTGTATATCGATTATGTAGGACCCTTCCCCCAGTCAAAGGGTAATGCTAACAAGTTCATCTTTGTGTGCGTAGATGGTTTTACCAGATTTTCTTGGTTATTTCCGACTAAGCTGGCTACCGCTCAGTCTACCATTACCTGCTTAAATTCTATTTTTGCTTCTTTTGGTCCGTGTCAATATATTGTATCTGATAATGCTAAGGCTTTTACATCTAATTTATTTCGTAAATTCTGTTTTGACTTATCAATCTCTCATGTAACTACTTCTGCTTATTACCCTCAACCATCTCTGGCTGAACGGGTTAACCGTAATCTCAGGTCCGCACTTATTGCCTATCATCATGAAGATCATTCCAGGTGGGACACGTCCCTGCATTGGATAGCTTTTGCTTTGAATTCGGCGGTTCATGAATCTCACAAGTTTACTCCAGCTTCTTTGATGTTCAAGTTTGTTCCCAACTCGCCGCTCTCTAACCTCTGGTCTCTGAATGACATTCTACCCGAGACAATAGATCCGGATAACATTAAAGATCTTTGGAAGAAGGCTAAAGCCAATCTTAAAGTGTCTCATGAAAAGGTTAGGGAAAGGTATGATCGTGGACGGAGACCCACCCCTTTGAAGGTAGGTGACCAGGTTATGGTCAAAAATTTTGTTCCCGCGGGCAAGCTTGCCCCCAGATTTCATGGGCCATGCATCATTCTCGATTTTCTTACGCCGGTTACCTTGTTAGTAAGCAATCCAGCCACCGAGAGGATATTTAGGGTTCACCTGTCACAGGTGAAACCAGTGTAAATTTTGTGTCAACTTGCTTCATATAATTTGATAGGAATATGAAGGTTATATTTTTTTTGAGTTCCACTCTTAAGGCATTCTGCTCCTTCTATTTTATTTTATATGTAAGCATTTCTTGTAAACCTCCCCGATTGTTAAACTGCCTTCCTGTCCTTACCTCGGCCATTACCACGCTCCCGTCTCCTGCTTCTATACACACAGTGGCTTGACTTATGCCATGGATATTTGCACGCCGCTGGCCCCTCAACCTCTCCACAAGCCTGTACCCTCAAAAAAGATGATGGTCCAACACAATTCTGCCGCCAAGCTTTAAAGTTTCAGTGCCCCCGCAGCCGCGCGGCGCCGTGCAGCAACTGGAGCTGAGGACGGGCCCCCTCGGCCCCAGCGAGGACGACGTGTGCACGGCGAGCCGGAGCTCTCCTCCCGGCCAAGGCTGATGTGCGGCGCACGACCTGCTACTTGCCCGCAGCCTGTATATGTTCACCGCGGGCGCGGCGTGCTTCAACACCTCTGCTCCCCTCATAGTGCGGGCGAGCGGTATCTCAGGGTACTTGAGGGGTCCGAGCGGCCTCCTTTGGACGCAAGCCGCAACGGCCGGTCTGGCCATCCCACTTCATCACCATCTACTACATGAACAGATACTATAAGTAATGACTACACTTGGGAATTCAACTGCAATATTTGGTGGACCTTGAAATTTTTTTTCTTCACTTTCAAGCATAAAAAGTTATCTTCAGAAATTCAACTTCTACAAATATAAAGACTTTACTTCATCTGCAACAACAAATTTTGAAACCAAATCAACCCCAAATTAAGAAAATCTTATAAATTTTTTGGCAATCAATCTTCATACCCACAGCATAACTTGGACCTTGTTTCAAACTGATTTCATGTGTCATCCCTGGAGGAACTTTTGGGGGGGGAGGTCTGTACCGGGCGGTACACCTCCACTCCGCTAATTTAAAATGTGCGCCTGTTGAAACTCCTCTGCTGGAGGAAGTCCGAACTTTATTGACAGTATTAATTTTCTACCTTCTCAGAAGATGTCACCACGTGGAAAATTTTGAGTTTTTGAACTGTGTCATTTTTGATGTGTTTTTGTTTCGCTTGAAGTAAGAAGTGTGAACTTTCTCTTCTAGAGGACACTACTGAAGATCTACAATTGTGCAACCTAGTGCGGAGTCAAGAACTATTTTTTTGGAGAAAATTTAATTTCAAGAGTTTGTTCTTTGTTAAATTTCTTTCTATCATTGTTTAAGTTGGCAATATTTACCCCTTTCTTCCCCTTGTTATGAATGTATCCAATCCCGAATTTCTTCAATTAATTTCTATCCAATCAGATGTATCTTCCCCCAACTTGAATCTGTTGCGGGGTCCTATCCAATAAAGAGTTTGTGGGAGGGTGTTTTCTTTCCCCTAACGCCTAGAAACTTCCGCGAGAGTATTTAAACTGCTGATTTTTGGGTCTCTAGGCCACTTCTGTTCCATCTTTCAGTGTGTTAAGTACATAGCAGGGGGCGGGAAGCGCCTCTTTCTTCTCCAGCCGTTCAACACAAGGTAATGGCCGATTAATAACTTCTTTCTTTGCTAGCTCAGCAGTTTAACTTTCGGGGCGGGTTCTAAGCGTTCAACCATGTAACCTTTTCCTAAAATGTAACTTCCCTTTTCATCTATTCTCTTGTAAAACGACATATTGGGATAGAGAGTGCTAACCCTCTCGAGCTCCCACTCACATTGTCTTGAGGTGAACTTATTTTCTCAACCTATTTTTCGTTAATGTAAAACAAATTGTTCTTTTCTTAAGTCACCTCTTTAGCATGGGATTAGCCCTTGTATTAACGGCCTAGTGCCAAGTAGGTCTTAATCAAAGTGTATTAGGAGTGCAAGTTCGCCTCCTCTCAAATTGTTATTTTAGAGGTCATTTAATTAACCTGCTTTTCTTTTAATAGACCTCAGTAGATTGGGTATTTTACCCCTGTGTTTATGTCCGTTGAGGACAACTTGAAGGTGGAGTTTGGTGTGGCCTGGGAGAGGCTTAAATTTTGAGAGCGAGTGGCTCTTTTGAAAATTCTGGGTTGTATGCCTCATGGAGGTTTTTCAGTGTAATTTGGAGCAAGGGCTCCTAGGTATAAATGGGGTTTTCTCCCCCTCTGTTAAAACTTGTGTTTGAGGTAAAACTGAGCGGATTGCCCAAGCATTGTGAAGTCAGGGCGCGAAGCCCAAATTCTGTAAATATTGTAACTAACCCCTTTTGAATTGCTACTTTGTACCTGCCATGCTTGTTATTTCTTTGTTTTCGAAAAGAAAATATAACCTTGTTAACTTTTAAATTAATTTTACATTGCACTATAATTTCGTAGCTTGAAACCCATTCACACCCGCACCTTCTTTCACCTCTACCTACCACGGAAAAGTCCGTAACAATAATAATAATAATAATAATAATAATAATAATAATAATAATAATAATAATAATAATAATAATAATAATAATAATAATAATAATAATAATAATATAATAATAATAATAATAATAATAATAATAATAATAATAATAATAATAATAATAATAATAATAATAATAATAATGTTCTATGTATTAAAAGAGTCTACTAGAACAGCTTTGGCAAATCCGTCTGTCCGTTCTGCAGTTTTGTTTTTACCTCTCCGGAATTACCTGCTGGTGTATTATGAGACATATATGGATCTCTCAACTTCAGCCACCTTTGAGTAATCATAAAATAAAGTCATTAAATGATCACTCCAATAATTGCAGGCGAAGGCTTACCCTACACGCAATACATTCTGTACTTAGCACGTTACTAAGCGACTAACCAAAGAAACAAAACAAAAAACCAAACCCCATGGCACTACAGCCCTTGAAGGGCCTTGGCCTACCAAGCGACCGCTGCTCAGCCCGAAGGCCTGCAGATTACGAGGTGTCGTGTGGTCCGCACGACGAATCCTCTTGGCCGTTATTCTTGGCTTTCTAGACCACGGTCGCCATCTGACCGTCAGGCTACGTGATTAGAATTGAAGAGACATCTGTTTACACAGGGCAGTTGTCTATCAAATAAATTCCTTAATGGCATTCTTACACTTTACTCAATCTGCAGTGCTGTACTACCTCTATTACCTCACAAGCATTGCACCATTTAGAGTTCCAGCTTGTCCTCAGTTGAGCAATGAGGTGGTCCAACGTTTCGACCTCTTCAACTATATACTCTGCCAACTCTACTTCCAATGAACAAACAAAACTATCGTAAAACCCACTAATTACTTTTCCACATTACCTTCAAACGTAGAAATAGCACCATACATATACATCTATCAATCCACCAATTATTCACTTTCCTCAATCTTATACCACCTTATTCATACTCCAGATCATTTCCAAATTACCTTACTACATACCAATTGTAACTTATACTTCATTATCTACCAAAACTCCATCCAACTCCACAATCATTCACTTACACTTAACACTCCGAATCAATTCCAGATTACCTTACTATATACCAAATAATGTCATCATTACACTTACTCAATCTGCTGTCCTGTACTATCTCACAAGCACGGCACTATTTAGATTTCCATATTCCCTTCAATTGTGCAATGAGAAGGCCGTCCAACGCTTCGAACTCCTCGACCACATACTCTGCCAACTCTACTTCCAGTTTCCATTACATGCCTTCTTCACTCAATAGCTTACTTACCGTTCTGTTTACTCCAATGCCATATACTTATATCCAATATATCTGCTCTAATAATTACACAACGAACATCAAATACTAACTATCCTTACACCAAATGTTCACTTTTCTCATCCCTACACCACCATAAACAACCTCCAAACAAACGGCACCATCAATTAACCCACTAATTGCTTTTCCACATTACCTACAAACTTACAAATAGCACCCTACATATACCTCCATCATTACACCAATTATTCACTTTTCTCAGCCTTCAAATTGCCTTCAAGCTTTCATCGTCAATACACCAATTATTCACTTTTCTCACCTTATACCACCCTATTCATCAAAATTACTATTCACACCAAATACATATTCACATAACTTTGCCATACTTCACTCCTAGATCCAATAAACAACACACTAATTCCTTGCTACATTTCCTTACAATTCATACGAAACGCTTATTCACCTAGAATTGTCAAACTTCACTCCTGTATCCAATAAACAACACACTAATTACCTTACCAATTCCCTTATACCTCCCATTCGCCTCTTATTCCTACATCATACCAAACACAGATTCATATACAAATAACATAAACATTACCATAGCCCATTTCACAAGAACTCCACCCAACTTCACAATCATTCACTTACACTTAACACTCCAAATCAATTCCCAATTTTCTAACTACATACCAATTACAACTTACTCCATTAATTCACTATACCTATTTACCAACACGTACCACAATCACCGTCAAATTCACTATATTCTCATCCCTTTCAACACGTAAATTCTTCCATTACGTCTTCCACCGCTTCTCCCCTCCAAACTTAAATTTAGTTTCATTATACAAACACGTAAACCACCGATCACTTACCGTCATATCCGCTATACTCTCTCCCCAAACCATATTTACTACCACTACTTACTAACATTATTAGAGTTTTAACTTCTTGTTACAATACCCTATTTAATTCGTTTTAATCCCCACAGTTCACTTAAGCTCTTATTCCTTCCAAAGCCGCCTTTGCTTCCTCTGCTCAAACACATTTCAGTCCTCTGCCTGGGTACCTCTGCGTTATTCTTTTCACTCTGCACCTCTATAACTTCACTGCATTCTCTTATGTACCTATCCTCTTCACTTGCTGTGTCCCTAGGCCTTCCTAATCTCACCTCATTGTCTGCCACTCTTCCTTTTTAACTATTAACGATCACGCTTTCACTAAGCTCCGCTCTCTGTCCTCCTTCATTCCGCTTTCTGTTTTCCTTGGTATTTCCTATATCAATATCTTTCACTTGCCTATCTTTCCCGCTTATCGCTACACTTCTCTCTTTTTCTTCATCTTGTTTTATCTTCATTTCTAGATCCATCAATCTATTCACAGACCAGATTTTACTCCAGCTGCTGCTTCACACCACTATATCTTGTCCTCTGATAAATGCTGTCAGCCCTTGAAGTCTAGTTCGTAGATGTTAATAATATGAAAATAATATTAACATTAATAACAGTAATAGTACCAATAAACTAGTCAAACGTAATGATATTAAGGAATAATAATATCATCTATATAATACACATTGTACGCAGATTACATTAAATATATGCATAATAAGTACTAGATATACTACTTAAAAGAAAGTATCAAAAATACCGGGTGAGTCAGCCGCGCCTGACATTTTATGCTCTTAGGCATCCCATCGAACGTCAGTGGTGTCGTTATGGTCTATTCTCCTTTGCCGTATACCAATCAGCAATCGCCTTTAATCACTCACTGCACCATTACCATCGCAAAAACGTATACCGCATGCGACAGGCATTTACACAATGCATCAAAATGTCATACGGTTATGTAAAAAGTACATGCCAATTATGAGCTTTCAGTAGAGTATGAAATGAACGCTAAAAGCGACGACATGCTAATAGAAAAAGTGTGTGCATTTGTGAAGTGGAAGTAGTAGTCCATGTAGTAGGCTCTCGCTGGATTCGCAGTGATGTGATAGGTTAAGTGCGGTGCTGTTAATACAGCTGCGTTTGGTGGGAATGTTCGAATCCCACTTGAGCTTGTAAATTTTATTCAAATTTTGTATTTCGAGAATCATCCCAGAGCCAATGCATCCGAATGCCCTCACGTCGTGGGTTATTTAATTGATTTATTTATTTCACTGATTCATATAATTTTTTGCCCTTATGGACAGTGTTTGAACTCGAATATCTCATGATGACACAATTTTTACTTCTTTCCCTTCTTCCTCTTCTCTTCCCAAAATCTCTTCATCCATTTGCTGTGCTCTTGTTTCCTGTGTTCTGTCCACGATGGTCCTGTAAGTCTCTTGTTGTCCAGTCTCTGTATGTGCCCAAAGAAAGTTAGTCTGCGTTTCCTGATCAAGTCTGGTAGGTCGTTTCATCCATATGCTATCTCTGTGTATTGGTACAAATATTTTTCTGAGAATTTTACGTTCTATTTTTACTGTCTCTATGATGCCTGATGCTTCAATTGTGGTCGTTTCTGACGCATACAAAGCTTCTGGTAATACGACTGTTTTGTAGTGTCTGAGTTTGGCCTGTCTTGATATTTTTTCTTATTATAATGTGACTATGTGATTGTATGCTTTCCGGAGATTTTCCGTTCGTTCTGTGTTAAATGCCTTGTTTGATCCCCCTATTTGTATGTATTCCCCTAAATATTTAAATATTTCTATTCTTTTAACGGATCCATATACAGTATGCAAGGTGTGCACATTGTTGTTCAGTAGTTCCATGAATTGGATCCTCCCGTAAGATATCTGTAGACCTGTTTTGGCAGCTATTTCATGCAAGCGTTCCAGTGCTTCATTTGCCTTCTTTGTATTCTTGCTGAGTATGGCTATGTCATCTGCAATTGACCGACATTTTATGGTTGTTTATGTTTCACGTGTTCTTCCCAGCTGTATTCCTTTAACTTGTTCCTCCCGCTGCTTGATAATTTTGTTTAACACCACGTTGAAAAAAATTGGTGGGAGCCCGTCTTCTCGTCGGAGACCTGTGTGTATTGGGAAGGGTTCTGAAATATTTCCCATGAACTTGATCTTGGAGGTGGTATCTGTAAGCGTCTGTTGTATAAGTGCTCTGGTTTTCTGTCAATGCCATATTCTTCCAGTACGTCAAAGAGCGTCTGTCCTGTCTGTGGAGTAGTACACTTTTTGAAAGTTCACAAAGGTATCTACAATGTTTCTTGTTTGTCTGACTTTCAAAAGCGTTCTCAAGTTCCAGGTCAGTTCGATGCGTGATCTCCCTGTGTTGAAGCCTGCCGGGTAATCCCCTATTTGTGTATCTCCTTGTGGTTATAGCCTGTTTAATAGCAGCTTAGAGAAAATTTTGTACGTAACTGCTGCTAGCGAAATACCTCTGTAATTATTCGGACCTGAATTATCACCCTTTTCATATAATGGATGGATTAATGCACATTTCCACTCCTTTGGCACCTTCTCTGTGACCCAAAATTCTATGAAAACCTTACTGAATATTTGCTGATGTTCTGATCTTGGAGCTTCTAGATCTCGGCGATAATACCATCCTCTCCTACTGATCTGTTGTGGGTGGATTAGAATCGGGGTTGGATGTAGATTTTTGGAATGTTAGCTTTTCTCTGAGTGTCTTGGAATTAAGAAGTTTATCAAAGTAATGTTTGAGAATTTCACAGTTTTCTTTCGTGTTTGTTTCCAAGGATGCGACTTTTCTTTGGAAGTAAAGGCTAGGAGGTTCATAGCCCTTAACATTTTCTTTGAAATTTCTGTAAAAATTTCTTGTGTTATTTCTCTTGAAATCATCCTCAATTTCTTTTAACCTGTTATGGTCGTATGCTCGATTGTACTCATCTTAACTGTAGTAAATAAAGATCAGACTCGAAGAATCCTTTACGCGTTCTGACATTTAAAATTTCCCGCATATTTTTCTTGGAAATGGCCACACGATCAATCTGTAATTGAATCCTCTAGATTCAAAATCCTCTATATCCACTTCTATAAATTGTTCAGGAAGTGACTTTTTCTTTGACAGATTATTTTTGAAATGGTATTGAACAATTTGTGTCATCTAAACATTCAAAGAGGATCCAGAAGCAATTACAAGTTAAATAAAATACATGCAGGAAAATCAGTTTTAAATATGAACGTAGGGGGTTTTGAATCTCAAATACTAACATAGGGGATTTTGAAACTCTTAATCATGAATACTACTGGATATGGAGCATTTTGAAACTAACTCACTTTTCTTCAGCTCTTGTCACGAAAATGATGTTAAACAATATAAGATCACTGAATCACATTTTATACAACTGTTTTGAATTCTCGGCCTAGTAATCATGAATACAAACTTATAAATCACAGTCAAGAATGTAACTATAAGCACTTCAATAATACTTTAATCGCTAAACATTATTCACCTTTCTTGCTTTTCCCTAGAACTTCTTCCAAGTATCCAGCTGCCGCAAACTTTTTCGCCCTCTTCCTGCAGTTGCTTTAGCAACAAGAAAAGTTTCGTCCCTCATTTTTCAATAAATGATGCTAAGGAAATGGACAACAAATCGCTTTCTCCTTAATGCACTAGCAAGCCACCTACTATCAGAGCAACGCATATTGCCAACATACTGCTTTAGAATTCTCCTGTCCGAGGTAGAAAGAACGGACAACTTGTCCTTTATCCAGCGATTAAGCCTCTTACTTTAATAAAAATCCCCGTGAATACGTTCAAATTATCCTTTGACAGTCATACTGTTTTGTCTTCATTCGGGTCCATTAATATACGAAAATCTGTAGTTAAGAGAAGATCGCAAGAGTTGGCTACACTGCTAAAAAGTGACGTCAATCTTATTCCTCAATTTATCTGAAATGTCTCATTGATTGATACACATATAGGCTTTTGAACGTAACTGGTGGTGGATATAGAGGATTTTGAATTTAACAGTGAATTTCAAGTAGCTCGTTCTATGTAACTAAGGGAGTTTTGAGACTCAGAGGTTCACGAACCGATCGAACTCACCCTTGGAAATCTACTGCTATGCTTATCTCAATTAAAATTAATGGTCTTTAGGGGGTTTTGAATCTAGAGGATTCAATTCTCCCCACACTGTGTTGGGTGCTTTCCATGTTGTAAGTTTTCGTCTTGGCTTTAGAAATTGCGTTGACATAATTTTGAGGTTAAAATTTTGGCAATATTTTGTGAGGTGTTCCTCATTTTTGTTTGCGAGAATGTTTCCGAGTACGGGCCTGTTATTTGTCTGTATTTTCACTCCTTAACTAATTTTCGCATTAAAGTCTCCCATTCAAACTTTCACAGTCTTGCCTAAGCCACGGTCGAAGGAGGTCGCAGTGAGCTGTGGGTCCCGGGAGGGGAGTGGAGTTCGAGAGTGTGGAGTGTTGGAAGGTCGCCGAGAAGTGGGTCGACAATGATTGGGATAGAACAGTACAGAGTGACGATAGGAAGATGGCAGAGGAAAATGAAGAAAGAATAAAAGAAGCCAAGTGGGTGTAGAATGGATATGGAGAGGAAAGGAGAACTATTGTTATCGGCAGCAGTGATTATAATTTTACTATGTATTGGGGGGGTCGAGTTGAACCCAGGCCCGTCATTTAGTAGAAATGAGGAAAGGGAAAATATGGACGCTATCAAAAGAGCTGTAAGAGAGGTGCTGACAGAAGTTTGCCCTTTCGGGCAAATAAAAGAGATGATTGAAGAACAAACCAGTAAGATTGAAAAAATGGAAGTATGGATCAGAGAAAAAACGGACGACATGGATGCACAGGCGAGAAATAACACCGAGGAAGTGGTAACATTAAGGGAAAAAGTAGGACGACTTGAAGAGGAGAATTGCAGGCTGAAAGCAGAAGTGGAAGCAAATACTTTATACAGAAGGAAGAAGTGCTTGTTTATTTATGGAGTGCCTGAGGAGTCGAGAGAAAGCAAAGTACTTACAACTTATAAAGTAGTGGATCTAATACAGGGAAAAATGAAAATAAACTTTAGTGAAGTAGATATTGATGATGTGCAGAGAGTGGGGAGAACTAGAGGCAACAGGCCTATAAAGCTACAATTGTTTTCAACGTTGATGGCGGATGTTGTGTTAACAAATGCGGGAAACGTACAGAGGGAGAAAATATGGATAAAGAGAGACGTAGGAAGTGACGCGATCAAAAACGAGAGGATACTCAGAAAACACAGGATACTGGCTGTAAAACGGGGGCTGAAGGCAACTATTAGAGGTCAAAATCTAGTGGTGTCAGACAGAAGCTGGAAGAGGATCTGGTCTGTGGATAGATTGATGGATTTAGAATTGAAGTTAAAACAGGATGAGGAAAAGGAGAGTAATGCAATAAACTGTAGGCAAATGAGGAGAAATACAAATAACAGTGTGCTGAGGATGGACGTAGGGATGAAGTCAAAGCAGGCCGAAGAAAAAGAGAGTAGTGCAGCGATTAGTGGAAATGATAGGCAAAATACCAGAAGTATCAGTGTACCGTGTGAAGAGAGGCAGGGAGGAATGCCAAGTGCTAAAGTGAGCAATAACAGTGTTCGGAGTGAAGAAGTGCTGGTAGAGAGGCGAAGTGAGAATATGGCTATTTGCAGTGAAGAGGGAAGTAAAGGAAGTGTATGCAGTGAAGTACGGGAAACGCAAGGTAAAAAGGTAACGGCAAGGTTAAACTTGGGGAGCCTAGACCAGAGTAGGGCCAGATACAGGAACAGAGATCTGACAGAAATGTGGGGTACAAGTGGATATGAGAGGGGGGTAGTTACTAGAAGTAAAAAACAGTAGTAGGTGGTTTGGTTACTGAAAGTAGAGATGAGAAGCGAGAATGGTTGGTAAGGTTTGGACATTGGTATATAGAGTACTTGTGTAGGGTAAGATGTCTTTTAATTATAGTGTATTTCAGAGAAGTAGTGCATAGGGATCTATATGTATATGTGAGAGTGGAATAGGTATTATGGGGTGCTCCGGGATCGCATATGGGATATTTTAAGTTTATTATTTACTGTAAGTAAGGCAAACGGTTCATAGAGGGAATCTACCGTTGGCCAGTTGATTATTAATATTATTATTATTACTATTATTATTATGAGTATTACCATTATTTTATTATTATTATTATTATTATTATTATTATTATTATTATTATTATTATTATTATTATTATTATTATTATTATTGATATCACTATTATTATTTTATATGTGGGTAGGGGGTATTGTATATTTAGTTATTTATTTATTTATTCATCTAATTATTTATTTGACGTGGTAGTGTGAGAGAGATGAGTTTATTATCATTTTGTAAATTTTGGTTTGTTTGTATGGAGAGGAGAAAGAAATATGAGGTTGGAGAGGTGTTGGTATATGCGTGATTGGTATTTGTGTTGTTTTCAGTATTGAATAGGTGTAGGTCAGTAACAATAAAGTGACGAAAGCGCAGAACGAAATAAGGACACTTGATGAGCATGCTTGAATATTGAGTAAGAGACTGCTACAGCAAATGACTGTTACGAATAATACTCTTATACATAGATTATTATTATTACTATTATTATTACTTTCATTATTATTATTATTACTATGTTTCTCTTTTTTAGTTTTACTCTACGATAATTTTCGCTTCTTTTTCTTTTTTTGGTGAACTGAGTGGTTTATTATTATTATTATTATTATTATTATTATTATTATTATTATTATTATTATTATTATTATTATTATTATGGTATTTATGTGTGGAGGCTGGTGTCTGGTATGAGTATTTAATTTTTAATTTTGGTTTGTTTGGATGGAGAGGAGGAAGAAATAATACTCTGATATATAGATTATTATTATTACTATTATTATTACTTTCATTATTATTACTAAGATTTTCTTTTTTTAGTTTTACTCTATTGATTCTGGGGGGTTAATTCTACGGAATGAGGGGCATGGCACGAGGATATGAGGATGACTGCTGTGGTGGCTCTACTTTAGGGGTTTCACGTTTACGGAGTGTCCAAACGAGCCTTATGACATGCCCAGGGGATACGATAATTTTTTCTTCTTTTTCTTTTTCTTTTTTTTTTGGTGATCTGAGTGGTTTATTATTATTATTATTATTATTATTATTATTATTGTTACCGTGTTTTGTGGTAGTTATGCGTGAAAGAAGGTGCGGGGTGGTGAATAGGTCTCAGGCTACAAAATTAAAGTGATTTTAAAATTTAACAAGGTTATATTTTCTTTTCAAAATCAAGAAATAACAAACATGGCAGGTACAGAGTAGCAAGGCAACAAAAGTACCATTACAGTATTTACAGGATTTGGGCTTCGAGCCCCGCGATCACAATCCTTGAGCAATTAGCTCAGTTTTACCCCAAACACAAGTGTCAACAGAGGGGCAGAGAACCCCATTCATGCCTAGGAGCACTTGCTCCAAAATACACAGTAAGGCCTCCTTGAGGCGCGCAGAAAACAAAATTTACAGAAAAAGAGCAACTTGCTCTCAAAATTCAGGCCTGTCAAAGGCCCCACCTAATTCCACTTTCAAGCTGTCCTTTCAGGACATATACACAGGGGTAAAATACCCAACCTACTGAGGTCTGTTAAATGACAAGAAGGTTAATTACATGACCTCTAAAATAACAATTTGAGAGGAGGCGATCTGCACTCCTAATACACTTGTTTTTAAAACCTAATCTGGCTCTAGGCCACTAATGCAAGGGCTAATCCCATACTACAGAGGTGACTTTAGAAAAGTACAATTTGCTTTACGTTAACGAAGAATAGGTTGAGAAAAATAAGTTCACCTCAAAACAATATGATTGGGAGCTCGAGAGGGTTAAGCACTCTCTATCCCGATATGCAGTTTAAAAGATGGAATAGATACAAGTTTCTTTACATTTTAAGGAAGGTTACATAATGGAAAAACTTCGGACCCGCCCCGAGAGTTAAACTGCTGAGCAAGCAAGAAAAGAAGTAATTAATCGGCCATTACCTGGTTGTTGACTGCCGCCGAAGAAAGAGGCGGTTCCCGCCCCCTGCTATGTACTTTACACACGAAAATATGGAACAGAAGTGGCCCGGAGACCCTAAAATCAGCAGTTTATATACTCTCGCGGAAATTTCGAGGCGTTAGGGGAATGAGAACACCCTCCCACAAACTCTTTATTGGGTAGGATACAGCAACATATTCAAGTTGGGGGAAGATACATCCGATTGGTCAGAAATGAATAAAATAAATTCGGGATTGGCTAAATTTAAAACAAGGGGAAAGAAAGGGTTAATATTGCCAACTTAAACAATGACAGAAGGAAATTTAACAAAGAACAAACTTTTGAAATTAAATTTTCTCCAAAAGAACAGTTCTTTTTCTTCGCACTAGGGTGCACTATTGTAGTTCTTCAGTAGTGTCCTCTAGAAGAGAAAGTTCACACTTCTTACTACCGGTAAAACAAAAATACATCAAAAGTGGCACAGTTCAAAAACTCCAAACTTTCCAAGTAGTGACATCTTCCGAGAAACTTGAAAATTAATACCGTCGATAAAGTTCAGACTTCCTCCAGCAGAGGAGTTTCAATTGGCGCACATTTTAAATTAGCGGCGTGGAGGTGTACCGCCCGGTACAATTATTATTATTATTATTATTATTATTATTATTATTATTATTATTATTATTATTATTATTATTATTATTATTATTATCATTATTATTATTATTATTATTATTATTATTATTATTATTATTATTATTATTATTATTATTATTATTATTATTATTATTATTATTATTATTAGGGTATTTATTTGTGGAGGCTGAAATGTTGTGATGATGGGGTATTCATTGTTAAAATGTGGTGAGAGTAGAAGTATGTCTGTTAACTAGATGGTAATTAGAGAAGTGGCATAGCGGTCTATGTGTGTGTGTGAGAGTAAGCAAAAACTGAAAGATGGCTGGTTCGGTATGCAATAGTGTAATGTTGCTGTTGTAGCTTATTTTGGAGTAGGTCAGGGAACAATAAAGGTGATGAAAATGCTGAAGCATGAAGGTTTGCGTGATGAGTGGGTACGTGTGAATGATAACAAGCAGAGAGTTGCAACACCAGCAATAGAATGTAAATATAGGCCCGGCTGAGGAGGTCTGGTCTATAACTGTAGCGTTAGGTCTTTTTGTTTTATTGTTTATTTTATTTTGTATATGGTGGAGAGGGGTGGCTTAGGTTGGACTACGTTTATTAATTTTATTAGTTATTGATGTTTTATGTGTGAATTTAGAAGTAGACAGGGGAGTAGATGGGCGTGGCATGAAGAGACGGAAGATGACTACCGTGGTGACCTAATTTTTGAGGTCACGTTTCCGGAGTATCTGACAGGCTTCATGGCACGGCCAAGGTGTACAGTAGCAGTATTTAGTATTTATTTATTTATTATTATTGTGAACATGTACTCGGGGCTGAACGCCTGTTTTGTTCACTAATAAACAAATGACAAATGACATTCAAACTTTCACATGTTTTCCTGGTACGTTGTTGGTTACTTCTTCCATGTCTTCCCAGAAGCCTTCAATTTCTCGTGACTTCTTCCTTTTATGGTAATTTGTAGGTGCATGTGCATTGATAATAATTGTGCATGCTTTTTTACCTGATTTGAAGGAGAGTGTGGAGATACGTTCTGATATGGAATTGAAGTATATGATGTTATCAATGACTATTTGTGTAATGTAAATCCTGTTCAAAACAACAATGGCGTGCCTCTTCTGACAGCAGGTTTAATTTTGTAAATTCTGTCATTTTCTATGTTGAAATGGTTTTCATCTATGAAGCGCGTCTCTTGAATGGCAAAAATTTTGATGCGAATTTTTTTCTAACATGTCTGTGAGCTGTTTTAGTTTTCCAAGTTTGAAGAGAGTGTTTGCATTGAGAATGCCACTGTAGTGTTTACGAAGAGATTTTGAGGAGTTTTGACTCTTCTCCTCATGATGTTCCTGGTCCCACAGAATCCGATGACCAGGAAAGTTCAGTGCGTTGACTGGGGCCTGGGGTAGCGGATTTCTTTCCATTTTGTTCCATCATGATTACTTCAAGTTGAAGTTCGTTGTGGTGATCTTTAATTAAGATCACGGTAATTACAGACTTGATGGTTGAGATCAAGCCATTTTTCACTGCCGCACCAACTAAGTGAACAGACATACACCACTAGTCGCTGGATACCAGAACAGACACCAGTAGATTTCTTGATGTTGAATAATAATATGCGAAGAAAAATGCTCGATAGAACCTCCACTACAATGCAAATCTTAGTATTTATTTATTTATTTATTTATTTATTTATTTATTTATTTATTTATTTATTTATTTATTTATTTATTTATTTATTTATTTATTTATTTATTTATTTATTTATTTATTTATTTATTTATTTATTTATTTCGGCACTGTTCTAGGCCAGTAGGGCAGCTTATGTGCACGTTTTAAAAGCAGGGCTGTACGATGATAGAATGGTTGGGGTTTGAATCCACTTGACTGAGCAACAGCCTGTTAGCGCGTTAAGTGTTAGAATGGAGTAATGCACGTTTCAGCATGACGTTGAACTGCCATTGGGGCTCTTTGTAGCATTGTATGTGTTACGGATTCACAGGATTCCGTAATGAGGTTTCGAAGGCTTTCAGTATTTTCCGGCTGCTGCTTCAAATAGCCCTATAGGGAGAAGTCCAGTGGTTTTAAATCGGGCGATCTAGCATTCCAGGTGACATCGACCGGGATGTGTAACATTCATGTAGTTGCAAACATCTGATGACATGTGAGGGGTGTTGATACTACATGGTCACACGCTCACACAGGGGCTCATCCTCTAGCAGCAACGGTAGTTGGTCTTGAAGAGACTGTTGGAACCGGGCTCCTGTCAAAATGATCCTCAAAGAAATATGGTCCAATTAGGTGATCACCCAGTATACCACACCAGACATTTACTCCCCATTGTGCCTAAAATCCTGTCTCCTGTACCCAGTGGGGATTTTCAACACTCCAGTAGTGAGTATGACTATTCCGAGAGCCATTGTTATGAAATCGTGCCTCGTTCGAAAATAAAACATGAGATACAAACGCTGGATCATTTGCCGCGTGCGTCAGTATCCACGCAGAGAAATCAACACGAGTTTCGAATTCTCATCCGGATGGGAGACCGAATTTTGCGGTCAGAGTTTGACAGAGCTGTGAGTGACCTCAATAGGAACAAGGCACCTGGAATTGATGACATTCCCTCTGAATTACTGACTGCCTTAGGAGAAACCAGCATGGCAAGGTTATTTAATTTAGTGTGCAAGATGTATGAGACAGGAGAAGTCCCATCCGATTTTCGGAAGAATGTTGTTATATATATTCCCAAGAAAGCCGGTGCTGACAGGTGTGAAAACTACCGCACCATTAGTTTAGTATCTCATGCCTGCAAAATTTTAACACGTATTATTTACAGAGGAATGGAAAAACAAGTTGAAGCTGAGTTGGAAGAAGATCAATTTGGCTTCAGGAGAAATGTAGGAACACGTGAAGCAATCCTGACTTTACGTCTGATCTTAGAGGATCGAATCAAGAAGGACAAGCCCACGTACATGGCATTCGTCGATCTAGAAAAGGCATTCGATAATGTTGATTGGACCAAGTTATTTATGATTCTGAAGATGATAGGGATCAGATACCGAGAACGAAGAATTATCTACAACCTGTATAAAAATCAGTCTGCAGTGATAAGAATCGAGGGCTTTGAAAAAGAAGCAGCAATCCAGAAAGGAGTGAGGCAAGGCTGCAGTTTGTCCCCTCTCCTTTTCAATGTTTACATAGAACAGGCAGTAAAGGAAATCAAAGAGAAATTTGGAAATGGAATCACAGTCCAAGGAGAGGAAATCAAAACCTTGAGATTTGCCGATGATATTGTTATTTTATCTGAGACTGCAGAAGATCTCAAGAAGTTGCTGAATGGTATGGATGAAGTCTTAGGTAAGGAGTACAAGATGAAAATAAATAAGTCCAAAACAAAAGTAATGGAGTGCAGTCGAACGAAGGCAGGTGATGTAGGAAATATTAGATTAGGAAATGAAGCCTTAAAGGAAGTAGATGAATATTGTTACTTGGGTAGTAAAATAACTAACGATGGCAGAAGTAAGGAGGACATAAAATGCAGACTAGCACAAGCAAGGAAGAGCTTTCTTAAGAAAAGAAATTTGCTCACTTCAAACATTGATATCGGAATTAGAAAGATGTTTTTGAAGACTATCGTGTGGAGTGTGGCATTGTATGGAAGTGAAACATGGACGATAACTAGCTCAGAAAGAAAGAGAATAGAAGCTTTTGAAATGTGGTGTTACAGAAGAATGCTGAAGGTGAGATGGATAGATCGAATCACGAATGAAGAGATACTGAATCGAATTGGTGAGAGGAGATCGATTTGGCTAAATTTGACGAAAAGAAGAGATAGAATGATAGGACACATCTTAAGACACCCAGGACTTGTTCAGTTGGTTTTTGAAGGAAGTGTAGGTGGTAAGAACGGTAGGGGTAGACCAAGGTATGAATATGACAAGCAGATTAGAGCAGATGTAGGATGCAATAGTTACGTAGAAATGAAAAGGTTAGCGCAGGATAGAGTGGCATGGAGAGCTGCATCAAACCAGTCTATGGACTGATGACTCAAACAACAACAACAGCGTTTTTGATGTAATTGCAGGTGATACGGACGAAAAAACTGGTATGCAATATCCTTATAACAGACGACTGGCTGACGTTGGCCTGTTGTGGTACTGCTCGGGTACTCGTGTGAGGATTCTCCCGGAAAGTGTCCAAAACCATCAGCAGCTTCACCTGACGTAAGTGGTGCCTCTCTCACAGGGCCTGTTCGGGAAAGTGACGAAGTTATACGCAAACGCCGCTTCACCTTCCTAAACGTACTTGCATTTGGTTGTTGTCTGTGTGGGAATCTTTCCTGGTAAAGGCTCTGTGCTTCCTGTGCGTTCTGCCTTGCTTCACCGTAGATGCGGAGCATGTCAACATACTCACCTGCTGAACACATAGCGAAGAAATGAGCAGGCCTGCTAGGCTTCACCAAGTATCAGACCACTCCATGCTATTGGTCGAATGTGGCATAAATGGCCTCTTATTATTTTGATCCTCAAAGTATAAAATGTGAATAAGAACATTTATCGCTCGTGCGATTCGGACCCACCTACCAACGCAACATGCGTCAACACGTCTGTAGTGAGTCCACAACACCTCGGTGACTGTTGTCTCCAGTTTATCAGAAAGCTTACTTCATGACTGTAAAACTACCTCCCGCTTCACAAACTCACACATTTTTTCCATCAGTAGGCCTATACCATCACTTTTAGCGATAATATCATAACTAATCGAAAGCTTATAACTGGCACGAACATTTTACAGTACATAACCGTATGACAGTTTAATGTATTGTGTGCATACCTGTCGCATACATGTCTTTACAAAACTTGTGCAGTGATGGCACAGTGCGTGCTTCCAATGCGACTGTACGGCAAAGGAATATCGACCGTCACTCCACTGACGTTCGGTAGGTTGCCTAACAGCATGAAACGTCAGGAGCTGCTGACTCACCCGGTATGTACATTTCAAGAAAGTCTTCAATTGAGAGGTGAAGAGAAGGATTAGTTAGAAGAAAAAGAACAAGACGACCTGTGAAACGAAGAGGGAAATAATGATGAAGAGGAAGTAGGAGGAGGTGCTTTCAGGTCAAAACTTGATGATTCATGCATGTTTACCTACATAGTATTTCTGCACAAGCATGTTTAAAAGCTGAGCTGCTGAACGTCCACTGGTAAGACGCTGCGGTAACGGCGAATGATTGTTGTCTCTTCCATTGTTTCTCCACAAAGTAAACAACTATTTTCTTTGTGTTTTTCTCTCTCTGACCCTTATTGTTATATGTCCCCAGTAGCCACCACACCATACTTCTTACTTCTCTGCTTGGAAGCCTTTATTTATTTAATGACACGTTTTTGGATATGTTGTTCAAGTGATCAGTCCACAGACTGGTTGGATGCAGCTCTCCACACCACCCTACCCTGTACTAACCTTTTCATTTCTTCGTAACTGCTGCATCCTACATCTGCTAGTCATATTCATACATTGGTCTACCCCTACCGTTCTTACCCCGTACACTTCCCTCAAGAACCAAATGAACAAGTCCTGGCTGTCTTAAGATGTGTCCTATCATTCTATCTCTTCTTCTTTTCAAATGTAGCCAAATCGACCTCCTCTGACCAATTTACTTCAATATCTCTTCATTCGTGATTCTATCTATCCATCTTGTCTTCAGCATTCTTCTGTAAAACCACACTTAAAATGCTTCTATTATCTTCCTTTCTGAGCTAGTTATCATCCATATTTCACTTCCATACAATGCCACGCTCCAGACGAAAGTCTTCAAAAACATCTTTCTTATTCCTAAACCAATGTTCGACGTGAGCAAATTTCCTTTCTTAAGGAAGACCTTCCTTGCTTGTGCTAGTCTGCATTTTACGTCCTCCTCACTTATGCCATCGTTAGTTATTTCACTACCCAAGTAACAATATTCACCTACTTCCCTTAAGACTTAATTTCCTAATATAATATTTCCTGCATCACCAGGCTTCGTTCGACTGCACACCATTACCTTTGTTTTGGACTGGCCTATTTTAATCTTGTACTGCTAATCGAACACTCCCTCCATACCATTCAGCAATTCCTCTAAATCCTCTGCAGACTCAGAAAAAATAACAATATCATCGGCAAACCTCAGGGCTTTGATTTCCCCTCCTTGGATTGTTAATCCTTTTCTAAATTCCTCCTCGCTTTCCTTTACTGCCTGTTCTATATGAACATTGAAAAGGAGCGGGGAGAAACTGCAGCCTTGCTTCACTCCTTTATGGATATCTGCTTCTTTTTTAAAGCCCTCGATTCTTATCACTGCAGACTGATTTTATGTACATTTTAGATAATTCTTCGTTCTCGGTATCTCACCTCGATCACCTTCAGAATCTCAAATAGCTTGATCTAATCAACATTATCGAATGTCTTTTCTAGATTTACGAACACCAGATACGTGGACTTGTTTTCCTTATTTCGATCCTCTAAGATCAGACGTAAAGTCAGGATTGCATCACGCGTTCCGATATTCCTTCTGAACCCAAATTGATCTTCTCCCAACTCAGTTTCGATCTGTCTTTCTTCTTCTTTTTTTTGTTGTTGTTAATGATTTCGAAGAATTCCGATAGGGCTTTTAGACTTACATTCTGCCAAAAAGAATCTGCTTCTCAATATCTTCCATTCTATTCGTTACTTTCTTGCTTAACTTATGTCCGGCTCCATGGCTAAATGGTTAGCGTGCTGGCCTTTGGTCACAGGAGTCCTGGGTTCGATTCCCGGCAGGGTCGGGAATTTTAACCTTAATTGGTTAAATCCACTGGCACGGGGGCTGGGTGTATGTGTCGTCTTCATCATCATTTCACCCTCATCACGACGCGCAGGTCACCTACGGGAGTCAATTCAAAAGACCTGCATCTGGCGAGCCGAACATGTCCTCGGACACTTCCGGCACTAAAAGCCATACGCCATTTCATTATTTTTTGCTTAACTTATAATTTTTGTTCTGAGTCTCTTTATCCCAGGATTCTCCCATTCCTCCTCCATCGAGTATCCAATAATAATCTAAATGTTCTTCTGGTGTTGATAAGCTAAATTCAATATTTCTCTACCGTCCCCTCTTACCCAATATTTTATAACCTTTCTAGCTATAATTGGTGTGTACGTATATATTCACATAATATTCTACCTCCGTTATAAGATTCATTTTGCTGAACATTTTTCCTGTTTTATCTCCCCTGCAAGGCATGTGTCCTCGCCGTGGTGGATTAGAGGCCCATTGGGAGAGTTCCACATCTCTATGAAATGTAACATGTTGTCTTGGAAGCTCAGACGTGTGAAGACTAGGAGGTCTTGTTTCCTTCTCCCATATTAATTATTAAGCTCTAAAGCTTACTATTGTAATATGCCTTTTTAAATATTACAGTAATTCTGGTTGTTATTTCTTCCTAATCACTGTTTTGTTGTTACCTTTGGAAAAAGAATAGAAACAGAAAAAAAGAAAAACCTTTTAGGAAAGTGGTTTTGTGTTATCATTTGTTCAACAGTCTAGGCCTTGCCACTTTCTCCTCTCTACTGGCCTTGTATCCCATAATCACACGACCTCAGGTACCGGCTGTAGGCATTTATTTTGATACTTGTATGTAAATAATGACATCCCGTTTTACTCTTTCAAAAACTGGCCATTCGTTGGTGATCTAAGCCTTCTCAATCTGTACTAGCGGCGGTTATCTTGCCGATCCTAACGGATAGCGTGGACGTGTTCGATCTGCGCTCTAGTCTAAAATTTACGAGTACCATGTCCCTCATCCTAGTCATCCGTTTTATGAGGGATAGTATCTGTTTTATCCTGTATATTATTTTTAATAGTTTTTATTTTATTGTTAACTATATTTCATTTCTATCGACTCTGTTTTAGTTGGTGTTTATGTATTTTAATGTGTTATTTTAACTTGTAATTTGAATAATATGTAACTGCACTTCAACAGAATGCCTCATCCTACCGTAATCTGTATTTTCTATCATGTTATCATAAATAAAGTCATTGCAAATTAGATCCGCTGATTATTTTCAATTCATAACCATTTCTTTTAAATTCTAGTCAGTGGATACATTTATAAAAGTTTAATGTTCATCTCTTTTCGTTAGCCTCCGTCGCTCAGGTGGAAGCGCGTCGGTCTCTGATCTCTGGGTTCCGTAGTTCAGATCCCGGTCACTCCATGTGAGATTTGTGCCGGACAAAGTGGAGGCGGGACAGGTTTTTCTCCGGGTAATCCGCTTTTCCCTGTCATCTTTCATTGCAACAGCACTCTCCATTAACATTTCGTTTCTCAGTCATTTATCATTGCCCCAGAGGGGTGTAACAGGCTTCGGCAGCGGCCATAATTCTTATCCTCGCCGCTAGATGGGGACTTCATTAATCACATTCCTGACCCGGTCAAACGACTGGAAACAGGTTGTGGATTTTTTCTCCTCTTTTCTTTCCACATCGTACCATTAGGGGCTGATGTCCTACGTGTTAGGCCCCTTTAAAATAACAAGCACCATCATCATCATCATCACCTTTTCCAAGTAATGTCGTCGAGTAAATACCAAATGTGTCACCAGAGATCTCTTAATGCTGACATCATACAACATGGAGTGCTAACTGGATCCTTTCTCTCCCTTCAAAAATTTTACTTTCTCCGTTAGGTTTGAACCTCCGATCTTGGGATTCTGAGACCGACACTACCACTTGCACATTGAAGAAACTTAACAGTACGAGGTAATTTTCATTTCATTTCATTTGAACCACTGCTTTACGTATTTACGCAGTTTGTAAATTTAAGGAAATATAGTTGTTGTTTTTTGCTAGTTGTTTTACGTCGCACCGACACAGATAGGTCTTACGGCGACGATGGGACAGGAAAGGGCTAGGAGTGGGAAGGAAGCGGCCGTGGCCTTAATTAAGGCACAGCCCCAGCATTTGCCTGGAGTGAAAATAGGAAACCGCGGAAAACCATTTTCAGGGCTGCCGACAGTGGGATTCGAACCTACTATCTCTCGAATACTGCATACTGGCCGCACTTAAGCGACTGCAGCTATCGAGCTCGGTGAAATATAGTTTATATGATAGTGTATGTGCACGTGAGTTTGTCTAGAAACAATAATGAGAGCTCCAAAGCTACCATTGAAGGCTTCTTAAGTCTCCAAGTATTTTCATCATTACACTTTCCTCTTCAACAGACAGAAGTGACAGTAATGCATAGCCTCGTATTATGAAACCCATAATAACAATATCCATGTGGAATATTGGGCTTTACGCTTGTGCAGCAATGTAGAGAGCATTAGCCACACTTTGTAATCTCGATCACAAGCCTGGTCATGCTATTAATGGACCATGAGCGTCAGTGTATGGGATATAAGTTAGTGAGACACGCCGCAGATAAGCTCAAATGAGGACCTACCTATATTCTAATCCCGGATGGACTAGGAACATTCAATTCTATAGTTTCATGCATGAAGCCCCAGTGCGTGGAAACGTTTAACGGACCCTAAAATCCTTTGATATGGTACGGCAGCAGGGACAAATGGACGTGTATGTATATCTATA